>NW_005365832.1:2759063-2775621 GCF_000412655.1 Myotis brandtii
GGAGGGAGGGAAGAAAGGAAGAAAGAAAGAACAAGTAGGGGGAAAGTCGTCATAACAAAGCCGTATAATGAGAGTCTACTTGAGTGGTTTCGAAGTATAAGCCTAAAAGAAATCTCCATTCTGCTAGCGGGGAGCATTTCTCAAGCTTTCCATTAATGAAACTGGCTCAATCCCGCCTGCCCCGAGTGCCCAGCTGGGCAGCAGGCTGTGAACATGCACAGCAGGTGTTTTATCTTTTTATAACACCTTGACATTCAAGATCTCTCTTTTTAAAAGTTTTCAGCAGAATTGTTTTCTGGGAGGTGGAGTCAGCTTTAAGAGATATACAGGTGGCTGGGGGGTGTTAGTGTGACTTCCTACGTGAAAAATACCACCCAGAGCATCATCATTCAGGCTGTAAATATAGCGCCGTCGAGTGGGACAGCGCTGCCCGTCAGCAGATAGCTCAGGCGTTTGGGAGTTTGGTTTAAACTTAGTACAGAATGACTTCTTTAAGCCTTGGAGTACTTTTTTCTGGGCTTCAGAATTTTTAATAACAGCGCAACTGAGATCTTTTACATAATGCAATCAAGATTCTTCCTGCATCCAAGTACAAAGTCGGACAAAGGGCAGATCAAGACGTTTTCTTACCAAAAGCAATGCCAAGGATCATTTTTATTTCTAAGGCCCCATTTAAAGCACATGGTGGCGTTAGGGTCCAATTTTCCCAGATGTTCTTCCTGGTCTATTTTCCTTAAGGCTTAGATTCTTCACTTGTTTGTGGGGTGGTTTGATTTATATACTACATTATCAAATGAAGTGCTTTGCTGAAATTATGTGTATGGGAGGCTATGAAAGCATTTTAACACAATTGGTTAAAATAATTATTTTAGAAGTACTCTATATTCAATACATTTCTTAAGGTTAGATTCGAATTTTATGTATACTTCTTTCAGTCTACTTAGAAGTACATAAAGCTTTCACTAGAAAGTAAAAACTAAAGAGAACATACGTGTTTACAGAAACTTTGAAATCTGAACACATACATGGCTGTACATATATTACGAAAATCTTTGAATCCAAGTTCATATATTTCTCCCAAGAGGAATATTTGTTTTCTTTGGTGATGTTAACAAAAAACAACAGCCACCATTTACGTTTTGCTGTGTAAAATAAATCAAGTTAAGAACAAATTAAATTACACAAGTTTTAGTAACTAGAAAATGGAAAGTCCTCAGTATTGAAGAGCTAATTCTGAGAACAATTGCATGCATGTACAGCTGAGTGTAAATGGGTACCAATTGACTGGAAAATAATTCAGCAATGCATATCAATAACTTTTTTAAGAAAATAAAAGCATGAATTTATATCTTCTTCGTCACAAACTGCACTGACTTTTTGGATGTAGAAATCTACAATAGTGAAGAAGAAAGGAAAGGTGGGCCCGGGTTAATAGAAGAGGACAAGGAGACGGAAGAGGATTGACAAATGAAGCTACAGCACAGAATTATGAGGGAGCTTGGGCAGGGAGGAGTATGACTGTCCAGCAGAAAACGGAGAAGCTCTGGATTGAGGGTCAGCAGATAGGATGGAGGGCCAGCTTGAGCAGAGGTATAAAACAGGGCAATTGAAGGTTTTTTAAGAAACAATCCACTATCTCCATACAATCTCTTCTACTCCAGCTTGTTCTATAAAATGCCTAATATTTACCTTCAAGGCAAAAAAAAAAAAATCAGGGGAAGAGAATGGAACATGACCTAGTATTGTAATGACCTATTAGAACAAAATCAAACTATCTTGAGGAAACTAACAAAATCCAACATTTCTCAATGTGTCATCCACAATGTTCAATACCCAGTTTTAAAAATTACTATTCATGGGCCCTGGCTGGTGTGGCTCAGCTGGTTAGAGTGTCATCCCGTACACCAGAAGGTGGGGGGTTTGATCCCCAGTCAGGGTGCATGCGGAAGCATCCAATTGATGTTCCTCTCACATCAATGTTTCTCTCTCTTCCTTCCTCTTGCTAAAAATCCCAAATAATTTTTTAAAAAAATTACTATATGTGGGAAGAAGCAAGAAAATTTGACTTATAATAAAGAGAAAAGTTAATCACAGAAGCAGATCCATAGATAACCCAGCTATTTTAGTCAGACAAATTTTATAAATATGCCAAAAAAAAAATTACAGAGAATAAAAAGGAGATGGATATAAAGGGTGAAGAGAAGGAGACTTTCAGGAGAGAAAGAATATTGAAATGGAAATCCTAGAACTAAAAAGTACAATATCGGGCCCTGGCTGATTTGGCTCAGTGGATAGAGTGTCGGCCTGCGGACTGAAGGGTCCCAGGTTTGCTTCCGGTCAAGGGTACATGTTCAGGTTGTGAGCTTGATACCCAGTAGGGGGCATGCAGGAGGCAGCCAGTCAATGACTCTCATTGATTCTATCTCTTTCTCCCTCTCCCTTCTGCTCTGAAATCAATAAAGATAAGTTTTTTTTTAAAGTACAATATCTGAAAAAAAAAATCTTTTAAGTCATCAGATGTACTTGACGGCAATTTAGACAATGAAGAAGAAAGGAGCAGTGAACTTTAGGACAGGTCAAAAGAAGCTATCCAAACTGAAGAACAGAGAGAAAAGATTTTTAAAAGAGAGAAACCAGAAGAATGGAATACTTCTCAACTCATTTAATGAGGCCAACATAACCTTATCAAAACCTGGCAAAGTCATTACAAGCAAAATTACAGAATGATATTGGTCATGAATAAAGAAGCAAATTCTCAACAAAATATTAGCAAATTGAAGTACGATTTTATATTTATATTTATTATATTTATATTTATAGTACATCATGAACAAGTGTGCTTTTTCTCAAGGATGTAACATTGACTTAACATTTAAAAACCAATCAATGTGTCTTACTATATTATCAAAATAAAGGAGAACAAAAGGATTATCTCGAAGCAAAATAAAATCACTTGACAAAATAAAAACTCCCAGCAAATTACAAATATAAGAGAACTTACTGATAAACGTGAAAAATCTACAGCTAATATCATACTTAATAATAAAATATTGAATGCAATTTCCCTAAGATCAAAATCAATGCAAGGATGATGATTCTACATTGTACTAGCATTCTTAACCAGTCCAACAGGGCAAGATTGGGAAGAAAGAAGTCAAACTTCATTTGCGGATGTCATTATTGCCTATCTAGAAAAATTTAAGACAAATACAAAAAATAGAAATACTAGTATCTACATTTAAAAAATAAAAAGAAACTGGTGAATTAAATTGGATAACATATTTTGTCTAACTTAATATACCCAAAATATTATCATTTTGACATGTGATCGGTTTTTTTAAGTTATCAAAGATATTTTTCTGTACTGAGTCTTCAAGTTTTAGTGCGTAGTTTATACTTAATAGCACATCTCAGTTCAGACCAGCCACATTTGATGTGTTCAACAGTCACCTGTGCTGGTGGCTACCTTATTAGACAGTATTATGAATCAGCTCTGAATCAGCTACAGTCTATTGAAATTTGCAAGTAGATTCCAGAAAGTCAGAGAATTGGTGCTACTTCTGGCCTGTAATGTTAGAGGACAACCTCTACATCCAGGAGAGAACTCCCATTTATCCTCATTGTTAGAAATATCAGGATTTGTGGTCAAGATGCACCTAATTCTATTATAGCTGAATAAGTCTCTACCAGTTTTCATCTGAAAGAACTTCATTACTACATTTGGAAACAGACCTGTATAGCCAATGTGCAAGCAGTACTATGTTCCAGTAGTACTGAGTATCTGAGAACTTCAGATCCTCCCAGTGTTCAGTGATCCCACCAATACTGAGACAGTTTTCCAGGACCCTCCTCCAAAAAAAAAAAATACTGCTACTCAAATTTCTCAATAAATGTATGTTGGGTGGATGGTGAAATGAGCCATTGTCCACATATCAGTTCTCTGATACACAAACATAGTATTTTCAGCTCTAGGTTAATGAGCCTGTGCTCATTTGCAAGCTTGTCTTCAGCTTAAAATCTTTTGCATTCAACTGAATCATTTTTTCCCTTCAGTTGTTATTTCCATCAGGCTATCATCTAAACCCCCTTATTTTTAAGAACAAGACTAGTTTACTATACTATTCACACTAGGATATATATTAGGTTCTCAATTTATAATATTTCTTTGAGGCTGAATCTTCTTTATGATTTAGAGAGGGAAGGAGTTGGAACCAGCCTGTACGTAATCACCGTGTTAACAAAACAGTTACAGGCTCATCAAAAAATTAGCTTTTTTAAAAAAAATTAGTTTTTCATCTTTCAGAGCAGATTTCCTCCAGGTGGGTGGTGCCTCCCATCTTCACCCCAACAGAATCACCTGCGGGTAGAATCCCGGGCCCCTGCTGAATCGGAACCTCTGGGGTTCTCATGAACACGCAAGTGTGACAAGCACTGCCTGCAGTGAGCTTCCACTTCAGTGTAACTGCGGCCCCTCAGAACCCTTCCGGGTGAGAAAACTACTGCAGGCGACTACCTGATTGGTATTCCGTGTCTTGCCCAGGGTCACCCTGCAAGTGATTCCCAGAGCAAAACACCCACCCAGGTCCTTCTAAAGTACGAATTTCTTTCCATTTCTGGTACATCCTCTAATCTTCTGGGGATGCTAGTAAATGTTTCATTGCTGGAGGAAATGCTGTCTTCAGTACTTAATTACTATGTTTACTAGCTTTGTTGCACGTTTCCTTGTGAACTGTAATTACCCTTTAGGTACATTTTAAAGAGTACTCACTATTCAGCCCATCGAGCATATGTTGTGCTTTCTTGATATGGAAGTTATGAATGATGGATTCAACTTCACACGTCTCATAAGTGGGCTAATGTCTAAAGCCAAGCGGACCAGGACCCAGATCAGGTTCTTTTGCACTTTCCGATGCTGCCTCTATAATGTTTGTGACAGTGTCAGGAAACTTGGTTTTTATTTTTTGGTGGTTTTTTTTTTCTTTTTCCTATGAAATCATTTAATTCAGTCACAGTTTTACAGATAGCTATTGAGCCAGACACAAGTCCTGGGGCTTCAAAAATGTGTCATATTTTAGTATTTGCCTTCAAGGAAGTCACAGCCTCTTCAAGGCAAAGGCAAGGGCAGACATGTAAGTATTGTGTTCAAACATCGCACGCTAAGTTTTTACGAGGCCCTGGGGGAGTCGAGAAGGGAGGTAGGCGGGGTGACTATCTGAAAGGGGGCTGGGCTTCGTTGAGATGATGATGTTTTCTGTGTGAGTGTGAACCCTAGTGGGCCAGAAAAGTGAGGTCCTTCCTACAGGGTCATCGGGCCCTAGGGAAGATCAGAACATGGGTCTCGGGGATCCCAACCTGCACTCTCCCCACAACACCCAGCTCTCCCCAAGAACCTGGCCTTCAAAAGCACACTGGCTCCCCCTTTTTCCACCCCCAGAGCTCCCTCTGGTTGTAAGATGTTAAGGGTGATCCATTTCCTTTTCAGGCCACTAAGGTGCCGTTTAATTCACTCCAGCAATAACTAAATGGGAGCCTGCCTTTAAAAGATGCCGAAAGCAACGTGCTGCTAATTTATGGCAGCAACTATCAGAGCTCCAGAGAGCATCGGACGCCCTGGCTTTTAAATATAGTTGAGATATTATGATGATGTTTCCTGATTTAATCCCCCCGTAAATTAGATGAAATGATTGTAATACCTGTTGTCACTTCATTCTTGCCCTCTCTCCAATCACTCTCCCGCCTTCATTCATTCAGAATAAAATACCATGAGACATTGATGTAGCTCTTAGAGATAGGAGGACTGCATTTTATAGCCTCGATATGAAATCATAACTCAGAGACATCTAAGCCTTTACTGAATGAGAAAAACAAACAAACAACCACCTGCTCTTCTCATGGATCCATGGGAGCCTCCTCATAACTTCTCTGGGTGAGGAAACGAAGGCTCAGAGATGGTAAGTGGCTGCCCAGGGTCACCCTGCGAGTAATTACCAGAGCCAACACGCCCCCCGCGGCTTCTGACTCCAAGTACAACGTTCTTTCTATTTCTAGTATATTCTCTAACCTTCTGGGGACTCTGCTAAAACAGTCTCTTGACTGTTTGCAATGAAAGGCATTATTGTCCGCATGGAAACAAACCAAAAATAAATCGTGGCCTCCCCCCCATCACCTTATCATCCATGTTTCCAGTTGATCCCGCCACAGTCATTATTTGGTGTTTTCTTACAGAAGGCAACAGACCACTGCAACAGAAACTGTCCTTAGATGGGAACCCCAAACCTATACCCGGAACACCCGAGAGGTCAGATGGCCTGCAGTGGTCAGCTGAGCAGCCTTGTAACCCAAGCAAGCCTCATGCCAAAACTTCTCCTGTTAATTCCAATGCCCCCGCAGCTCATCTTGAAATAAAGCCAGATGAGCTGGCAAAGAAAAGAGGTAAAGTGGTTTCTTTTGCACCAATGATTCAACGTCTTTGACACACAGAGAAAAGTGCCAGGGTGACAGGGCGGTCCCAAAGATGCTGCTTCGTGGAAGGGAGATGCACCTGAAATTGCGTTTCTTTCTGTGACACACACACACTGCGAGGCAGATGTGATTCCGCCCATGTCAGTCGAAGGGCGTAAATGGAATTACATCCCTCTTCTCTGCCTCCCTGAGACCATTCCTCTCTTTGTGGTTATGGATAAATTTGCAGATACTTTCTACCCTGCTGTCTCATGAAGCAAATGTTAGTGCCAGATCCTTCACACTTAACTGGTATTCAAAATGAAAGGGGCTAAATCACTTCCTTCTGACTCCCAGAAGATTAAATAATATTCTTCTCATGCAGCCTCAGTTATATCTGATTTCCTTGGCTTTGGTTTGATGTGCTTTCTCACTTTTCTTGAGGGAGATTGCTTTCTTCCAAGAAACATGCCCTTGTTGGGATACGTACAATTTGCCGGTTTGTTTTGCACTATCTGTCAGCCCTGGTGACGGTTTCAGGAAATCGGGCAAGATTGGCACCCACGGAGCCGCTTAAGTGCTGCTGTAATTACAGGCCTGGCCCACACTGATGGGGCCCGGGCCAGCGTGCCTGGCACTGCTGCTCTGGCCTCTCTCGCTGTTTGTACCTCTCCCAACCTCTAAGACTTCGTTTCCTCCTGAAAAGCCCGCAGGCGTAGCCGCGCAGAGCGCGGAGCGGTGTTCACAGTGAGAATCGGAACCCGACAGCGGCACAGACAGTCTCTAGACCAGCGGTTCTCAACCTGTGGGTCGCAACCCCTTTGGGGGTGGAACGACCCTTTCACAGGGGTCGCCTAAGACCATAGGAAAACACATATATAATTACATATTGTTTTTGTGATTAATCACTATGCTTCAATTATGTTCAATTTGTAACAATGAAATTGGGGGTCACCACAACATGAGGAACTGTATTAAAGGGTCGAGGCCTTAGGAAGGTTGAGAACCACTGCTCTAGACACATCCCACTCCAAGAAACTGCCATGTGTAATGGAACATACATGATCAGGACATTTCCGAAGAGCAGACATGTGTGCCCAGAATGGCCCAGTCAGAGGACCCACTAGTAGAATCTCAGCAGTCTCCCTACACACCACCCGCTCTCGGTTTTTAAATCCCCAGGTTACAAACAACCTCTTCGAAGAACTTTTTTATTTTTTTTTCCATTGAAAAACAAAAACAAAAAATATCTTTTCGTTGGTGGGGGGTGGTGTTGGTGGTACGGAGACACGTGTGCCCAGAATGGCCCAGTCAGAGGACCCACTAGTGGAATCTCAGCAGTCTCCCTACACACCACCCGCTCTCGGTTTTTAAATCCCCAGGTTACAAACAACCTCTTCGAAGAACTTTTTTATTTTTTTTTCCATTGAAAAACAAAAACAAAAAATATCTTTTCGTTGGTGGGGGGTGGTGTTGGTGGTACATTAGTTCGATTCTGTTGTTATTGTTCAGCTCACAAAGATAAAGTGCTCAAATTAAAAAAACAAACATTTTTTTTCTTGACATTCATTTTAGGCCCAAATATTGAGAAGTCGGTGAAGGACTTGCAACGCTGCACCGTGTCTCTAACCAGGTACCGCGTCATGATCAAGGAGGAGGTGGACAGCTCGGTGAAGAAGATCAAGGCCGCCTTTGCTGAGCTGCACAACTGGTGAGTCAGCGGCCGGGAATCTGCACCCAGGGCTGTTTCTATAGGTAAAGCCCCGGAAGGAGAACGCTGTTTATCTAATATATAAACAGCGCAGGGCAACTCTTCAGCAGGTTTCTTTTTTTTAAGCCCTGCAGGCAGAGGCATGTATCTTGGGAATGAAAAGAAGAGAACGTGTTTGAATAAAAAGAAACCTGAGGCACCTAATTCATTGGCGTTTGAGGTTGGCCCAAAAGTGCGTGGATGAGGTAGAGCACAACAAAGAACAAAACCTCAACCAATGGCATTTTTGACAAATCTCTGGAAAGCCAGTAGCACGCATGCTGCTAAGAAAAGTCTTTTCCAGCCTCGTCCTTATAAAAGGACAACTCTCTTAACAAAACTCGGAAGCATCCTATGCAAACATAGTGAGAGGCCCATCCTGGGGTCCCTGAGACTGGAATTAAATGGGGCACCGTGTGGGGTTGGCCCTGCCTGGCTCTGCAGCTGGTTTGATGGGAGACACTGCTTTGAGTCCTGCACCGTTGCTCGTGTCTACAGTTGGAAGGAAGTATCTGTTAGGAAAGGTTGGGTTTTTATCAGGAAGGAAATGTTCTCAGTGGATCAGCCAGAACCCTTTCAGTTTTGAGTGACAGAAACCCAAGTCACACTAGTTAAAGACAAATAGAATTTATTGGCCAATGTACATGAAAACACCAGGAGATTCCCTTAGGCCAGTGGTCGGCAAACTGCAGCTCGCGAGCCACATGCGGCTCTTTGGCCCCTTGAGTGTGGCTCTTCCACAAAATACCGACTTCTGCGCATGGGCCACGAAGTTTCAATCGCACTGTACGTGCGCACCCGCACGTGGTATTTTGTGGAAGAGCCACACTCAAGGGGCCAAAGAGCCGCATGTGGCTCGAGAGCCGCAGTTTGCCGACCACTGCTTTAGGCAAATTTGGTTCTAAGCCCAAATCATGTTGTTTCTGTCTGTACCCCTCCCTCCCTCTTCTCCTCCCTCTGCCTCTCCCACAATCTCCTGGTTCTGCTTATGCTTGGCTTCCTTCTCAGGCATGATCTCTCCATGGAGCAGCTTCTGGTCATATCTTCTGCATATTTTTTCTATTCCAAGTCCTTTTTTGGCCTCTGATGTGCTTTTTAGCTAACGGTTGAGTTGTGTAAAACTAAGGATTACACTTAACACTAACCTAATAAATCCTTGAATTTTGAACCATCAGCTACATATAATACAAGATCCCAAGGGAATCTATAATAATAAAAGGGTTATATGTTAATTAGACCAGACGTCATTACAGACATCCTTCCAGATGGAGCCGGGGCCAGAGGGAAGCCCAGGTCCTGGGTGCCTGCCGGCGGCTACATATAATACAAGATCCCAAGAGAATCTATAATAATAAAGAGTAATATGTTAATTAGACCAGACGTCATTACGGACATCCTTCCAGACGGAGCCAGGGCCAGAGGGAAGCCCAGGTCCTGGGTGCCTGCCGGCAGCCAGGGGAAGGAAGGCCTACTCTTGCACAAACTTCATGCATCGGGCCTCTAGTACTAGTATAAGAACCCTTCAAAGACACCCACGCCCTTGGATTGTCCTTCAATGAGGAACCCTTTCCCTTCCCCCAGTCTCGGCATCTGGAGCCTCAAGGACCACTGCTCTGTTTGATCAGATTATAACCTACTTGTTCTAGGCAAACTCCAAGAATATGCTTGAAACCATTAGAGAAGATAGGGGCCCTCAAGTGAAAGATGTTATGCTTATTATTGTTGGCTCTTACATTTTCCAATCTATCCTTAAGTTACCCCGATATTTAAAGCGCACTCAACCTCCAGGCCTGTTCTCTCGAGCCCAAGTCAGCAAACTTTATCTGTGAAGGGCCAGCTAGTAAGCCTTGTAAGCTTTATGGGCTGTAACATCTCGGTGTTGTGGCATGAAGCAGCTGGAGGGGATGCAGAAAGGCTGTGGGCCGAGTGGCCCAGGGGCGGGGGGCGGGGGGCGCAGGCTGGGGCTCAGACTCGGAGCTGGCCCTCCGCTGTCTGGGGGCATTAGCCGGCTGCTCAGAGAAACCCTCTGTCTTCTCCTTTTGTGCGGCATTTTAGAGTAAACTCTCCCTCTGAGGCTCCTGTTATACCTTCCCTCTGAGTGACTCACACACTAATTGACAAAGTGTAGCAATGACCTCGAATTACCTCTCTCCTCCAGCTGCTCGGCGTACTTTTATTTTTATTGTTTTACTTTATTTCCTTAGTAAAATGAACATCACACGGGTCACGGGACATCTTGAGATTTATAACATCTTGAGATTCTTGGAGTGTTTCGCGCCTCACGAGCTAAAAGCTTGGGGCCAGGAAAGTCAGCGCCAGGGGAAGTTGTATATCTTTTCTCTGCTTGTAACTCACATTGTGTTTTAAACTGGGGGGGTGGGGGCTCCCTTCTGAGTGAGCTCCGCCAAGCAGTGCTGCCGTTTAAAAGTCACCTACGGGACAAAACAGCACTTTTCCTCCAAACTGGAGAGGAAGGAATGTAGACCAACCATTTTCTGTATGCTGGTGCTAGAGGGTGAGTAAACGCCCACTTATTTTCTGATCTAACCTTTAAAAAAACGATCCCCAAACATAACGTAAATGTTAAAGTAAAACCAAAGTGGTTTTTAATCAACCACTTTCATGCATTTCTGCCAAATGGAGAGATGTTGGCTCTGGTCCAGCCCAGCCTCAGCCCAGCCGCCGCGGTGATGTGCCTGAACGAAGCCTGCCTCTTCTTTCCTGAGGGATGGATTTTAGGGATTGTGGTGCTTTTGAAAAAATAGCAGGTCACAGGACTGAAGAAGGCAGTTTAAGTGTTTTTTAAAAATTAAGCTTTCCTGTTGGTGATGAAATCATGAACAATAGGCACGAGCGAGAAATTTGAATGCGGCCCCATTCGTTTAACACAATCGAAACCTCGGGATTTCTGTGGGGCAAGTCCTCTGGAGGGTTCTGGAAAGTTTCTGAGACAGACGGCAGCTCACCTGGTGCATGAGGGACGTGGAGCCAGCCCCTGTGCTCGCCACGGCTCTCAGCGGCTCTGTGTCTAGTTTAGAAACAAATTCTAGACATTCACTTTGTTACCAAAGTGCCAGCTTCAGGGGTGCATCCTGCCTGACTAAATCCCCCCGAATTCTGCTGGAAGCCACGGGAAAGGTGATGTTGTGAGGCTGGGAGAAGCCACTGTCGGCACATGCTCAGGACCAAGTGACCACACAGCTGAGTCAAATGGACTCAATGCTTATCTTTCCCAGTCTGCTTGTGAACAATACCTCACTCAATACCGTCAGGGGAGAAAGCCATTGAGTTGCTGGATTCTGATATCAGAGTTGGCCTTGAATCCGGACACAGTTGCATAGGGACCTTGCACGGATCACTGCTACTCCCCCAGGAGGAACTGGGGACGTGAGAGGGGAACAGGGATGCCTAGAGCTCTCACAACTCCTCTAGACAGGAAGTGAATGTTGCAGCAGGAGCCTCTGTGTGAGAAGTCCCATCAGGAACTAACATGAAACAGCTGGTTTCTTGTCTGTACGCTGGGCCCCCTACCACAACTGGAAAATATTCATTCTTCGGAATTATAGCTGCCAGATTTAATCGCTCTGTGTGCGAATGAGTCCAGTTTCTCGTGGCAAATCTGTGTGTGTGTGTGTGTGTGTGTGTGTGTGTGTGTATGTCCATGTGGATGGCGAAGGCTTAAAATGAGCAATAAAACACTGAATACACAAAGCACCGAGGAAGGAGAGCGATGCTGATCACTGCCGTGTGCTGGGGGAGGCAGCATTCCAAGGCAGAGCCGTGGATGGCAAAGGCTTAAAATGAGCAATAAAACACTGAATTCACAAAGCACCGAGGAAGGAGAGCGATGCTGATCACCGCCGTGTGCTGGGGGAGGCAGCATTCCAAGGCAGAGCTGTAGACGTCTGATTAACAGCAAGGGGTGGAGTGTGTGCTGGGTGGGGAAGGGTGGAGAGTGGGAGCTGGAGGGGCCACAGCTTGGGCTGCCTCGGGCTCAGATAGGAAGGGGTCGTCGCAACAGGCCTTCTGTGCACAGGGGCAGAACGCCCTCTGTACGCACGTTGGCTTTTTCCTGAAGCAGCACCAGGTCTGCTCAACGAGAAGTGGAAGTGGATCCGAGTCTCCACTCCCCTGGCCCTGGGCCCTGCCCACTCCCCCTTCTCCCCATCTTGGAGTTTCCTCCCTCAGCGAGGTCGGGCGGGGGGCGGGGGGGCGACCTCCCGCTGCCCCTGCAGGCCAGGGCTCCTCGCCCCACACCAAGCACTCCAGGGCAGGAACTCCCATGGGGCCTGTTCCCCTTCTCTTTTCTTTTTCACCCTTAACTCTCATTTTTGAGTCACTGATAACTTCATCCTTTCAGTGCCCAGGTGTCGCCCCTCAAAGTGACATATTTGCATGTTAACAAATGTTAACCAAATCTGCTGAGGCTCACCACCAAGCAAACGAATAACTCTGAGCATGAGAACTTCGGGCTGCAGGAAAGGCCATATTGAGCTACATCCATCTTTTTCGGCCTCCCTCACGCCTCATCTGCCGGGGAGCCCTGGCCGGAGCCCAGCAAACACACACAGCCTGCCCTGGTGGTCGGCAGACTGGTGTCACCACTGTGACACCCAACTGTTTGTCCTCTTTCTGGGCTGGGAGCTTGGGAAGGCCCCCCACCCCAAGGGGACAAGCTCTGCAGCCCTCTGACCCGCATTCCCAGGCCCTGCTCCTGGTCCCCAAATACTGTCAAACCCTTGGTGGACACAGCCTGGGAACGACTTTCCTCGTTGGTTGTCTCCCCCCCCTCCCCCCCAACATCCCGCAAACTCCTAGCTGCTGCTTGGAGAATGCCTGGCTCTCCACTCAGGGCTGGAAGCCCAGCCTGGGTTTTCTGTGCCCTGAGGGTTTTTCTTTTCTCTCTTTGTGACTAACTTAACAGCGACTGGAAGATGGTGCCTATAAATTAATATGGACTTCTCTCCACACCAGAGCCTGTGTGTGCGCTATACTTAAGAACTCCTGGAGCTCTGTGGTCATCCTTGGCTCCAGGACGCTGAGTCACTGGTCTGAAGTGGACCCAGACGTCGGTGTGTGTGTGTTTGAGAGCTCCAGGTGATTCTTTTGTGCATCTGTGGCTGAAACTCGGGCTGAGAGGCCGGCAAAGGGACCAGTATGTCTGGGGCCAAGCAGTGTTCTCCGCGGGATGGATTCTTCCCAGGAGACAGCATGACTGGGAGTACTTTGGGTTGTCACCATTGGCATCTAGGAGGTAGAGGTGACGCATGCTGTAGATATTCTAGAAAAGTGAGAGGGCTGTGTCTTCTGGCACCTTCTCCTCGGCCCGCCCTGCTGCAGGTTCTGCCGTAGCTGGAGGCCTGGAGGCGGAGGTTACTCCCTTTGCACACCCCTGAGTCTCTGCCCGCCCCTCCCCCAGCTGCCCTCCCGGGGCACCGCTGGAGACAGGGGAGGGGAAAGGTCCTCTCCAGTCATTCACACGCCCAAACAACATAACCACGGCACCTTGTCTTCTCCGATCAGTGAGGGAGGAATTTTATTTTCCATATTGCCTGAAATGTAAACCTTCTAGCTGCGCATTTTAAAGGTCAAATTACATTTTTGTCGTCTTAAGACCAGAAAACCAATTGTATTGAAGTGGAGAAAATTGAGGGCTTTGCTTTTGGGTCTATTTTTTATTATAGAATTCAACTCAGTCCTTAGGAAAAAATGGAGATGTTAAGAACGGACGCTGGTAGCTAATGAGGGGCAGTCACTTTCATCAGCCGTTCTGTCTCGACCGGAGTCTTTTTCTCATTTTGCAATAAGACCACACAGCGCAGTGGGGCCGGGGATTAGGGGAAGGATCTGAGGCCTGTGACAATGAATTCAGCAGCGAGTGCTTCTCTCCAGGGGTGGTTCTTTCCCTTCGGCCTCGGCCAGGCCGCAGTGTTGCTCAGTGCACCTGGGCACGCGTGGCGTCTGTCCAGCCACTCACGCCGGCCACAGTGGCATCCTCAGGTGTGCCAGCCCTCGTGCTCCCCAGCGTGAATGAAAACAGGCCTTTCTGTATATCTTATGCTTCAGTGGTGGTTGAACACATACTTGCTCTCCGTTTAATTAGCCTCCCTTCATTAGGAGAGTCATTGAATTGTGGCGCTGTATGTACTTCGATAGATAAATGGAGAGGAAATGAGTATTGGGTGAAACAGATCTGTGTCACAGAGAAGACGCTGTGACAACAGACAAACGTGGCGAGTGTTGACAGGAGCAGGGATAATGAGTAGAGACTCCATTTTAAAACCATGTGGCTAAGCCCTGCTGCTGTGGCTCAGTGGTTGAGGATCGACCTATGAGCCAGGAGGTCACTGTTCAATGCCCAGTCAGGGCTCAGTCCCCAGTAGGGGGTGTGCAGGAGGCAGCCAATCAATGATTCTCTCTCATCATTGATGTTTCTATCTCACTCTCTCCCTCCCTTTCTCTCTCTGAAATCAATTTTAAAAAATTTTTTTTAAAGATATAAAACGATGTGACTGAAATATAAGTAATCCTAGTGTCCCCACCAGTATCAGACTGGTGTGTGTCCTGCAGGAAAGTAATGCTTTTCTCTGCCCTATTCAACAAGGGGTGTTGGTCGTGGATTACAGCAGAAGGGCTGAGGTTAGGGAACTTTTAGCCACGTGGATTGTTATGTAATAATTTGACATCGCAGTGTGTGACATGATTGCTACATTTTGCCAGCACCTTAAACCAAGCATGTGATGGAGACAAAATCAAGTGTTTACATTATATTTTTATGGAATTTTTTGAAGACATTGAATGAAAAGTCTCTATGTCCTTTTGCTCTGAACATGAATACAATCTTCCCATTGATCAAAACCTGTATAAACCAGACTTTCCCTCTCATATAATGACCTTCCTAAGTGCACACCTGCCGCGACCTGTACCAAGTACTGCGCAACGGAAACTGTCCAGGCCCGTGCCTCCCCCCGCCCCCCCACACCCAGGATTCGCGATTTGCCCGCATCTTAGAAGAACGCACCAGATGGACCTGAACATACTCCTGCAAAGGATATCAAGAGGCAGTAGCAGAAGAGGCTAATAAATATATTTATGCCTCAGGAGGGCTGTTTGCCCGGTTTTTTGTTGCTGTCCTCCCTGACAAATTGCCCCAAATAGCTCCATTGCCTCGCTCTGCACTCGTCCCATAAACAGAAGCGGGCTCCAGGCCAGGCCGAAGCTGTGGGAAGGGTAAGTCACGCCACACAGGAGCTCAAGGTGCCTGTGACTTTGCGACGAGGCGAGCCCCTGAGGTGCCGTGCATTTCAAATCTTGCCTCGTGTGTGAATGTGTCGCTCTAAATAGGTGGCGCTCGCTTCTGGGAGGTGAAAGCTTCTCTTTTCCTATTTCCTTTCCTCCCCGAGGTTTTTCTCTGGGATGGATGTTTCCCCAGGGCACTGCCAGGGCTCAGTGAATCACTCAGCAGGCGGGAAGAGCAGGTTGATAAATACAAAAAACTCCGGAACCAGCCTTTTCAGTCTCGGCCTCGTCCCCAGGAAACCAGCCTGAATAGCACCTCGTAGTAAGAGCCTTGCTGAGCCTCGCGTGTGATTACCGCCAGACGTTATGCCGGCTGCACACTTAGCCCGGGAAGTCGCTTCCCGTTCAGCGCAGCCTTCCTTGCAGAATAATAGCCCCCCGCCCCTACCCCCCAGAGCTGGAGAGCACGCGGTTGGCTCTAATTTCAGCTTGAAATCTGAAAAGGTTTCTGAACCTTTTCAGCACATGAAGGCTACCGATCAAACCAGCTGGGTAACATGCTCCTTGAATAAGAATTGTTAGTTTCATTATAGAATGGGAATATGAAAGGGAATTAAGCAAATTGTTCTATCTTCACAATCCCAGAGTATGTATTATTTGTGTCTTTTTTAATTTTATAGTATAATCCATTGTCACTGGAAAATAAGACAAATTTGTTCTTATATGTTAGTATAAATACAAAATACATTATAATTTCACAATTTCTGAATGGACCTTGGAGCTTATTTCTGTTTATTAGATGGGTACAGAGTGAGACCAAGGCATTGTTTTGGGCAATTTGTAGCCAGGACAGCAGCAACTTATATAAAAGAATATATAAAACACCCAGAGTTACTCTAATAAAATTCCTTGTAAGTATGTTATGTTATTTTTCCAGTGACTGTAAATCTTTGGTTCTCAGTAGGCCAGTGGACTCTAACAAAAGTCACATGTTCGCCCTGACCGGTTTGGCTCAGTGGATAGAGTGTCAGCCTGCAGACTGAAGGGCCCCAGGTTCGATTCCGGTCAAGGGCATGTACCTTGGTTGTGGGCACATCCCCAGTGGGGAGTGTGCAGGAGGCAGCTGAT
>NW_005365832.1:2775841-2777773 GCF_000412655.1 Myotis brandtii
AGCTGATCGATGTTTCTCTCTCATCGATGTTTCTAACTCTCTATCCCTCTCTCTTCCTCTCTGTAAAAATCAATAAAATATATTTTTTTAAAGAAAGTCACATGTTCAAGGCTTATCGACCACTTACCTGGAGGCATGAGGTGTAGAGTTACAACAGCATTTAAATCCCATCTCCACATTTTCTAGCTCTGAAGATGGTTGAGTTTCTTAACTTCTACTCAGCTACAAAACAGGCTTGCTGCTGTCACTTTCTAGGGCTTTTGTGAAGATTCAGGTACAAGATACGCATTTCTTAGATTATTCCAGAAAATCTCTAGCCTGCGCCTGAGAGAAGTCCCATCTATGTCGGTTTCTTTGCTTCCAGATAAGCATTTAGTGAATTTCTTTCCCTCTAACCTGGGACACTGGGAAGGCCGTCTCCTTCTCCTCTCTCTCTGTTTATTCAGCGTGCTGTGGGTCCCAGCCTGGAGATACGGATGTGTCATCACCACTCTTTGCTGTTTACTGCTCGGTGAAGAGAGAAGTAAGGCAAAGGGACCCGGGTTCCGAGTGGCCACTGATGCCACCAGCCCAGCCCTCCTTCCCCTGGCCTGTCTCCCATGCCTTCTCTCTGCCTCCTCTTCCCCTTCCTTCACTCGTCCATCCAGTAGGTAGATGAATATGTGACCAGCTGGTGCCTCTCAGAGGTTGGCATCACAGGGAGCCTCAGAGCCCCATTCGTTCCCAGCGTCCCCGGTCTGTGGGTGCGGGGCCCAGGGCTGTGCATTCAGCAAGCACAGTGGGGACCATCACCTGGAGAACATTGCTAAGGGATGAGAGAGATCTCTTTCCCAAAAAACATATCAGGTCCCGTGGGAGCAGACAAGCAAGCTGTGGAGCGTGTGTGGCAAAGCTGCGTGGAGCGTGGGGGGGGGGAGGGGCCCAGCACCCCCGGCTGTTACCTCGGGCCCTGAGTGACCATGTCCTTGTGCCGAAAGACCCCTGCAGAGAGAGGTTTGCTTTCTCTCCCATAGAAGTCGTTTTAGGTTTGTTTGTTTTTCTGAAGGGGGTGGTGGTAACTCGTACCATTTTTGTAGCTATAGAAACTGAGACCAGTTAAGTGGCTTTCCTTGAATAGTGATCACCATGGAAAGAAACGAAACTAAGAAGTAATTAGCAAAGCTGAGAAATCCTAGTAAGCAAAATCACATGTAAAATTCTAAATGGAGGTGTGTAAGGACTACAGATTTTTCCTGTTGAACATGTGGAATTCATAGAAGTCGCAGGATTTTGCAACTCTTAGAAATTTTAAGGAGAAAGAGGAATCCCTGTGTTTGTTTTTCAATCAACTGTGTCTGATCTGAGGGACTCCCGTGTTTCCTACGTGTTGGGAGTTGGTCCTGGTGCGCCATCTGCGTGTGTCTCATCCCAGAAACGCACCTCAGACAGCGTGATGAAATGTTCATTAGCTGTGCTGCCGATCATCGTAGGATTCCAACAAAAAGCATGCAGACAGGGAGGTGCTAACATTAACAGATGATATTACCTCCAATAAAAAATAATAGAAATAAAACAGCCTGGCCTGGTTGGCAGCTGAGTGCATTGGAGAGCGCCGTGCGCAGGCACCTATCGTAGGTGTTGGGCTGCTGTCCTCCTGCCTGGGAATAGAGAAGCTCAGTGTTGCTGCGTCTGTGCCCAGGGAATGGGTAAGCTGAACCCCGACTGGCTTGGCCCTGGGCCCTAGAGCGTGTGGTAATACCTGAGGAGATGGCCTGGACATGGCACCCTGGCACTGTGCACCCCCAATGTGTACAGGGAGCTTGTCTGCCCTCCGCTGGGAGGGGAAGTCCTGTCACTCCGGGGAGGGGACCTGGGTGCCTGAACCTGTGGGCAGTACAGGCGGGCTCTTCCCTTGTACTCCCTCCTGAGCTCCAGCCCCCCCCCCACACACAC
>NW_005365832.1:2777891-2798507 GCF_000412655.1 Myotis brandtii
CCCCCCCCCACACACACACACACACACACACACACACACGGCGGCCCCTGGGCGCTGCAAGGTGCCAGGAGCCCAGCAGGCGTCCCTCGGGCGCTCACGGTGCTCACTGCTGGTGCAATGGTGAGGAGGGAGCCCCTGTGGGGGGATGTGTGCAGTGTGAGAGAAATAGAAGTTCTTTACACGGGAATCCTTGCATTAGAGAGTGTCGCTCACTTGTGTGCTGTGTGTAGAACGCGGGGGCCAGACGGCGGAGGCAGCATCAGCATCCCCCAGCCCCCTCGCCCAGCAGCGAACACAGCCTCTTCCCTCGATGGCAGACAGGAGGCCTTCCTGGGCCTGCGGGGCTCTGGGCTCCTCACTGTCTCCTTCCAGAAGCTCTGCTTGCTTCGCTCCGCTTGGCAGCTGAGGGTTAAGGCAGCTCCAGCCCGAAGCACTTCCTCCATAAGGAGGTTCTGAAGCAGAACTGTGGCAATGAGATGGGCCAGGCCATTTCTCCACTGCAGGCCCGAGGCAGACCCCCCGAGGCCCATGCCCCGAGGTGGGAGGGGCCCCTCTGAACCCCAGCATTTATCTCCAGCTGCTGCTGCACATGGATGCCTTCACATGCCCTTTGAGATTCTGCGTTTGTGCCTCAGTATCCCCAGCTGGTTCTGCTCAGCAGCTCAGCAGCTTGTGGCTGCTCCTGTCCCAGCACCTTCGTCTGGGAAGAGCCGAGACCTGACCCGGCCCATCCCGCTGCCAGCCGAAGCAGCCGGTCCCTCGGGCCTCGGGCCGGCTTACAGAAGAGCCCTCCACGGAGCAGGGACGGGTCGCTCCATCCTGCTGAAGTGCCTTTCCGATTCCTTTTATTGTTGTTATTCTGAGTCCTCTACAGAAAGGAATCGAGACAGTGGGGACGTTCTTATAAAATGACACTTTATCTCCGTGATTAACTATATAATAAACCGTAAAGGCTCCGTCATGGTAATCTCCTTCTCCTCACACCTTATTGCTTTGATAATAAACGCTTTTTTATGGCAACAGAATAAAACTTTACTGTCCGGAGAGTTTGGGTGAAACGAGGAGGTGTGTTTTGGAAGGGAAAGGGCGCATCTGAAGCCCGCGAGGTCAGCGTAGGTTTATGTGAGCTCAGTGCAGGTGGCACCTGGTCACGTGGCTGAAGTCGGTGACCTTAGGACCGTACCCGACCACGGAGAGGCCTCGCCGTGGCCGGCGGACAGCGTGGCAGCGTTCTGTGTGCCAGTCCGGTTCCGGCAACCACTGCGGAAAGCAGAAATTTTCAAAACTTAGAGTCGCAGGTGATTAGCGGAGGGAGAGCACAGATTTCAATAATTTATCGCCGTCTCAATTTGAGAACAGAATCATTAACTACCTGTTTTGATTCGAAGCCAAACCCTGTGTGGTTTGGTGAATATCGGTGCACTTTTATTCATAAGTTTGTGTCTCAAATGATTAGATTCCGTCAGAGACAAACATGATATAAATTGTTGCATAAGCGTGATTTATGTGCAAGCACCACAATATACCAATTAAGGAGAAGTTTCATTATTGATGCCACAGGAAAATGAATATGCTTTCTTCCCTTACATTCATCACGATCAAGCAATTTTTGTGGAGCAACTCACAATAGTCTAAGATCACACAGCTTTTAAACACTCGGCGTTTCCCTGAAGATGCGATGATTAAACCGAGGCCTGAAGGGATGCTCGGACTTAATGAGAGGAAGGAGCGTTGCCTTCTAGCCGAGGCAAGGGCATGTGCCACGCCCTGTGGCGAGTAGCGAGCAGAGCTCCTGCCCCGGGGAAGCTTACATGAGATCACCCAGCAAGGCCTTGGCGCTCTGTTCAACGTGCCTAGGTCGCAGCAAGCTGCCGGGATGTGCTAGCCAAGACCAGCCTCATTTTGAGGTAACTGAGGGCGGACATGGCCACACAGGTGTACCCGGAAAGCAAGCAGGTGACCTTTGTGCCTCCCTGTGGGCATGTGGTTGGCGACACTGTCTGTGACTTTTCTGTGACTCATCAGCTCTCAGCTGGCATTCCTCTCAAGGCTCTCCCTCCAGCCTCCATAGCTGGTAACTCCGCCCCAGGGTTTTGCCCAGCATCTGGCCTGGTCCCGCTGGCGGAGCTGTCTGTCACCAGGCGGCACTGCAGTGTCTCTCTGTCCGGTGCCTCTAAGATTCAATAGGACGTGCGAACGGCACTGATGAAATTCCTCGTGCAGCCGATGCCACACCACCAGGCCCTGTGGGCACCTGGGAGGCTCAGACAGGCTTTCCTCTTGGCCCCTCCTGTGGTCTGGCGCTCAGCTTGGTGCAGCAGCCGCTAGAGGACGGGCTGGCCTCCACGGCCCGGCCCCTGCACCCACCTCCCACGGCTGCTCCTCCCTCCAGGCCTGTGGCCTTGAAAGCAGAGCCCAAGGAAAGGCTCGGGCGCCCCACGTGCGGTGCCGGAGGAAGGCTCAGCAGGAGCTGTTGGGCCGGGTTTGCCTTCAGATCCTCGGTTCGGACAAGAGACCTGACTCAGCAGATTCCCGGCTGCCTGTATCCACGGGAGTTTTGAACGCAGTCGCACAGAGCAGCACCTGAATTACTAAGATGCTGAGGACAGTGTTTTGTTGAAATACCAGAGACATAGAAGCCTGGTTTGGTGCCAACTCCACGGGCTTTTTCACATCCTCACGTGGGCATGAAGCAGATTAACAGTGTGTTGTGCGTAGCCTCCATTCCTCCAGTGGCGGGCCCAGGAGGCCGAACTCACCATTGTGTGAGCGCCCAGCTTTGTGTCCTGGGGGGAGGCGGGGGTGTATTGTGCCCCAGATGTCCATCTCCTAAACCCTCTGGGCACATAATGATATTAACAAATTTAATCAACAAAAACTGGCCATGGTTTTGTAGCTGGCAAAGAATTTGCAGCAGCCTCTCCTACACTCTTCTCTCCACCCAACACACACAGGCTGCAGGGCCTGTGGCCTGGGGGGGTCACAGTGGGTGGGGACTTGGTGAGGCTGTCTGGATACACCCAGTCTTGTAGCAACGCATGTGTTTCCTACGTGGTGTACTCTGCGATCTCTCAAAACCTGGAGACCAGTTAGAAGCCTTCTGTTTGGTTGAGGGTCGGGGAGCCCTAATTTCTTCTTCTTGTCATCAACATTTTCTTCCCTCTTCTGTTTCTCACTATTTCCCAGTAATTTCAGCAGATCTTCTCACCTCTTGCTCTCTCCCAAAAGAATGTAGGCTCCCCAAGGATGGTAGTAATTTTTTTTTCATTCACAGCGGTATTCCCAGCCTCACCACCCTTGCCTAGTACATGGCAGACACTCCGCAAATATTTGTTCCACGGATGAAGGTTTTGCCAGTCTCCCCCTGTTTCTAGTGCTGTCTGTGGCATATTTCTGTGAAGCCATCCCAAACCCAGGCCACCCGCTGCACACCACTGAGGAAGAGGAGGGAGGACAAGTTACCTGCCAGTCTCCCATGACCTGCCACCCAGTAGTCCGCTGGCCTCTTCCGGCGCCCGAAGGCCCAAAGCGGTTGTCTGGGACTCCTGTTCTGTGCCCAATGGAGCAATGTTCATTGGAAGATGCTTGAAACGCTTTCCCGGGGGAATGAGGAGGCAGAGACTCATGTGATAGAGCATGTGGGGGATTGACCAGCCACATTTCTCAAAGTAAATGGCTTTCCCCCCCCATCCCTCCATCCCCCCGGCCCACAGCCAAAGTCTGGGAGAGTGAAGCACAGAGACCCTAGAGAACTTACCAGCCTCCATGACCCGTGCACCAGTTTTTAAAATATGTATTATATTGTTGTGGAACTTGGGAATTCGTAGGGCAAAAATACTCCCAAATTCAAATTCAAAGCGGGGCCATCCTGGAAGTCTGAAAGGCTTGTTTCTAGACTTGCTGACAGTGATTTAATCAGCAGCTGTCACCGTGTCATCCCTGGGCACGTCCCTCCACGTTGCCTCATTTCAGAAAAGTAGAGTGTGCGGCTGGTGTTGCCACAGGGAAATAGTTATGGTGATTTCCATTTTGTTTAATGAAAATAATCTTTCTTTTACTTCCAGTGCTTATTACAAGTTCGTCTTTGATTAACTTTTGTTTTTGTTTTGTTTCCCCTCAGCATCATTGACAAAGAAGTTTCCTTGATGGCAGAAATGGACCAAGTCAAAGAAGAAGCCAGTAAGTACACCCCTGGTGGCTGGGCCAGGGGCCTCCCCCGTGGGAAGCTGTCTGTAGGTCAGACTGACTGTGATATGGATTCCGAGTTGGGTCCTAAAATCCACACGGTTTTCTGGCTCTTGAACTCCGTCACCTTGGGCAGTACGTCACTTAGCCCCCGGGGACCTCCGTGACCTCGTGTGTGAAGACTGGGCCCTCGCAAGTACCAGGTGTCCCAGGAGCTATTTCAAGTCCAGAGGGACTTTGGTGCGTATACTGGGCTACTTCCAGTAGTTGGATTTAAAATGACATTAATTTTCGTATTAAACTTTAAAACATAACTTTTAAGCCTTCACAGCTTACAAATCTCGCTCTACAACTCGCACAGTGCTCTTCACTTGGTCCTTTTTTAGGTTCAACTAACTGAAGTCCAACCAAATTCAATTTCCTAAAAAAAATAAGTCCCATTTGAAACTTAAATTCCTCTTCACATTTTAAAGAACATTTATGAATTTAATATGTCTGGTCTTTATTTTTTTAGCACGTCAGGCGTCTGACCAGGCAGACTCACAAACCTAATGGGCAAAGTACCCCAAGCTTGTCAGCAGCTCTGCACAAACCTAATGGGCAGAGCACCCCAAGCTTGTCAGCAGCTCTGCTAAGATGAGCAGCTCAGACTTAGAAATGCACTCAGTGAAGTTTTCCTGACCCGCTCCAGTTCCGTTCACAGACTTAGGCACATTGGCTGACACCTGCCAGCTTGACGCCTCAAAAGAAGATGAATTGCATGTTTTAAATTGAAATCACAAGTGAGATTGCCCAATGTACCAGACACTGAACCATGAACACACTCAGACCATCTTGATCATTGCAAAACTTTTCCTAGTTTTAACACAAAGTATTTGTTCCCTGGGTTTGATTTATTTTGTTATCTTCAAACTCGTCTCTAAACCTTTCCACTGCTGCGAGGTTCCGCGACACCCGGTATCGCAGATTTGCCGTCTCAAATGGGCCGAGGCTCATGGGTTGGAAATTCCAGCCGAGACAAGATTGCACAATCAGATCCAACACCAGCCCAAGCGGACACGCAGGAGCCCTCTCTCAGCATTGACTTCAGCCTGCTCTGGTCACGGGAACCCTGAGACCATGTTTTTAAGCTGAGATTTACTTTTACAATTCCTATCTCCTGAGCGTTTTAAATTCTCCATCTTTACCGAAATTTCATCGCGTGAATTAGACAGATGGCAGTCTGCAGCCCCAGCCGGGTTTCAGCTAAATGCCTTCACTTTGACGGCACTGCATCTCTGTTACCGGAATGAAGGCTCGGGCCAGATTCTGCATTCTCTTCACATTCTTCTCGCCTGGCCCGTGTCCATACATCAGTAGTCCCTTCATGGGAAATAGCTATTGTTATTTTTCTTACCCAGCTTTTCTAAATAATTAAAAGCAAATTTCCAGGATCTAAAATAGAGCAGGTTTGATTAAATAAAACTAAATGTGGCCCAGGGTCCAGCTGTGGGATAGTGAGGTCATCACACCGTCCCTTCGATAGAGACATTGTTTTATGCTTGTGCAGTTGGTTGGTTTCCGAGGTAAAAGTGGATTTCCACCTGAGGGGATGTTTCCTGTGTCTCGGGTAAAGCTGATCTTCCCTTTTCCGTTTCATGCCCTATTGGTAACAGCATTAAGAGCTCACACAGGCACAAATGCTCCCCTGGCACCCAAGCGGAAAGCTGCTGGCACATCACTGCCTGAGAGGTTAACACAACACCCGCGATTGCGTGCGCTCGTTCTTCTTCTCAGGACAATGCTCGGTGCCAGGACCTAAGGAACTCGGAGCCTCTCGGGAGAGCACCCCGTTTCCACAGCTCACTCGGTCGGGAAACATGACCGTGTGCTGCCCTGTGTCCGAGCATGTTAGTGCCTGGGACAGCCACGGGGAGGCCTGTGGGAGCTCTCCGGCCGCTGCCCAGAGCTGGGGAAGCAGAACCAAGTTCAAGTCCAAGTTCCACCCATTTACTGGCTGTGTGACCTTGAACCATTTTGTGAATGTCTCAAACTCTGTGGTTGCACATCAGAAAAGGGGGAATAAAACTAGTATCGAGGCCCAGCCTGCATGGCTCAGTGGTTGAGTGTCAACCTGTGAACCAGGAGGTCACAGTCAGGGCACATGCCCAGGTTTTTGGCTCGGTCTCTAGTGTAGGGCGTGCAGGAAGCAGCCGATCAATGATTCTCTCTCATCATTGATGTTTCTGTCTCTCTCTCCCTCTCCCTTCCTCTCTGAAATCAATAAAGATATATTAAAAAGAATAGTATCTATCTCAAATAGCTATTGTAAAGGTGAAATGAGAAAATCCGTGCCAGGCACTTAGCTCTGTTAGTTTGGCTCGGTCTCCAGTGTGGGGCGTGCAGGAAGCAGCCGATCAATGATTCTCTCTCATCATTGGTGTTTCTGTCTCTCTCTCCCTCTCCCTTCCTCTCTGAAATCAATAAAGATATATTAAAAAGAATAGTATCTATCTCAAATAGCTATTGTAAAGGTGAAATGAGAAAATCCGTGCCAGGCACTTAGCTCTGTTAGCAAAGGGCAGCCCAACCCCCTCCTGGACAGTCACACGGTGCAGGTCAGGGGCCATGCGGCATCTCAGGTGACAGGCCTGTGTCAGCGGTGTCGTCTCCACACACAGAAGCTGGGAGACTCTCTCCCCACAAGGTAACGAACCATCTGTACAGCCACCACCTTGAGCTTGCTTGTCTACTGCCTCACGAGTACTTTTCATTTCCTGCACACGGTAGAAACCATATTTCCTCAATTATAACATAAGCTCCTAATATCCCTCATGGCACCTAACACAATACTGAGAAGGCTGTAGGTGCTTCCTAATATTTGTTAAGCAAACCATTGTAATTAATTCAGTGTCTATAGGCTGCGGGACCCAATATCGGTGAACGTTAAGGTAATTACAAACAGAGAAAGTATATTCTAGATCAGTGGTTCTCAAAGGGGTCGAACGACCCTTTCACAGGGGTCGTCTAAGACCATCGGAAAACACAATATATAATTACATATTGTTTTTGTGATTAATCACTATGCTTTAATTATGTTCAATTTGTAACAATGAAAATACATCCTGCATATCGGATATTTACATGACGATTCATAACAGTAGCAAAATTACAGTTATGAAGTAGCAACGAAAATAATTTTATGGTTGGGGGTCACCACAACATGAGGAACTGTATTCAAGGGTCGCAGCATTAGGAAGGTTGAGAACCACTGTTCTAGATGAATACATCTCGCTTTATTAATAATATTCGTAGTGAGCTTTTCTGGAATGTACGGTACTAACCACTTCTCATAGTTACTGCATGTAGCTTCACAGTGGCCTCGCGAGGCGTGGGGCTATCACACTGTGCAGATGCGGGGACCAGGCTGCCGGAGTGCAGTGGCCCCAGACTTTGTCCGGGTACCAGGGTGCGGAAGGCCCACATGGGCAGGTTCCTGGAGAGCCAAGTTGGCCACAAATGTGGGAAGAAAACATTACTTTACACTAATAGGAACACAGACACATTGTGAAATAAAATGCAGGATTCACAAGAATTTTTTCAGGAATAAAAAGGATTTCAAAGAATCTTTGTGCCCGAAGAGCTACTTCTGCCCCAGCTCCCTGCGTCCCAGGGTTTCAAGGACTCTCCCCCGCGATGGAGTTTTATTTACGAAGCCCTCAACATTGTCCAAGGCCCCGGCAATAGGAGCAAGCTCCCAGTGTGTTTCAGGAACTTGAAGGAATGTCTAATTCCTGTTGAGAAAACGGCTTTCAGCACGCCAGATGCTATTCACAAAAGTGCCTAAATAATCTGAACCGAGTCCTGCGTGCAGTGGAAGCCTAACGTTGCGTGAACTGTCCCCTCCACAGAGGCATCAAAGGAGGGTGCTTTCACAACACACTTGTTATTCTATTTTAAATTTTAGGATCAATGAATTTTAGGATCCAATCTGGTTTTGTTTTTTGCTTTTTACTTCTGTGATTGATGTTTTTGAGGTGAAATAAATGCCTCTCCCCAAAGCATGTAGCTTTAGATCTCAAGTTTTAAGGCTTTCTCATCATGAAAGGCTTTGAAATGTTAATGAGACTATATGTAAAACTCATCCCAACACTTGCTGATGCAACATTTGCATTCCCTTGCACATCTACAAGAGTGTAAACTAAGGCTTTATTGGTGACCTTGCACCTGCATTCCTATTTTAGGGCCCGTTTATATCTATTTCTATAAAATCTTTTGTTTGGTGTGAATGCCCAAGTTCTACCTAATCAAAAAGAACAATTGCCCCTAATTGTCACCAGTCCCATAAATGATCCGTTAAGAAACGTCAGCTCTGCTTAACTGTGTCCTCACTCAGGGTCTGCTGACCCCTGTGCTAGCTGTTGTCAAGTCTGGGCCTTCAGAATTTTTTAAGACTTTGCTCAAAGAAAGTACTTTCTTTCATCTTCTTACTCAAAAATAATTTTTCCATGCACCAGACATTAGTCCCGTCCATAGGTTGAATATACTGGCAAACAAATATTCAAAGGTACGAGTCCTAGACGTTGTTAAGTGGCCCCTGTGGAAAAGGAACTTCTGTCCTCTCTGCATATTCCTTTTAAGTAGCGGATTGGTTCATTCATTCAGTCCATTCAGCCAACATGTGTGCCAGCCCCGAGGTGTTATGGACACAAATAACCGCATGTGCAGTCTCTGCTGTGATGGGAGATGCCTGTTGCAGAAGCCGGGAGGTGACATTCCTCAGCTGACAGGGCAGGGAGGGACCGGGCTCGGTGAGCGCCGAGCTCCGCCTGAAAAGGGCAGCAAGTTCTCAGCCCCAGCCAGCTGCTGCCACAGGGAAATGCTCGCCAACCGTGGCCAGAAATTCTAGTTATCTGAAGAGAAGCCAGAGTCCAGCTCTCACACGGACTCTCCTCATTTTCAAATGAGGGCAGTTAATTTCAAAAATTAACTTGTCATGTGCAGACCAAACAAAACATACGCGCTCTGTAGCCAAAGGTGAAAGTGGGTCACCTTCTCGTGTCCTCTGGTCTGACTGGGTAACCTGGGACATCGTGCGGTGACACGCTGTCTATGGTCAGATGGGAATTCCCTGTATTCCGCAAGGCCGCCAGGCCTAGACCGGCCTCTGCCCAGCTACCTGGTGTACACGGGAGGCGGGGGAGTCCCGGTGAATAGCTAGAGCATGATTAGAGTAGTTTGGCAGATGGTAAGGCTTTACTTGTAGATTTCTTATTTTATTGACATCTCAGCATAAACAGATAATGTTTCTCTGTCTGAAGAATGGTTTCTGATGTGCAGGAAGTCTTCTTAACTCTGGACTGCCTCTGAACTTCTTGGGGGGTTTTAAGGTGACTGTTTTTGACATTTACGAAGTAAGAACTCTCACAGTGAGAAGTCACATTGTTTGGCTCTGCATGTGTGCTGCGAATCAGGTCTAAGGAAGCAGTTGACCTTCGTTCAACCTAGAACAGGATGTGTTGTGTGCATAGTATCTTAGTTAGATGGGCCTCTCCTTTCTTATAACTCAAAATATTTGTCCAGAGGAATGAAGGCATATCCTGTGTGGCTTGAATTAGAGAGCTTCAAGTCTATCTGTTGAAAGATCAGACTTCATATTAAATCTCACCCCATAGGTTTGTGCTCATCGCTTTTGAGTTTCATGATCTTTTGGGAAACACACACATGTACACACACGCACGCGAACACGCAGATTAACTTGTGGGTTACTACATCTACGTGAGCCTTAGTCCATCTGGCAGATGTGTGAAATGTGGTACCAGCGAGCTCCCTGGTGTCTTCGCTGTGTGTGCAGATGCTAAGGAGTGCCCACGAATCCAGCTCAAAGGGGCTTTGACTTGCCCTTGAGATGTTTCCATGGAGACACTAAAAACAAAGCCAGGACACTCTGGTCTGGAACCTCCATCTGATTGCAGAATGGAAACATATCTGCAGAGTGTCAAAAGAAAAGGCATTTTTAGCTCACAAAAATCCAATCAAGTGAACCCTTTATGTCATACTCCAGTAACACAGCTGGTTGCCCCGGGTGTGTGTAAAGGTTCAGGAAGCTTGATGCTGTTAGAATTTAGCAGGACAGCACACAGAAGAATGAGTTTGGCTTAATGGACTCCTATCTTTGTAATACCATTCAGATAGGATTTTAATACGTGTCCTTTTTTTGAAATAGCTGTTCTGAGTAACGCACACATTTAAAAGTCCAGATTAAGTCAGTGAGACCAGATGCCAGTGAGGAAAATGAAGAAGACTGTGGGTGTGCAGTGAATCAGAGGGATCGTGTTTGTTTGGATGGGTGGGCGAGGGCATCCAGAAACGGGTGGTTGGTGATGAGCACCAACTCGAACCCACCTCGATGACCAACTCAGAAAGCAGCCATGGTCCAGCTGAGTGACCACTCTACAGAAGGAGAACTGACTCCAAGAAGTCAGGTCACTTCCTGTGTTTACATCGCTGGCCCTAACGTATTCCCTCTCACTTGGCAGTGGAGATCCTGACTGCGCGTCAGAAGAAGGCAGAAGAACTGAAGAGGCTCACTGACCTGGCCAGTCAGATGGCAGAGATGCAGCTGGCCGAACTCAGGGCAGAGATCAAGGTCAGTTTCCAGCGACCGCAGCCTGGGTCCCGAGCCCTGAGCCCGAGACCCGACCCCATCACGTGTGTGTGGCACCCATAGAACTGCTCTCTGAGAACCCAGCATCTCACACCCAGCTCCCTTTCGCAAAGCTGAAATTGAGAACAGGAGGCTGAAGAGCCTTCTAATCGCTATATTTCCGTATATATGGTTTGAACAGGCATTAATAGGGAGGGAGGTACAAGCTATTTTCTTAGGCAGTGGGGACTGACCTAAATACAATGCATTCAAACATGAATTACAGCTGAGATGGGATGTTATTTTCACCTCATGTAACTTATGTGTGTGTATATAAACACACCATGTGAACACACTAAGTCTGAACGTAGTGGAACAGTAAGGATTCTAGAGAATACACCGTATGTGGAGACCTCTTCCCTACATCCTTGCCTAGCTTAGTTGCCCTTTTGTTAAGGGTACCACCCACAAGTACGTGTCCACTAGATTTCAGGGGTGAGCAGCAGAAACTGACCCTGGCTACCCTCCAGAACAAGTAAAATATGAAAGAGCATGAGTGTAGCTCACCAACGCAGCATGGGATCTGAAGACTCCAACTGCTATTAGGCAGAAGCCTGGGGGGCTTGGGTGACTAGGCAGCAGTAATTACCAGACGCTCCTCGGGGCACCGTCAGCAATTGTGCCCCATTCGATTCAAGTCCCAGAGAGAGACTCTGACCGGCCTCTACTGGGTCACAGCCACCACTGAGCCCAAGAGTTCTGATTGACAGACCCCTCCCCCCAAGACTGTGGGTCTTTGAAACCATGTTGGGGTACAGTTACCAGAAGGAGAAATGGTTACCAGAAAGCAAAAACAAGTATCTACAATAAAAGAGGAAGTTGCAACTTGTAAGTTTCCCCTTTTCTCTTCTTCCCCAGTATACTAAGCACACACACGTGCACACCAGCCTCTGACCTACTTCTTGGGAACTAGAGTACTTAGAAGCAACAGGCTTCATAAGTAGGATTGCCTGCCCATCTGGGCATGAAACTGGTTAGGCAAGTGACTCCCAGTCTCCTTGCTTTGGTTGGGCATGGAAAGGAGCAGGAAATAAGGACCCCAAGAGTCCTGGGAGACTATCGGTCTCTTCTTTCTCACCTTCTCTTCTGACCTTGGTGGCTTCCCACCCACTCAGTTGCCATGGCCTCCTAATTCATCTTTGTGCCTCCACCGTCGCCCTCCAGCCTGGCCATCCACCCTCACACGGGAGGTGCAGCCCCAGAGCAAGGTCTGAATTTCCCTCAGAGCAAACTCCACAGCTGGGCTCCAGTGTCTACACATCCAACTTCTCTCTCCCTCTTATTAGAACACTAGAGGCCCAGTGCACGAATTCGTGCACAGGTGGGGTCCGGCTGGCGCCACCCCCCCACCCCCACCCCCGGTCAAACTCTCCATAGAGGGGACAATTTGCATATCAGCCTTTTATTATATAGGATGAAGTGAGGAGTATAAAGTCGCCAGCTTCCTCGTCTGTTGAAACTATTCATCTGCCAAGTTTTGTTTCTGCTTGTCAGAACCCCTCTGAACATAATATGGTTAATAACATGGGCTTTGGGCTGTAGCAGACTAACTCCTGCAACCTCGGATAAGCTACGGATTCTTAGAGCCTTAAGTCCCCTCTCTGTAAAATAGGGATAATAATAGTACTGACTTCATAGCACTGTGACCAGATGAAAATGAGATTATCTGTTAAGAATTTGGCCCATTTTTTTAATGTTCCAGCTCACATGCTTTCCTTACATAACTCCCCTGCCCCTCAGTGGGAAATAATTTCTTCCTTTTATTGTTTTTTTTTTATTTTTTTCTTCTTCTTCCTCTTTTATATTCCTGAAGCATATCCACAGTCACCCGGTGTTGTAGTTGATGGTATCTGTTTCCCTTGCCACGTGGTAAACTCTCTGGTAAACTCCAGGAGGAACTGAGTCATAGCTATTTCTGCATTTCTCACTCTGTCCTCTGCACATAAATCTTCATTTCAAATGAATTGAAAGATAATCTTTTTCCCACTTCCTCTAACAGCACTTGGAATTCTACCAAGACAGGGTTTTCCAGTTACTGAAAGCTACTCAGACTTCCTGGTCCCCTAAGAACACAGAGAAGGGTGGCTCGACTGGTGTGGCTCAGGGGTTGAACATCAACCTAGGAACCAGAAGGTCACTGGTTCAATTCCTGGTCAGAGCACATGCCCGGGTTGTGGGCTTAATCCTCAGGGTGGGGCGTGCCGGAGGTAGCCGATCAATGATTCGCTCTCATCATTGGTGTTTCTATCTCTCTCTCCCTCTCCCTTTCTCTCTGAAATCAATAAAAATATATTTTTTTAAAAAAGAGAGAGGAGTGTCTAGGGAAGAATGACATGTCTTCTGTTGAGGCGTAGTAGTGCCTGAGCAGGCCATCGGCCAAATCAGGAAGATGAGCTCGACCCAAAAACTTACAACAGGACATAAAACACTACAAGGAGGGTGAGGGGTGCTACAAAGTTCAGGAGATGAGTCCGGACGCTCACTTTGCCTGGATCACCGTTTTGTCTACGCCCAGGCCGGGGAAAGCCGGGACCCACACGTGTCCCCAGGACAGGAAGGTGATCACGCTCCAGGCCGGTCAGAGCCAGGTCTGACGCGGGGTCCTCGCAGCCAGCTCACCCCGCCTGGCTAACACCGGCCACGGCAGCAGCTGAGCAGAGAGGCGCCTGCGTGAGCCCTCTCTGTCGTGTGGCGCTAACTCCTGCTCTCCTCTCTTGCCTCCAGCACTTTGTCAGCGAACGTAAATATGATGAAGAGCTCGGGAAAGTGGCCCGATTCTCCTGCGACATTGAACAGCTCAAGGCCCAGATCATGCTCTGCGGGGAAAGTGAGTTGTGCGCGCCGGCTCAGTGACCCTGTGCCTGTGAGCCCAGCGCTACTTGGAGTTGGTGTGTCAGGCGAGGTCCCCAGGGGGCTAAAGCGAGACCCAACGAGATTTAATGATCTAAGGGCATGACACAAGTCACTGGAAATGTCAAGATCTGAACTCAGAGTCTCCCGATGCCACTGCCCATCAGTAAATCCTCAGGATTTACTGAGCAGAACGGAACAGGGCAACTAGTTTAGACCTTTTGCAAACTTTCTTTAAGCAGAGCCAGATACACTGCCTCTCCCATCCCAACAGCCTGCTCCGAGATAGAGACCTGGTCGCCAGGAGCGTCTTCCTGATAAGTCAGGCACAGCGGCCACTGTCCTGAGGGCCCTGCTGGGGGTGCGCTGCTCCGCGTGCCTGAGCCTGTCCCTCGGTTCTGCGCTGAGTGAAGTCTGCAGATAATGAAAGCCTTCAGTGCAGCCATTAGCGTTCATCTTGTTCGCTATCAAGGCTTAATTAGAGCAGTTAATGTGCAGCCAAACCGGCTGATCCTTTCCCCTCCTGCAGCCGCCCACCGGGGAGGGGGAAGAGCACCAAGGGCAGCCACAGGAGGACAGAGGACCGTGAGGGACGCGGAGTAGCCACAGCCTCAGAGTCAGCAGAGAAATGGGGATTTGGCTGCACTTTTTTTTTTTTGTCAAAGTGAAAATTGCTCTCTTTTTTCTGAGCGTATAAAATATAAGCTGATCTAAAAGTCACAGGCCCCCTCTTGGAAAGAATAGTTCTCCAAGGCCCCTCCTTCTCAGCTGGGTTGAGAGCCCACAGCTACTGAACCAGCACTGGTCTCCTCTGTGGGGAGTTAGGGCTTCCCTGACACTGAAGCTGGTCAGCACTGAAGTCCCCTGGCTGTTGGCACAGCCCCCACCATGCCACCGCCCCTCCGCTCTGAAACCAACAGACCAGAGCTACATCCCTGTCCTTTCCACTCCTCGTGTTCTCTGATCCCCACAAGTCCCCCCTGACCCTCTAGAACAGCGGTTCTCAACCTGTGGGTCGCGACCCCTTTGGCAGTCGAACAACCCTTTCACAGGGGTCGCCTAAGACCATCCTGCATATCAGATATTTACATTATGCTTCATAACAGTAGCAACATTACAGTTATGAAGTAGCAACGAAAATAATTTTATGGTTGGGTCACAACATGAGGAACTGTATTTAAAGGGCCAGAAGGTTGAGAACCACTGCTCTAGAAGAACCCGAGGATCAAGTCTGAGCCAGCACAGGTAGCAGAGAAACCTGCTTCTAAAAGTTGGGGACAATTTTAAGATTCAGGGGTCTTGCTTTCCAGCCTGGCAGGCAAATTCTGGTGACCTGTGCGAGGGCCTCGAGCCGTCACCCTTAGATCGCTTCCCTTGTCCTCGAGCCAGGTCCTCACCAAGAAACCATCCCCGATCGGCCTGCATGGACTTGAGTGCTGGGCTTGGTGCAGCCTCGCAGCGGGGCTGGAGAAAAGGGGGTGATGAAAGGCCAGATCACGCAGCTCTGATGGAGTATAAGATGCCGTGGGGCCTCTTTCGATCTAGCCCCAGGGTCGGAGGATGTGTACAATCCAGGTGACAAAATTCGCGACACCCGTCCTGCTCTCAGAACTTTATGGCTCTGATGGGCCAAGTGTCCCTGACCTCCCTCCCCATCTTCTGCGTCTCTGAGACCAACTGGCCAGGGGTCTGAGGACAGCGAGAGTGGGGTTGGCCATGGGAACCGGGAGGCAGGCACAGCTATGGACAGGCCACGTGGGCACTTCAGGACTTCATTACCCACCTTCCCGTGGTGCTCTTGACCTAAGGAATATTAAAGTTGTGCAGAGAGGTCTTATTTCCTGCCCACGTCTCCCAGCTCGGATGACCATGCTGTAACTGCAGTTCAATGATTCTCACAGAAGGAACTTGGTGGTCCCCGGCCACCAAGGTGCCCTTTCGAATGACCTCTTTACAAATAAAAGCATTTCTTAGTGTTTTTATGAAGCTCCATGTCCTCGTGGGTTTCCAAGGCAGCCGTGGCCGTGGCTGTGGCCGTGGCCGTGGCCCAACCCTTAATGCCGCTTGCTTTCTCATTGCAGTTACACATCCAAAGAACAACTATTCGTCCAGAGCCCCCTGCAGCTCCCTGCTGCCGCTGCTGACCGCGCACGCGGCCTCTGGGAAACAGAGCAACTTCGCCAGGAAGTCCACTCACAAGCCCTCCGAGGGCAAAGCCGCAAACCCCAAAACGGCTGGCAACCTGCCCAGCACCGCGGACAGCGCTCACCAGGCCACGCCGCCCAACAAGCAGGTACGGGGTCAGGGTGGGGCGGCTCCTGCGCTGCCTCGGGTCCCACAGACCCTGGTCCTTGCGGCCAGGAAGAAACCACTCATCCTTAGAGGAAGAAAACAGCAACTGCTGGACACAGAGCTTCCTGGGCCCCACCAGGCCCTCCCACCCCCAGCAGCTCGGCCTGGCCCCGGGGCCTCCACCCTCCTGGATGGCCCCGGGGCCTCCCCTGGTGCATGCAGTCCGGGTGCCGTAGGGCCTTCCGTGTGGAGGAAGTGCCTGTACACGCCTGACACGTCAGCGAAGAGCCTACGGGAGACGGCTCCCCTGCTCCCTGAGTGCCTCCACCCCTGTCCCCGGGACTGGCCCACAGGTGGAAGGGACTCCCACAGACGCAGGGACAAGACTCGGAGCCTGGCTTCTGACACCATGGGGGAGGAAATCCGGCATTTGTTTTTTCAGATTCTTTAATTCCTGCTTATGTTTATCAGTAAGAGGCCAAAGTTAGTTCAAACTTCTCTCTCTTCTCTTGGGCCTTCAGTAAAGAGAATGCATTTCAAATGGCATCATTCACTCTTATCTTGTGTGTCCCCTGAAAACACAGTGTCCAAAGGGCAGTCTTCCTTCTGCTTCTGCGTGTCCTTGAGAAGCGGTCGCCTCTTACCACTAGAGAAGGAACGAGAAATGGGACTGGATGGCACAGACGCCGGGCCTGCTCTAAAGACATTGAACACTTCCAGAATGCTGGTTTTCTGACCGGGGCCCTGCTGGGTTCGTGGTCTCAGTCTTTCAGAATTCTCATCAATGACACTGACGGGCATTTCTCTGGCCCTGAATATCTTCGTGAACTTGAACATCGGGCTGGAGCAGGGAGCCTTTCACATAGGCACAGCTGTGCGATCATGATCACATCTGTTTTCCTCATCGTCTAATACACCTTCCCAGCTTTTGTTCTTTGCTCATTATTAAACCCCCTATGAGAAGTTAAAATGTAGTCTGCATTTCCCTTTCACAGTTTCTTTAGAAAGAGGCCGGGTTAAATGCTATCCACATAGGTACTTTTCAGCTCACTGTTCTTAATGTTTTCAGCAAAACATTGCAGGTGATGGCTCGTTTAAGTTGAAATGTGCTTACATATCTAAGCTAGAACACTGTCTATGTATGGGACAAGAAGGTCCCGTGTTTTAGAGCAACACTTCCTGGTCCTTCCCCAGCCGTGGCCCTCGCTACAGAGCGAGGCCAAGGAGATGTGCCTACCCAAAACCTGTACCCTCCCTACTGAAAAGTGCTCCAGCTACTTGAGATCCTGGAATTCTCGTCCCACGTGGCCCCGAGCCTGCCTTCCCCGTTTGGACCATTTCCCTGGATACATCACCTTGAGAGCAGACCCCACTACAGTCTGCACACGCCCAGGTCCAAGGGTGGTTATCTGTGGGGGCGGGGATGAGGCTGAAGTGCAGGCTGGAGGGGCCCCTTCCCCTGTTTGTGGGTGCAGGGCCCCTCACAATGAGTGATGGAGCCAGAGGTAGGAAGACCCAACGTACAGGCAGGTGGGGTGGGGCTGCCTTTGTGCTCTTGCCCGGAGCCCAGAATTATCGGGGGTGGTTCTGCCCTAACCCTCCACCACCCAGTCGCACTGCACCAGTTCAGAACTTTTTGTACATTTGTATCTCATAAAGGTACACGTTTCAATAATAGAAGTTTGATTTTCAGTAAAAGTCTGCGTTCGTGTAGCAGCCTATCTGTGACTCTTGTCAGGAGAGAGTCCGGGAAGTAGGAATGGCTTCGCCATTTTCTAACCGAAGACCTGGGCAAGCCCCTTAAATGTACCTCCCTCCTCCGTAAAGTGAACAAGTAACAACAACTGCCTTACAGGGTGGCTGTGGTGATCAATGAGATGGGACCGGCGCACTGAGCTCTTCCTGGCCTCCAGGAATTCCAGTATCTTTCTGTTCATCAGGCACAGGCACACTGGCCCTGCTTCCTCTCTGCTCATCCCTGTGTTCTCCTCTGCCCGTTGGTGGAACATGGCGTTTTTCACTGCGGTCCTCCAAAACTTGTTTGCTGACAACTGCAGCGTTTAGGAGAAGAACTAATTACCTCTGTAAAAATATACATCACCATCCCACCAGGATCTACCAGATACACCTCATCCCTGTGTTCACCCAAGATAACATTTCTGAACGAGGGTATTTATTTTGAAATAAAATGAAAAGAACTGTTTTGGAGCAGAGAAATTACAAATAGAATTTTCCATTTTTCTTCATAAATGTAGTGAAAATTCATATGCGTAGTCTCTAAAGCCTGTCCTCAAAATTTCCATCGTAGAGAATCATCATTGCCCTGCTTCTGTGTGGCCTGTGCTTCTGCCCTGTTTCAAGTGGACTTGGTGTGGCCTGGTTCTTGAATTGCCCATCTTGTACTTTTGTAACCTCTCTCTCGACATCGGTCATTTCCTTGGAGTTCCATTTGCAAACAGCGGGTGTTCTCTACGCTTGAGGGTCTTACCAGCTGGACTCAGTTGCATGTTGTCCTGTTCTGGGTGTAAAACAGCTGCCCTGAGGCTTACAGACGTGGTTTCCCTGGTCTCTGCTGCTGTCCTCATTGTTTGCTGGCATCTAACACCTACCTCTTTTCTTTCTCTTTTTTTATTCCTGGCCTAGGAATTCCAGTATCTTTCTGTTCATCAGGCACAGGCACACTGGCCCTGCTTCCTCTCTGCTCATCCCTGTGTTCTCCTCTGCCCGTTGGTGGAACATGGCGTTTTTCACTGCGGTCCTCCAAAACTTGTTTGCTGACAACTGCAGCGTTTAGGAGAAGAACTAATTACCTCTGTAAAAATATACATCACCATCCCACCAGGATCTACCAGATACACCTCAACACGCTGGCCCTGCTTCCTCTCTGCTCATCCCTGTGTTCTCATCTGCCCGTTGGTGGAACATGACGTTTTTCACTGCGGTCCTCCAAAACTTGTTGGCTGACAACTGCAGCGTTTAGGAAAAGAACAATTACCTCTGTAAAAATACACATCACCATCCCACCAGGATCTACCAGATACACCTCATCCCTGTGTTCACCCAAGATAACATTTCTGAACGAGGGTATTTATTTTGAAATAAAATGAAAAGAACTGTTTTGGAGCAGAGAAATTACAAATAGAATTTTCCATTTTTCTTCATAAATGTAGTGAAAATTCATATGCGTAGTCTCTAAAGCCTGTCCTCAAAATTTCCATCGTAGAGAATCATCATTGCCCTGCTTCTGTGTGGCCTGTGCTTCTGCCCTGTTTCAAGTGGACTTGGTGTGGCCTGGTTCTTGAATTGCCCATCTTGTACTTTTGTAACCTCTCTCTCGACATCGGTCATTTCCTTGGAGTTCCATTTGCAAACAGCGGGTGTTCTCTACGCTTGAGGGTCTTACCAGCTGGACTCAGTTGCATGTTGTCCTGTTCTGGGTGTAAAACAGCTGCCCTGAGGCTTACAGACGTGGTTTCCCTGGTCTCTGCTGCTGTCCTCATTGTTTGCTGGCATCTAACACCTACCTCTTTTCTTTCTCTTTTTTTATTGCAGACTACGTCTAATAGCCAAAGACGAAGGTTTAATCCACAGTATCACAACCGGCTCAACGCGTCTGCCAAGCCGCAGGGCAGTGGCAATGAAGCTGACCCGGCGGTGAAGGGCAGCAGCCGCCACGAACACAGGAGACAGCCGCACAACGGCTTCCGCCCCAAAAACAAAGGCGGCGGCGCCAAGAACCCCGAGGCCCCTCTGGGGACAAAGGCCCCGGAGGCCCCTGCCCATCCGGAAAAGCCCCGGCGGAGGCAGCAATCCCTGTGTTCACCCAAGATAACATTTCTGAACGAGGGTATTTATTTTGAAATAAACTAAAAAGAACTGTTCTAGAGCAGAAAAATTACAAATAGAATTTTCCCTTTTTCTTCATAAATGTAGTGAAAATTCATATACGTAGTCTCTACAGCCTGTCCTCAAAATTTCCATCACAGAGGATCATCATTGCCCTGCTTCTGTGTGGCCTGTGCTTTCTGCCCTGTTTTAAGTTTGGCCTGGTTCTTGAATTGCCCATCTTGTACTTCTGTAACCTCTCTCTCTCTCTCTCTCTCTCTCTCTCTCTCTCTCTCCCCATCGGTCATTTCCTTGGAGTTCCATTTGCAAACAGCGGGTGTTCTCTACGCTTGAGGGTCTTACCAGCTGGACTCAGTTGCATGTTGTCCTGTTCTGGGTGTAAAACAGCTGCCCTGAGGCTTACAGACGTGGTTTCCCTGGTCTCTGCTGCTGTCCTCATTGTTTGCTGGCATCTAACACCTACCTCTTTTCTTTCCCTTTTTTTATTGCAGAATACGTCTAATAGCCAAAGACGAAGGTTTAATCCACAGTATCACAACCGGCTCAACGCGTCTGCCAAGCCGCAGGGTGGAGGCAATGAAGCTGACCCAGCGGTGAAGGGCAGCAGCCGCCACGAACACAGGAGACAGCCGCACAACGGCTTCCGCCCCAAAAACAAAGGCGGCGGCGCCAAGAACCCCGAGGCCCCTCTGGGGACAAAGGCCCCGGAGGCCCCTGCCCATCCGGAAAAGCCCCGGCGGAGGCAGCACGCGGCAGAC
>NW_005365832.1:2799228-2806451 GCF_000412655.1 Myotis brandtii
CCAATCCGGGGCGGCGTCCCCCGGGTGTCGCAGTGCAACCTCTGCCCCACGAGAATAGAAGTCTCCACGGAGGCCGCGGTCCTCTCGGTCCCCGCCGTGACCTTGGTGGCCTGAGCGGGGAGACGGGAAAGCTCTTCTCCCTCCGTTCTGGCTCCCGGCCCGAGGTGCTGACCCAGTTCGCTGCCAAAAGAGAATCAATCAGAATAGACAGACCCTGTGGGGTGGTGTCGTCCTCTCGTAATCGTTTTTACTAATCCTCATAATCAGCTCTAGCTTGCTTCATCCCTCCCATGGCTTTGCTTGCCCCGTTGATGCTTTTTCTCATGGAGACGCTGCAGCAGCCCAGCCGGGCGCTCCCTCCTTGGTTAGGAAGGTGGGCACGTGGCTACGGGGCTCGCAAGCGATCAGGGCCCGGCAGCAGCCGGCCTAGTAGCAGTGGTGTCATCCGTCCGTTGGTCGTGGTTAGAGAGTCGCTGTTGAAACCAGTCTTACCGATCAGACAAACATGATCTGCTGAGGACACATGCGCTTTTGTAGAATTTAACATCTGGTGTTTTTCTGAAATATATACATATATATATACATATATTGCTTTATTTGAAACAAATTAAAATATGCTGCATTTGACCCCCGGCTGGTTTCTGTTGATGCCCACTTTCTTCTTGAATGTACGTGTAGTGCTTGCGAGAAAACCTGAGAGGCTGGAGGCTGTGGCACAGAGCTCGGAACAACACTGCTCCTTTGGGACAAGTGTCCTGAAGGAAACACAATGCCTGGCAGTGGCCCCCGCCAGCACCTTGCACACACAGAGAAGGAGCTGCACCCCATCCCCTGAGGTTCTGTGCGGCCATTTGGAACCTTGGTTGCAAGTCACATAAACCTCGGCTCAGCCCAGCTCCGTAAACATTGGTCCAGTGACTGAGAAGTCCAGGGTTCAAGGACGTTCCTCATTGTAAAGACCCTGAGTTACCTTGAAAGGTTTTTTATGTGTGAAGGGATGTCATAATTAAGAGATTTGAAGGGATGATCACTATAAATCAATATGACGCATGGTTTGGGGTGGGAAGAGCTATTGTACTCCTCTGGGTGAAAAATAAGTATGTGAACTCTCTCCCTAGCCTTGTTTTGGTGGTGGTGATTTAAATTGGAGGAAGAAGAATATAGGGATATGAAATATGAAGATCCGGCACACCAATTTTAGTGAATTTTCCATAGAGACATTACTATGGAGTTGTACAAGAAACACAGAATCAGTAACAGTTTTGCAATTCTGCTCACTAGGCCTCAGTTTTCATATGTGTGCGGCCTTTAGGAATTTATGAGCATATTAAAACAAAGTAAATTTACTCTACCAAAGTCCTTTATTTACAAACAATAGGTCTCCCAAAGGTCATCAGTGATGGCGAACCTTTTGAGCTCGGCGTGTCAGCATTTTGAAAAACCCTAACTTAACTCTGGTGCCGTGTCACATATAGAAATTTTTTGATATTTGCAACCATAGTAAAACAAAGATGTATATTTTTGATATTTATTTTATATATTTAAATGCCATTTAACAAAGAAAAATCAACCAAAAAAATGAGTTTGCGCGTCACCTTTGACACGCGTGTCATAGGTTCGCCATCACTGTCCTAGATTTTGCCTTTCTTGTAGACCCCGTGAACATTTAGTAGTTTGCATTTTGAAACCGTAATCTCAGTTATTTGGTGCCAATGTCAGCCATTGAAATACTATATCAGTAAGTAGTAATCTGTTCTAGTCCGGCTGGAGTGGCTCTGTGGTTGAGCACTGACCTATGAACCAGGAGGTCACAGTTCAATTCCCATTCAGGGCACGTGCCTGGGTTTCCAGATCAATCCCCAGTAGGGAGCGTGCAGGGGGCAGCTAATGGATGTTTCTCTCATTGATGTTTATCTCTCTCCCTTCCTCTCTAAAATCAACAAAAACATATTCTGAAATGTTTTAAATTCCTTTAAAAAATCCACAGGCTACACGCAGGCTAGTCTCTCTACTTAAGGCACAATAGCCAGAAGAATCCACTCCTCTTTTTTGAACATATTTCCTCGCAGAGACTGAGACATTTCATTCCCATGAAGATGGAATCACTTCAGAATTCACCTGTGTTGCACCAAGACTCCGTTTGTGAAATCCAAAGCTCCCTGTTGGGTTCCCAGTTACATTCCACGTTTACATTTCATTTGAGAACCTGAGTACCCCAGCTCTGTGCTGTTGAGACTCCCAGGGGGCTGAAGGCTGTACGGCTCGGAAAGTTAAGCACCAATCAGTACACAACTGAGCCTCAGTCAAGGCCAAACAAGAGTTGGGGGGAAGAAACCAGAAACACACCACCTCCAACTTGAAGTGCAGTTCACGAGCAGTTCAGTCCAGCGTGCGTCAGAAAAAGAGGTTCTGATTAGACATTCTTTGGGAAGCGACATCCAATGAGGCGACTGGGAGAAGTTGCCGGACTACAACTGACCTACATATTTTTTGCCAAAGAAAGAGATTTGGGAATTTTGACTCTGAGAGCTTAGATTTGAGCCTCAATCTTGATTTAACTGAGAGGGAGAATCCGGGGCCTGGACAGTTCTTTTCCTGGGGCAACTGAGGAGAAGGGGTGCAGAAGGGAGCTAGCAGCTAGACCGGTAGGTGCCTGACGTGAACATTTAGTAGTTTGCATTTTGAAACCGTAATCTCAGTTATTTGGTGCCAATGTCAGCCATTGAAATACTATATCAGTAAGTAGTAATCTGTTCTAGTCCGGCTGGAGTGGCTCTGTGGTTGAGCACTGACCTATGAACCAGGAGGTCACAGTTCAATTCCCATTCAGGGCACGTGCCTGGGTTTCCAGATCAATCCCCAGTAGGGAGCGTGCAGGGGGCAGCTAATGGATGTTTCTCTCATTGATGTTTATCTCTCTCCCTTCCTCTCTAAAATCAACAAAAACATATTCTGAAATGTTTTAAACTCCTTTAAAAAATCCACAGGCTACGCGCACTCTAGTCTCTCTACTTAAGGCACAATAGCCAGAAGAATCCACTCCTTTCTCTTGAACATATTTCCTCGCAGAGACTGAGACATTTCATTCCCATGAAGATGGAATCACTTCAGAATTCACCTGTGTTGCACCAAGACTCCATTTGTGAAATCCAAAGCTCCCTGTTGGGTTCCCAGTTACATTCCACGTTTATATTTCATTTGAGAACCTGCTTACCCCAGCTCTGTGCTGTTGAGACTCCCAGGGGGCTGAAGGCTGTACGGCTCGGAAAGTTAAGCACCAATCAGTACACAACTGAGCCTCAGTCAAGGCCAAACAAGAGTTGGGGGGAAGAAACCAGAAACACACCACCTCCAACTTGAAGCGCAGTTCATGAGCAGTTCAGTCCAGCGTGCGTCGGAAAAAGAGGTTCTGATTAGACATTCTTTGGGAAGCGACATCCAATGAGGCGACTGGGAGAAGTTGCCGGACTACAACTGACCTACATATTTTTTGCCAAAGAAAGAGATTTGGGAATTTTGACTCTGAGAGCTTAGATTTGAGCCTCAATCTTGATTTAACTGAGAGGGAGAATCCGGGGCCTGGACAGTTCTTTTCCTGGGGCAACTGAGGAGAAGGGGTGCAGAAGGGAGCTAGCAGCTAGACCGGTAGGTGCCTGAATGCAACTCCCCCTACACTTCCTCCTTCCTGCCCTCCCTCCTGCTGGCTTACAGTACCGCTGTGTAGAGTGCCCTCTTGTGTCCACAGATGGTCAGACTAATCTCCCAGCAGACATTCTCTGACAGCGCCCATGAAATGCCTAATGGCACCTTTTTACCACCACACTTGCTTCGGAGGCGGAGGCGTACCTAAAATTCGGGCACAGGTGGGCTAGGAGTCCAGATTGCTCCCAGGCACCAAACACGAAGCAAAAGAGGAAGAGCCCGTCGCTTGCTCCCAGATTTCCTAAGGAAACGATGAAATAGCAAAGATGATGATTAATAATAACAATAACTTGATTGGCTAATACATTGCCCCAGCATTTTTCTGAAAGTACTGAGCTAATTTAACAGCTCTAATCTTACAAGAAGAAAATAGGAAGTCACTAAATCCCAGGGATTCTCTGTTACCTCACAATTTGAAGCGCGATTTTCATACTTTTCATTGCCAGCGATTACCAAGGAATTTTGTTTGCCCTTTTGCTTTTTACAAGCTTTTAAGTCCTACAGAAGTTTTTTTTGTCTAGCATTAGTTTCCCCAATCCGGGAGGCAGGCCCACGAAACCAGCGTTCAATGTCACTACAGCAGCCCCTCCAGCACAGGCCTGCGCCCAGTCGCGCCATCTGAGAAGCAGTGCACTCGCACCACTCGCACCACACGCACCACACGGGGTCCTTACAAAGAACTTCTGGCGACTGACTTTGGGAGCCCCCTTGTTTGTGAGCTCTGCTCCCTGCAGCTCAGCGGGGCTTTTGATGCTACCACGAAGTTCAAGTTTCACAGGAAAAACGGCCACACACACAGTGTTTAGAGAATAAATACATTCTAAAGCAAATGTGTCTGTCTGAGAAAGTATGTACATTTCTGGCGCGCGCGCGCACACACACACACACACACACACACACACACACAATGTATTTCAGAGCCATGGCTGCAGCAATAACAAAACAAAACAAAAATTCCTACAGAAATAAGTGTAAAAAGTCTTCTTGTCAAACACAGAAAACTATCCTATTCTTAACGTCAGATATGTCAGTTGGAATTCTATTTACCTATTCCTAGTCTTTGAGAGAACACACTTTCTGGAAATTGCCATCATTATGTAGCAAGCCGGCCAAGAATGTCATTACCCCCGGACAATGCCTGACACACAGTAGGTACTCAATAACTACAGGGAAGAGAGCAGATATGAATGAGTGATCCACTCCAATGCCCCTAGAAAAGTCTGGAGTCTAAATGACTCCTGCGGAGGAATCCAGGGAAGACGGGGAGCGCGCAGAGCCGCTGAAGCTGCATCCGGGAGCCACTGGCCTCGCGTTCAGGCCCCTCCTCCCCCTGGCCCTCTAAGCTGGATGCGCTTCTAACCATCGGTTACCTGGCTTTCTCCGCGGGTACACGGGGCTAGTCACCATACCTCCCCTGGAGTTGTCACAGGATTGAGGAAGTTAATATTTGCAAAGCACTTGGAATAACGCCTGGCACTTTGCTTGCATCAGGTTCCAATCAGGAGTCAGTAACCAACCACAGAGCAATGGGGAAGCTTTATAAATTTATATGGGGGAGCTTTATGTCCATATAAATTTATATGTGCATATATATAAAAATTTTTATATATGTACATTTATATATTTATGTACATGAAGTAATCCTTAGTAACAGGGGATTAGCTACTGAAGTGTACAGGAGTAACAGATACAGGGACAGCTGAGCCTGTGCCCAGAGCCCAGGCAGAGTTCCCAAGGAGGGGACGAGTTTGGGAGAGCCTCCCCTCCCCCACTCCTGCCCCCAAGGCTGAGATTCTGCCCTTGTCGGGAGGATGTGGCTGTGTCCCTCGAGAGGACAAGCAGCCGGTGAGCAAGAAGCCACCCCAGAGGAGCCGGCCCGCGCTGGGCCCAGCTGCAGGATGCCACTGGCCGCACTGAGTTCAGCTGGCACCTGCAAAACTGGCCAGGAAACCACCTGCAGGGGCCTGTGGAATTATCTGGGGAGCCAGCAGGGGGCCCATGGGCCGGAAGCTGCCACTGAAAGCTGCTGGGGTGAGGGCCTCTGGGGGTCCCACACCCCAACCACATGCTGCAGGAGCAAGAACACAGGGACAGACTAAACCAGGAAGAAGCCCCTTGCTCCTGAGTGTCCCCTCGGTGAAGGTGGATTTGGAACCAAGAAGAAGGCGTTGATAACTGGCACACTGTTAGAAAGCGCGTAGGAATGTTTGATAAATGAGTGAACTCTATGCCGCCTATAGGAGACGCTATGGCCCGTCTTGCTCATCTGGGAATGGGGTGAGCCCTGTGAGGAGGCCTACCTGGTGTCCAAGGGCCTGGACTCAGGAAGGTGCATGCGTTTCAGTTTTTGCCTCAATCTCCCCCGCTTACCAAGCACCTCTGTGCTTCAGTGAATGAGGATCATAATGCCCAGCTGATGTGGCTCAGTGACTGAGTATCAAGCCATGAACCAAGACGTCACCAGTTCGATTCCTAGTCAGGGCACCTGCCCAGGATGCGGGCTTGATCTCCAGTGGGGGGCATGCAGGAGGCAAGTTGATCGATGTTTCTCTCTCATCGATGTTTCTATCTCTCCCTCGCCCTTCCTCTCTCTCTAAAGTCAATAAAATATATTTTTAAATGGGGATAATAATAACACATCTACCTAATGGAGCTGGTGTATTAAATAAGTTAATACATAAAGGGCTGAGATGAGTACATCTTAGTTTTTATGAGGCAGATGCTTAGAACAGCAAACAAAAACCGTTGCTAATATTACACTGAACCCAGACATGTAAGTGGGAGCTAATAGGGTAGGTTGTTTAAGTGGCAGGCCGGAGACAGCCTTCCTTTGTTATCATCCTCCCGTCAATTCCGTGGCTCATTCCCGCCTGTGACTGACAGCTCCTATGTGCTCCTCTTCATCCACAGCACCAATTAGGAGAGGCAGTGATGTTACTCAGATTAAACCACCCAATAAAGCAACGGTTCTTGGCTGAGGGTAATAGATTTTGTGCCCACCCCTTACCTCCACCCCGATGACATTTGGAAAAGTCTGGAAACATGTTGATTGTCACAACTGGGGCGGGGGGTCCTGGCCAGGGATGCTGCTCAACATCCTCCAGTGCACAGCACAGCACAGCCGCCCAAAAGAAGGAACTATCCAGTCCCAAATGTGAGTGGTGTCGCTGCTGAAACCCTGACCTGCAGGGAGCAAGGGGAGTGGAGAAAGGGAGCAGCAGGTGGGTGAACAGGACACGTGGCCTTTCCCCCACAACGCTGGTTCTTGGTGGGTTCAGCTCAGGTTACCAGATCCAGACTGTCAGACCCACAGCGAGAGTCTAAACCAAGGTGGGGAAACTTTTTTCTGCCAGGGGCCATTTGGATATGTACTAGTATAACACCATTTTCGGGCCATGCAAAATTATCAGTATGGGGCGCGGCTACAGTGTTTTGGTCAGGTTCAAGCCTCGGACTGATGAAAGGACAGGGTCCTCTCATTGCCACGTGCAAGTCCCAGCTGGAGGGCAGGGCCCTCCCAG
>NW_005365832.1:2806726-2824724 GCF_000412655.1 Myotis brandtii
TTTGCCTCGTGGCATCTGCTATAAAATAAAGACACAGCTTGTGGGCGCCGGCGCTGTCTCCTCATCAGGGAGCAGCGTCCCATCGAGACCCAGCTTTCATTCTCTTGTCTCAATCCTTTCACCCCCCGACTCAGGATCACCTTTGGCCGTAACATATCAGCTTAGGAATTAGCCTGCTATGTTTGGTTAAACATTTCATTAACTCACCCCGAATGCCTTGGCAGGGCTGACCCGTGATTTCTCAGGCCTCACTGGGCCCTCGGGCAGGACGGTCCCCACTGCTGGTCTAAGGACAGTCTCTCCTGTCCGTGGGCTCTTAGTACCATCCCCATAGAAGCCGAGCTCCCACTCCCTCCAACCTGAGGAACTAGGGGCTGAGTTCCTGAAAGAGCTGCTCTGGAAACAGAACGTCCAAGGTTTTAAGAAATCTGGGCAGAAAGAAGCAATGCTTGCCTTTTTCCCACATTAGCAAATACACTACCTGTTCCTTTCCATAATGTGCTCTCTGTTTAATACGAGTTTCTCTTCTAAGCGCCAGGCCCCCACATTCATTCCTGTAACTGGGGCAACATGTTTCTAAAGTAAGGAGGGCTTTGGGGTAAAAGAAGGGAAAGTCTGAGAAGCAACATAAAATGGAAAGTTGTTCACTAAACAAGTAGGACAGAATGCTGACATGACTCGATTTGTCTCAGCCACGGCCACCAGACACCGTGCAGCCAGCAGACTGGGTACACATGGCTTGTTAACCATTTCTCAGGCGTTGCAAATGAAATGCTATGCTTTTCTTATTTTACTGTGGTGTTTTACTTTTTGGTTGTACCGAAGTTGTGTATTAAATATAACCATGTTCTTTTTAGTATTATTATTATTTTTATTTTTAAAGTGTATGGCTACCTGGGGCCGCAACATGCGAACAATGGGAAAGCAGTTTTTCTGTAACAAAGCGAACTGTGTGTCTCTCTCGTGACACTGACGAGACTCAGGTGGAACCGGCCCCTCTGAGCCTGCCCTACCAACCAGATTCCGTGAATACGAAATTCGAAAACAGCTGGACACCGATTCCTTTCTGTGAGCTCTTGGTGACGGTTCCTTTTTTGGCTGTGCTACACGCTTCAAATCCTGCACACTCACTCGGCCCTCAACAGAGATCCACTCAGCCACCCTTCACTGCCACGTCAGCGACTTGCTGACAGCTTTCAGGGAGACTTCTGGCATCCGGAGGAATGACCGTATTTTCCACAGTTAGAAAGTCCCTAGTTAACGTGGGAATACACACATGTAAATCATTTGAAAAAACTTTCCGTTTGCCATAGAAGCTCTTTCCCTTCACTTTGTTAGGTTCATACTTTCTACTTGGTATCTAACCAACCTCCTACCAAATGCAGACTAGACTTATTCAAAGGGATCGCAAGCATCACCATCCTTCGCAAGGCAACCTTACATTCATATGAATGTCAGCATCCTCCCCTTTACGGGACAATCTGAGCATATTCAACACGGTATTTAAATCAAAATGTTTTCTATGAACAACGTCTCAGGTAAAGCCAATGGGACTATATGTTCAAAGTCAAGGTATAGCTGGCTAATAATTGTACTGTGTTGAACCATAGACTGGAAAGTGAATCAACGATTTTTTCCATGTTAGCACTTGCTGAGGAAGCAATAGGTTTCGGTCTGTGAATGAAAAAAAAAAAAAAAATGCATCAGCAATCCTGGCGCGGGAGAGGCTAGACTGCTGCTTCCTTCTAGAAGTCAGGGAGTACCGGCCAGCGACCCCTCTGGGATCTTGTGGTCCACGTCTCTGACTTACTTTACATAACGTGACAAGCTATGTAACGGCTGTCGCCACTACTAATAGTGACTGTGGTCACCGAGCCATGATCACAGTACTAAGGAGGCCCTCTTGGTTCTGAGAGTATCAACTCCGCCAGGTTCCCACCCTGAAGACGGCTACCAGATAAGATACATTTTCTGCAATCACCGGGGGTGGGGTGGGGTGCCCTAACTGTTCAGAAGTTTACCAAAGGCCTACTGTTTACCAGGTTCAGGGAGACAGAGTCCCTGTGTATTAAATATAATCTTTTTTTTAGTGTTACTATTATTAGGAGGAGACAGACATGTCATCCAACACTTACTACTTTTTGCTCAAAAACTTTAAATATTAAACAAATTCACATTTTACCTCCACTTCCTCCCTCTAGCTTATCCTATTGTCAGTGATGCTGTGTCATCTTGCAGAAATCAGATTATGGGGCTAAAACGTGGGGAAGGGGGGCCCAGGTGGAGATTGGAGGGTGGGGGCTGTCGTTATTGTACAGCCTTAAGGTTGCTAAAGCTCGTTGTCTTGATCTTTAAGGACTTGAAGGGAGAGCTGCAGTATGTTGTTGTCTGAAACTAAAAAGCATAATGGACACGAGGAAATGAAATATATGAAAATACTTAAACTTACTCCCCCCACAGTAATGATACTGAATCACTCTTTATAAAGCATGCTTTCCTATTATTAATCTTTATTTTTCCCAGAAAGAACAATGGGTTATGATGAGTTACCAACTCTTTCGTGTTTATAGGGCCTGGTATTAGGAAAAATGTGTTTTCATGTGAAATTACCCTAAACCCCAGGGAAACACATCCAAATAAAGTATGGTTCGTGTTTCTCCAACATTCTGACATTGACTTTGACTCCTGATGAACACGATGAAATAAAAAATATGAAAATACTTTATAAACTGCAACATCAGGCAATATCAAAACAAAAACATTTAAAAATATACCCTTAAGGGACTATTTGTTCCTTCCCACCTCAGCTGCACCACAGCCCAGTAATTATTCCAAAAACTTTCTTTCTAGAAAGGCTAGATGGGCTAAATAGACTATCCCTGAAACTACCTGATACCAAGAAATGAAGGTGTTGACTGAATCACCCATGATTAATCTTCAAGATGTTTCCTTTCCAGATAAATGTTTATTAGGTATAAAATAAGCATTACATGTTTATTAGTAGTATCATATTTCTTATATGAATCAGCGATTCAAAATGTCCTAGCTCAAGCAGTACTAATAAAGCCCTCACTGGAAGTTTCAAAATTCCCTGTGGTCTTTGATTTTCGGGATGCCTGGATTCTCTATAATAGTATTTTTTCAAAAGGAACTGCGTATTTTATATATTCTACAAGGGGATGTCACCCATGACTCTTCAGTTAAATATTCATTGTTGTCAACCAAATAAACCACCTATTTCAAAAGGCTGCCTGTAATTGGTTTCATTATTTCATACATTACCTACACAGGAAAGCAATTTTGTAAGCAGAAATAGATAACCTACACAAACTGGCAAGCTTTCAAACTACTAAAGGGCGGCAAGGCTTAAGAATAAGTATAGTAATAGAAAATGTCACTTTTTATGGAAAAGTTTTACTTTATTTTGTAAAAAATAATGTTTTGAATAGTTACTTTACTCTTTCAAAACAATGCAACCACAAGAAGCACTGAGGAGAAAGTACCCTGCTTTTATGAACTTATTGTTAACACACCGATGGCAGGCACACTGCTCACTGAAGCAGCCGTATGTGACCCAATTGCAAGACACAACATGTAGGAGTAAACACACAAGACTGAACAGCTGTGAAAAATAGAGGATTAATCAAAAGATTCTGCTTAAAAACATTAAATTCAAGTTATGTGGATCTTTTATGCATAAAGACCATACTGTGTCATCAGAATGACTCTTCAATGGTCAGTTCTGGAAAACAAAACTTAACTTTAGTTAGAAAGTTAAACTGTTAACTTCTCTTTTTCAAAGCATTTTCAAAAACTATGCTATGTAGTTTTTATTCCAAGAAGCCTTCTTGTGATGTACAAATACATCTGCTAATGGGAAAAAGTAAAAAAAGCCAACCTAGGTCCTGGCTGGGTAGCTAGGTTGGTCAGAACGTTGTCCCTATACGTCAGCATTGCGGGTTTGATCCCATCAGGGCACATACAGGAATAACTAATGAATGCATAAATAAGTGGAACAACGAATTGACGTGTGTGTGTGTGTGTGTGTGTGTGTCTAAATTAAAAAAGGAAATAAATAAAAAGAAAAGCCAATCTGGAAAAGAATCCAGTTTAATTAAATGAACGTCAAAGTGTGGTCTCTATCTTCTGCCCCTCCTCATCTTTCTTCTCATGTCGCCTTTGAGACTGAGAGTAACTTGGGGCAAGTTCCCCTGATCTGCGTTCTCTCCGCCTCTCTGGGCTGTGCTACCACCAGGGAGCCCTGCAGCACCCTCGCTGGTCCCAGGCAGGAGGACCTCAGCCAGACTCACTCCTACCCCTGGGCTGCTATGACAAACATTACAAAGTGCCTACAGCCTACAATTATTTCAGCAACAAAGTAAACTTCTCTAGTGATGATGCTGTACTGGTTTGTCGCCCTAATACCAACCAACCATTAAAAAAACATTAAAAACCAGAAATTCAAACTGTCTGTAGACAAGTAATCATTTAAAAGTTGGGAAAATGAGAAGGAACTGTAGTCCCAACCACCTAAAGTCTCCCCTCCTCCAGTCTTATGTCGCAATTTCTTTTCCCCGTAATTATCCTGAATGCAAACATGACGCTGTCACCTCTACTGCATCGACAGTGTCACTTGTGTGCATCACCGGGTGGCAGCCCTGGGAGGCCAACAGGGCGTCTGGAGCCCAGCGCTCCCTTCAATCGGTCTTGTCCTGCCTGTTCTCAGTCCGCACATCCAAGGTGGGCGCTTGGGGTGGCGGGGCCCCCTCGGGGCTCGCTGCTGGGCAGGTGGGCGGGGGAGGCCCCGTGGCACACAGTGGAGTCCGCTTCAGCTTTATCACCCGGGGTGGGGTGGCCTTCTTGTCGCACAGCAGAACCTTGGCTGGAGGGGGCGATGTGGCCCCATTTTCAGGACCCCCAGGCCCATGCGATGGGGAGTGCCCAGGCACCTCCGTGCCCACCAGGGACAGGGCCTTAGACAGTGCAGAGTGCTGAGCTGGCATTCCACCTGGAGACGGGGACACCCGGACTGAAGCCGAGTTCTTGACCTTGATTTGGGTGCTGGTGGAAGGGCCCGAAAACCTGACAGGTTTAGGACCAGCCTTACAGTTCACGCCTTCCTCCCCTTCATCCAACGCCATCAGCCTCCTGCAAACACAGAAGCATGCCCGTCAGCACTTACACGGTCAGTAGCTAATGAAACCAGCTCCAAAATTCACCTCTAAGGTGAACAAAAAGGTTTCCATCAAGAATGTGAGCCAAGAGATCGATGCGTATCAATCGACCCCATTTCTCATCTCCTGCCATGGTCAGTACATACATCGGCAAGTTTATAAGAGATTGTGCCCTAACCGGTTTGGCTCAGTGGATAGAGCATCGGCCTGCAGACTCAAGGGTCCCGGGTTCGATTCCGGTCAAGGGCATGTACCTTGGTTGTGGGCACATCCCCAGTGGGGAGTGTGCAGGAGGCAGCTGATCGATGTTTCTCTCTCATCGATGTTTCTGACTCTCTATCCCTCTCCCTTCCTCTCTGTAAAAAATCAATAAAATATATTTTTAAAAAAAGAGAGATTGTTTCACCTTGAATAGGAACCCTTTTAAAATCACATACAATACGAACAAGCTAAAATGTGGAAAGAGATGTTATGTGAGAATTACACAACATACCGCTCTGTTCCCAAGAACCCTGATGCGATCCAAGGGCAACCAGAAACATCCTGAGTTGTTTTTCCCAGGTTACTGAGGAAGAAGAGCGCTTCCAGGCCACTAGACCCCAGACCAAGGTTTCTCGGTCTTGGCACTATTGTCACTTTGGGCCGGATAGTTCTTTGCTATGGGGGCTGCCCCATGCATTCTAGAACATTTAATGGCAACCCTGGCTTCTACCCACTCGATGACAGTAGCATTCCCCACTCCACAGTGTGACAACCCAAAATGTCTCCACACATTGCCTAACACCCCTGGGGGACAAAATCACTCCCAGCTGAGAACCGCTGCTCACACTGAAATGATGTTTGCTAACTATAGGTTCAATGGGCAAAACAAATAATGATAACAAAACGAGAGCCTTTAGGAAAATAATCTGTTTTAACAAGAGATCATTAATTACTAAACACTGAATAAACTCGGCATTTCTGAGAAAGATCCAGAGGGCACAAGTCAGAGAGCATCTGGAATCCCACAGGAGCTTTGAATCAAGTTCTAGAGCAGAAATCCAGAAATCAGAACTTCTGAAAGCCATGAATAATTCCCAGACGATGAAAAAGAAAAATGGTTTTTAAATGCATTTAAAGCACAGTGAACGACACAGATGTGGAGTGAGTTTAATGCTAATAATTTTAAAGAACACAAGAAAGTACCATTAACTTAAAATGCTATTTGTGGCATTGAGAAGGAGAAAGGAATTCAGAATAAGTCACAGGAAATTCCAAATGTTAAATAGTCACAGGAAATTCCAAATATTAAATCTAATAAATACATTTTTTGACTATTACCAATAAAGCCTGGATTTCACTTCTGTGCAGAAAACTACTTACCACAGCATTCCCACTGTCTCCACTAGTATCATTAAAATCACACTCTCCCCAAAAGAACATACTCTTAACTCCATTTTAGAGAATTATTTGTACCTTTTACATAGTTTTGGTAAATTTGCATTTATCCAGATTTATATTTTGGTGGTAAGGCAGAATATTCGTCTATGTGATTAATAGGCTTTTATTTTAGTAAGGTCAAGAACTGTTATTCATTTCCCCAATAAAGTCAGAAAAAATATAGGTCACAGATTAAAAAACAAACATCAACAAACATCAACAGAGCAGAGTTCACCTCTTCCGAATCGGGGCCATGTGGCGCAGGCTCCCCAGCAAAGGCCGCTCCTCCAGGGTCCAGCATTCTATCAGCTCGTGCGGCACCCGCCAGTAGCTGACGCCTGGGAGAGAAAGGCATCGTTAAGAGAACCTCTGTCCACTGCACACGGGGCAGGAGCACTGTCGCCTAGAAGAAGAGCCAGGGAGAGCGTCCGAGCTTCATGCCCCATTTCTTTCCCTCCTAAGAAATCAATTATTTGCTTAAATTTCCTTTTAGTTTACTATAGTTTCATTTTTCATTCATAAATCTACCTGGGCTTATTTTGATAAATGATGTGAGGTCAAAGATGTTTGTCTCTCAAACATACTTGTCAATTACATGTTAAATAACCTATCATTTTTTTCATTGATATTTAGTCAGTCAACTCTGTGACTTTCTTATTACATAATATTTGTATTCTTATAACTTTATTGGGGTTTACTCTTGCTCTCTGCATCTATTCTTATACCAGGAACACATGGTTTTTTTATTATTATCTACAGCATGTTTTGTTTTTGCTTTTTAAAATATGTTTTTATTGATTTCTGAGAGAAGAAGGGAGAGGGAGAGATGGAAACATCAATGATGAGAAAGAATCATCGATCAGCTGCCTCCTGCACGCCCCCCACTGGGGACTGAGCCCACAACCTGGGCATGTGCCCAGACCAGGAATCAAACTGGGGACCTCTTGATTCATGGATCAACATTCAACTGCTGAGCCACACCAGCTGGGCTACAGCTTGTTTTACTATCAAACAGAGTTAGACTCATCCCTCTAATAACCTCTACTTCCCAAAATGTTCTTGGCTATTTTTCATTTATTCTTTCAGAGGAATTTTAGAATCATTTCAAGATTCCCAAAGAGTCCTATCGATTTTGGTAGGAATTGTGTTAAACTTACCATATAATCTCAGAAGAACTGACATCTTTATAATATTCAGATTTCCCTTTCAGGACCATGGCATGTCTCACCATAGCCTTCATGTCTTCATTTATATGGATGGATGGATGGATGGATGGATGGATGGATGGCTAAATACATTTTAGCAGTTTTCTTCATAAAACATTCAAGCATTTCTTGGTAGGGCAGTCCTAGTTATTTTTGTTTTATTTATTGCTATAGTGAATGGGATTTCCCCTATAATTTCTAATTAATTTATCATAAATGAGCTGCTCTTTGTTAACATATATGTATACAGCTAATAATATATTGTATACAACATATAAAATACAACTACTAAACTCATCATTTAAAATACCATTAGTAGATTCTTCTGAGTTTTCTAGAAATACATATTGTTCACAAATAACCATAAATGTCTTCTTTCTTCCAACTGGCCTTTCTCTTACTTCTGCTTCCTGCTTAGGGCTTTCCACAGACCTTCTAGAACTTTTTAAATAACAGTGATGCTCTCCTACACACTTTCTAAAAAGTTAAAGGCAGTTGCACACTTTGTTAAAGTCAGGGATCGCAGCTCTCTGCTCCAGCTTCCTAAGTCAGCAGAGAGCCTCCTGGGCAGCCCGCAGGTCCAGGGCACAGAAGGAGACAGGACACCATGGGTTTGTTCTCAATTATAAGTCCAAGTGTCTCAAAGTCAGTTAAATCTATAAGAATAAGCTAAAAGAGAATAGCACTCCTTTCATTCTACTTTATCCTACCTGCTAGAGGGGTATGAAAAGAAAAGAAAAAGGAGGGAAAGTGAGGGAGGCAAAGATGAGGAAAGAAGAGGTTGGTACTGGCACCCCACCTAAAGGAGGAACAGCTGATGTAGTTTTTATTTATTTTTATTTTTTATTTTTAAAATATATTTTATTGATTTTTTACAGAGAGGAAGGGAGAGGGATAGAGAGTTAGAAACATCGATGAGAGAGAAACATCGATCAGCTGCCTCCTGCACACCCCCTACTGGGGATGTGCCCGCAACCAAGGTACATGCCCTTGACCGGAATCGAACCTGGGACTCTTCAGTCCACAGGCCGACGCTCTAGCCACTGAGTCAAACTGGTCAGGGCTGATGTAGTTTTTAAAAGCCTCTTCCACTCTTTTATTCCATTTTATAATGACTTGCAATCTGTTTCTATCCGCTTTTAAGAACATTTGAAGACTAAGATGTGTGCTATTTATCTTTGGACCCATTTTTAGGATTTAGTATAATGGTTGCACTTCACACTCAATAAATGCTTACTAATTAAGGGGGGAACATCTTGGGCATAGAACAGTTAATCATCTGTGATCCTTAAGCAAGTGGCATGGCCTCTCTGAGATTCAGTTTCCTCACCAATAACATGATAAAGAGCATAGGACGTTGTTTTAGGATTAAATAGCATGATTATTATCAATCCTATATAATAAAAAGGGCAATATGCAAATTGACCCTAACGGCGGAAGAACCGCTCCGCCAGTCACTATGAGGTACACTGACCACCTCTTGCTCCCTTTCGCTGGCCGGCAGGCTCCCATCGCCCAATGGCAAATGGGGACCTAAGGGTGGGTGGCAGGGGACACAGGCGGCACCAGACCAAGGCCCCGCCCTGACAGTCGCCCCACACACAGAGAGCGACCTGTGGCAGGGGTGGGGCCAACGAGCAGGAGGGAATGGCTGACCTCTTGGTCCTTCCCCCTGGCCAGCAGGCTCCGATTGTCCGATGAGGAATGGCAAACCCGGGGTGGGTGGTGGCGGGGGGCGGGGCTGGCTGTGGGAAACCGGGGAAAATGGCCCTCATCACAGGCCAGGCCTAGGGACCGTACCTACGCACGAATGTCATGTGCCGGGCCTTTAGTTCTCATATAAGCAGCTTGGTAAAAATGGCCAAATTTCAAAGTGTGTATTTAAAGATTATTTTAATTGTTTGATAAGGGCTCTTTAGACATCTTACCAGCGTTATTTTCATTTCCTCTGTCTCTTTTTTTTTATTATACATTTTATGCTTAACTTAGAGATATACTTCCTAGGACAATGCTAGGTACACAGTAGGTGCTAAGTAACCTCTTGTTTAATTGAACTAAATAAGCATAATTAACAGAAGCATATTTTAGGTTACTGAATCATAAACTATTAATCATATCTAGCAACTCACGAGGTTTAAAGATTTGCAAGTAAATTATCCCAATGTTACCATGAAATGACAAATACCTGGACCCACACAAAAAATACTTTCTCAAAAAAAGAAATGCATCTCAGCTCACTTTGTCTTACTAAGGACACGCCTCCTTCTGCCATGAAATAAAAGAACTGGACTGTACCTTTTCCTTCCCAGGCATCAAAGGCATCCATCATTTTCTTCAGTTCTGCTGCTGAGTAATAGCTCCAGATGTACTGAACATTATTGCCCGCCTCTCTAGAAAGATTGCAAAAGGTAATGAAAATATACCACCTAGGTATGAATGTGTGTGTGTGTGTGTGTGTGTGTGTACGTGTGTGTACAGCTAACAGACAGTAAGTGCTTGTTCGTTAAGGAAAAGGTTTGTTCTGTGACCGTTAAGCACACATATAATTCTATATACTATATATTATATACTATATGAATATACTAACCTACATTTGATCTCTTTTTACAGTAGTAAAATATTTGTTAATTTTACTATATATAGACCGTGCAGACAAATCAACAAGTCTTTAAAATAGCTTTTCTAAAAATCACCAACTCCAGTAACGTTAGAAAAGACTCAACTTTGACCAAAACTTTATTAAATAACAGTGATGCTCCACTACATGCTTTCTAAAAAGTTAAGAGCAGTTTCACGCTTTGGACTTGCCTAGCCTTTGCCAGGCAGTTATAAGTCTCATATAGAAACATCTCTGCCTGTAAAGAATTCAGAAAATGGTGACATGTTTAACCATCTAAAAACAAACTCATGTGGTCATGCATTTGTCACTAATATGTGCCCTAATTCAATATCCCAGAGAACTTTTTCTAAAAATTGCTAAGTGGATTGACCAGTGTAAATAAGATTACAGGGAAAATAGTAAGAGAATAACCCTTAGAAATTGAACATATTCAAGTCATAGAATTTTGAGGCTGGGAGGGACCAGGAAAGTCTCTCATCATTTCTCAGGGCAAGACACCAATGCACAGGCCAGTCCAGGCCACTCAGTGGGCCTACTGGCTCCTTAGCCAGGACTTCTGCCCCCAGGCTGTGGTTGAGACACCCAGGCACATGGCTTTGCTTTTCTTTCTTCCTTTTCTTTTTTTATAAAGTCTCACAGGGAATTCTGATGTCCACTTCCAGTTGAGAACCACAGTACTAGACCACATAGATAGCCCATAGCTTCTTTGTGAAACGGTCTTAATTATAACTTCTGTCTCGACAGCCCAGAAGGCTCACTCTGCCTGTTGAGAGGGGCTGATGGTCTTTTCTGGTCAACCACATATTCCATTCAGTAACACCTCTTAGAAAAGATCAAGACTTAATTTTGTTCCGTTTTCATTTTTAAATATGGACATACCTTTTAAAAATGCTTTTACTGTGAATTCTTCCTCCTAGCTGCTTATCAATAGCATCTGTTCCGTCCGTTTTTGTGGCATATACACCAATAATTCTACTCTCACAGCTTGCACCGGATGTGTTAAGATAGTGGAGAACCCAAACTGTTGGTTTGTTGCAAACTAAACCATATGAATCACAGAAGTCTGTTAAAGCCTGGAGAAGAAAAAAAAAAGAAAATTTGAATTTAATTCTGGAAAGTAATTTTTTAATTTAAAAAATTAATTTGTTGTTACTTTCATGTAAGGCTGCAACTTCAGTTGGTCATAAGGCAAAAAAAAAAAAAGATATTCCTAGTCTTTATGCCTTTAAGAACCAAACATGCATGGGTTGAACTTGGAGTGAGGGGCAAATCACCAAAAAAAGCATCACCCAAAAACCCAACAGTTTCTCATCTAGAGAACCCTTTTCCTGATGGAAATTACATTTTATTCCTCCTTCTTTAACCTCACTACCAGCATCACTTTTAATTTTAAATCTTCACATAATAACTAAAACTAGACCTCTTTACTTCTCCCTTTAATTTCCCCCAAGCTTTCCACTTGACTCAATCTTCCTTTTATCTCCTACTGACTCTCCCATGATTGATGCTTATTTTTAAATCCAAATCCAATCATGGATTAAGCGGATTTTAGCTTGCTCTTTTGCACTGAAAGGTATGAATATATGAACTCAAAACAGACTGTCTGAACTCACTTGGCACTTACCCACCTGTTCATTCATTCGCTTGAATATTAAGTAGCTACTATGTGCTGAGCACTGTCTAAGGTCCTGGAGATATAATGTTGAGCAAGACAGGGTCCTGGCCCTCCTAGAGTTTATGGCTGATGCAGAAGACAGACATTAAACAAGCCAGCAGCACACAATGTGGTAAGTGCCACTAGGTGAGCCTAGGCGGTGCTGAAGGGCACAGAGCAGGAAGGCTTCGCCCAATCGGGTGGCAAGGGCCTTCCCAGGGAGAAACGGCATCATTATTGCTGTGAGCGCCCTGAGGACAAGCACTTTTACCTGCTATATGCCAAGTGCCTGGAAAAGTGCCTGAAACACTGCCTGACACAAAGGAGATGCTTAATATGTACTGACTCAGTGAATGAAAATAGGACCCTGACATGTCTTGCATTTCCATTTAATGTTGCTATCTAACTCCTGTATTGGTTTTTAACTTTACTTGCACATCTATGAGAATTCCCAACTGTATTATAAACTGTTCAAGGGCAAGCACCAAATGTTGTATTTCTTTCTGTCCCACACAATCTCTAGAACAGTGCTCCCTATGCCTAAAACATTTGAAATAAATGTGTTGGTGAGCAGAATGAATGTATGCATACTATGTCCTTTTTGCATACAAACCAGGAACAAAAGACTACAGAGTTGGGACTTCAAAAATGAATGTTAACCCACCCCAACCTTCTAGTCAAGTTTTTTTAGGCCCATTCTGCAAATGTGTCAAAAAGCATCAAAAGACTATCTAACAACTCAATTTATAAAGAATTTCAGTAGCAGAACCCACACAATCATGCAAAATCCTGAAGGGGGTCTGGAACCAAATGAATGTTCTCTATGCTGCCCTCCTAATAGCCATAGCACCAGATTGCTGTCGATATCCAAACCAAAGATTTCATACTAACTCAAATCCATTTTCACTATTAACAATTATCTAGGTAAAAGACCTTTCTTAGATGTCCAAATGTGCTAATTAATAGAAACATAATATTTATCAATAAAGCAAAAACAGATAATTAAGTAATAAAGATCTTTAAAATGTGATTTAAAATAGAAGCATCTTTAAAAAAATTTACTGATCTCAAAGTGAATTAATCAAACTGATGTTCTAACTTAGTAACAAACTTTATATTCACTAAATCGAGTAAGAAATTTTATACAATCTTTTATATATTATGACCATTTTTTAAAAGACAACATTTCAGAAAACAAAATAATACCACCATACCCTCACTACTACAGTATTGCTCTTAATTCAAAAAGACCTTCAAGAGAAGAAGAGTTCTATAAAATAGCCATCAAAAAGTGTTACATCTTCAATGAAAAATAAAAGCCCCACAAACCTTTGAGTGATGTAATGCACTTTCCTAAAATAGAATTTTGGCCTTAAAAAATGACTAGTAGTCATTAAGAAATGTGTCTTCAAAATTATAAAAAAGTAAAACCGCCTCATGTTGGGTTTATGTGACAGCACAGGCTATGCAAAACAACACACATAGCTTTGTGCAGAATAAATAGAGATATGTATAAATATGTGTGTGTACATATATATATGTTAAAACTTAAGAAAATGCCAAGACCTTTTTAAGTTCTATATTTGACCTTAAAGAATATGTCTCCATTTCATTGGCCAAGTGGTCAGACAGGCTGTACGGATAAGGGATGCCAAAGTAATCCGCCTCTTCCTGTAGAGCGACTCGGGTTTGCTCGTCTGTGGGGATGTGAACTTCTCCATGGAGATAATCCAAAAGGTATTTAAACAGATGTCCATCGCGGTCAATAACACAAGCCCCTAGAAAAGATTCAGTTCCAAAGTCATTGCACAGATACATATGACCATGGACAACATTTCCACATGTCAAACCAAGGTCAGATGGAGGTAGACATGTCTCTCACAAGAAAGTTCCCGTCTGGTGTTCCAATAGGGTTAGCCAAATGTGGTGATCCTCTGCACTCTCACCCACCAAGTAGGAAAATGCATGCTCTGAGCTCCATTTGGAATCTTGGGTGCAATGACCATAATCCCACTGAAGCCCCTGCAAAAGCTGTGGAAACCTCAGACTGCTGGCAGAAAGGGAAACTTACCCCTAACTTCAGGCCACTTGACTCAATCTTCCGGAAAGGCCTGTGAGTTTCTCTCTAATGAGGGCTGGCAGGGGCCTGTTACTATGTCTAGTGTTTGTGTTGATCTGCAGTGCTGACATATAAACCCAGGGTTCCCAGCTCCAGCCTTCCATGTGTTTGGATTTATCAGATTAGTCCCTTTGTACTGTGAAAATCTAAACTTTAAAAAGCAAATGTGCCCGGCTGGCATGGCTCAGGAGTTGAACGTCAACCTATGAACCAGGAGATCACAGTTCGTTCCCTATCAGCACACATGCCCAGGTTGTGGGTTCAATCCCCAGTACGGGGCGTGCAGGAGGCTGCCGATCAATGATTCTCATCATGATGCTTCTATCATTGATGCTCTCTCTCCCTTCCTCTCTGAAATCAATAAAATAAAATAAAAAATAAAATAAAAAAAAAACAAATGCTATGCTGGTACTACTTTATGATAAAAGGCTTTTCTTGGGCAATTAGCAGAATTTTTTAAAAAACAACAGTTCTGTGTGTTACTCAGTAATTCCTTTTCTCCCTTGATTAGTTTAGAAAAAAAGGGATTAAGAAGGTAAAACTTGGGACAGAAAAAAAACTCAATCTCTGCTTATCATCTTCCACCAGCAACCTTTCTGTCCAGATGGACATCAAGCCCTGAGCCATTGGTGACTCTCCCAGGCTTTCCACTGCCATTCCGCTGGCAAAGCCATCTCTCCGACCCAGGGGTGACTCACAGCCCCCCATGCCCAAGACCCCACAAGCCCTCTCTTCTAGCAAAGAAGCAAGAATGGGTACCAGGAGCCCTGGAACCTCTAAGACATGCAAATTCCAGCTGCACCAGGTGACAAGCTTAACATTAACTCTGCACTAACAATGACGGCCCTGTCAGCTATGAGGGCAACTGCTTTTTCCAGAAATACATATTTTTTAACTTGAAAAACACAGAGAGAAGCTAATATTTTTAATCGGCCTCAATACCTTTACCCATGGAGTTTCATGAACGTAACAACTTCCAAAATATAATCCCCGTAAATCACACACTGATTTGCCTTCACACACTCTCACTGTTTTGTCAACTTTCAGCGAAAGCATCACAGATCCTAGAGACTGGTGTTTAATTTCTCCAAGTATTTAATAAGTCTCCATACAGTCCTAATGAGCTCACTAATTAGTAAACTAATCTAATCTATTTCATTGTAATTAGGAAAATCAAAGGGAATTTAAGCTAGACTCCTATTTTAATGAATATGCATGATCATGCTTACAGATTGTAGATATTTACCTGACTCATCTGTTTTTAGAGGAAAACGACCACTGAACATGGAAGCCAACATGGAGTCTTTAAATCGGCACAAGGACTCTCGCCTGGCTGTGTAAATACAGCCACCCACGTTCAGTCGGAGAATGTCTAACATCTCTTCTTCCTTGTGATCTTCCATTGCTCCCGCCGACCCCTGAATTTGTGCCTTGAAATACTTTCAGAAACTGCAAACAATGGTGGTCCCGGTCCCCTCTGTAAAAACAAAGGACAATCACCACTGACATTTTCAACAATAGATAATAAGATAAATACATTTTACTGTGATTTCAAATAAATTCCTCAGCACTGGCAATACTGAATTGAAGGACTTTATACACTATGAAAAAAGTCTGACATATGCTGAGAATCTGGAAAACTCGGGCTCAAAGGACCTGTAAGTAATAATAAACTATGACCAATGAAATCATAGCTGTGGAGGTGACTGTTTAAAGAATTAAACAGCATAATGCATTGTGTGTCATATAGAAAACAAGGGCGAGGTGTGCTTCTGAGCCTCAATATTCACATATCTTTTTAAAGTACAGTAAGTCTGAGGGGGCTGTCTAGACTGCAGAGGACGCAGTGGGCATGGGATGAGGCTGCAAGGCTCTACCGCGCACTAGCTCGGGGGCCTCAGGCAATACTGGTCGTCCCCTGCCTGTGTCCTCATCTATAGAACGGAGGTAGGGACGGTGCCTACCTCAAAGGATTATCAGAGGAATAAGTGACAAAACATATGAAAAGCATGTAGAACAGCCTCTGGCTCAATGTTAGTACTTAATAAATGATAAATATTACCTATGATGATATACATTTTACCATAAGGGGTATACTAGGGACTTGATGTTGGCTCTGCAGACTTAAGGAAACAAAAGGACAGAAATGATTAACAATAGTAATTGTAATTCTTAAATTGTGTAACTAAGGAAGATATAATTTGTCAACTGAGATCGGAATTCCATGTCTGCCAGTAGCTAGACTGGTCCAGAAGAACAAATAGCATCTCCAAATCATCTGACTTCTTCCCAGTTGGCATGGCTCAGTGGTTGAGCATCAACCTATGAACCAGGAGGTCACGGTTCGATCCCGGTCAGGGCCTATGCCTGGGTTGCAGGCTCCATCCCCAGTGTGGGGCATGCAGGAGGCAACCAATCAATGAGTCTTGCTCATCATTGATGTTTCTCTCTCTCTCTCCCTCTCCCTTCTTCTCTGAAATCAATAAAAATATATTTAAAAAAATAAATCACCTAACTTCTGCACTCTGAAATGGCTGAAACTTTATGCACGTGCCATGGCAAGGGTAACATGGCTGCCCAGAGGCTTGGCTACATCCATGGCAATTCACTTTACCACGTGCTCAACTAAGACCCTTTCGTGGATATTCCAGTGTATCCACTCTCCCATGAAAGGGGGACAGGAGACAACCATGTGTGTCGAACACGGTCAGTGACAGAAACTATCATGGACCAATGGTCCAGCCTTCAAAACCCACCCATGGATGTGACTTCTTGCACTACCTACAGGTCCTGGGAGCAGCCCCCCAATGACCCGGGTGAGAGAACCACCTGGGAGGCCTGGGATGGAGCTGGTTCTTGCTGCCCGTTACCAGCTCCCTGGAAGCCCATCTATTCTTCAAAGCCCCAGGCAAACCTCACTGCCTGCACTACCTTCCCAATCACCCCCAAGTGAGAGCCGGTGCACAGTTCTCCAGATGAACTGTGCTCCTCTGTCTACATTTCACCTCGCTTGCTTAATCCCTAGTTTGGGGGCCTCTACGCCCCTAGAAGGCAGGGCCTGTGTCGCTCTTACTAATTCCCTTTTACTGAGTGCGTACTGTGTGCCAGCCCCGGCGGGCGCCGCCGGCAGACCTGACCTAATGCACACGAGAGCCCTCCTGGATGCGGCTCCCTGTGCCCAGGGACAGATGAGGGCCCTGGGGTCCACACCCAGGCTGCCCTGTGTGTGGTAAGCGGTGGGGACCGCTCGCATCCAGGTCAAGGGCCAACCCCCCAGTTCTGCCTGCTGCACCCACACTGCCGCCTCAGCACAGCTTCGCCCCGAGGCTGCCGGCCCAGGCACTGCGCTCTGTGCACCCCGGGAGCACAGCAGCACCCTTAGTGCAAGGAGGAGACACCCCGGCCCCGGCCCGGCTCTCCTAAGGCAGAGGGCCACCACCATTGCAAGTCCAGCCGCGGTGCCCGCCCTCAAGTGCACCCACTAGGCTGCCTACTGTGGCGGAAGTGCCCTGCCCTCCGGAGAAGCGTCCCCGAAGTGCGGGCCTGGGACCACCTGTATCTAAGCCGTCGGCATCGCCTGCAGCAGGCGGATTCCCGGGCCGCGGCACAGAGTGCGGACCACAGAGTCCGCGGCGGGGGTGGGAGTCCGCCCGCGGACCCACTTTGAGAAGCGCTGCTCCGGGGACTCGCACTTCTCCCTCCAGGTGGAAGGAGGGAAGGGGCCGGGACACCAGGAAGCCCGCCGGAGTCTCCCCGGCTATCACAGATTCCGCTCCCGGCCTGAGCCCACGGCCCAGGCCTCCCGTG
>NW_005365832.1:2825336-2827697 GCF_000412655.1 Myotis brandtii
GACTGGTCCGGCCGCTGGCTCTGGGCGAAGGGAAGGCGCGAGTCAGGGGTCTTGGTACAACCTCGGGGAAAGGAAAGGCCGGCACAGACGCGGGCTGGACGTCGGGGGACGGTCTTGTCCGTCAGCGGCTGCTTTTAAATATGAAGAAAACACCGAAAGTGCTAATAGTTATAATGAGTTAGGTTTTCGCACCCCTACATGAGGGCCCGTCCCTCCAAACTGGGCTGCTCAATGCCAAGATTTGTGAACATATTGCACTTAGATACGCCCATTCGGTAGTATTTAGAGTTTGCGAAGCTTTTCCACACAGAGCATTCTTGCTTCATATGTGAGGCAGCCCTATATTTTTATTCCCGTTACAGCCAGCAAAATTGAGGCAGGAGCAACACTAATTGAGCATTTCTGTACACCTGACATTCTTCCAAGCCTTTGTGTGTACTATTTCATTTTCTCTTTCATTTCCCAGCTTCACCATGCATTATGCAAAAGACTGCTAGGTATTTGAAGAAGGATAAAACACAGTCCTGTTTTCAAGGTACTTCCCCAGAGTCCATAATAATTGGTTCCTAATTCCTCTGGGTCTTAGAACGGAATAAGCCAATGAGCGGTACACCCATCTACCCCTCAGATATTAATAGTCGGGTGAGAGATGGAAGGTTTATCCAACCTATAATTATTGACCACTAGCTATGGACTAAGCACTGGGAGTGAAGGACTTACTATGACAATGTCCCTGACCCATGACATGGTTTAATATTACAATTCACAATGATTATACAATAGTTATAAATTCTATTCACCAAATAATTCAGCAACACGTGTATAAAGCAAAAAAAAAAAATCAGAGGACATTTAAAGAAACATTGATAGAAATACACTAGTAGTGGGAAAGTTTAATATGTCACTTTTAGTACAACAGACTAGTCAATAAGATAGATCTTATGGATATACATACTTTATACCCTGAAAATAGAGAATACGATAGTAACAACGAAGATAAAATGTTGTTTCAGAATGAAGTTTTCAAGAAATGTGCAAACCTTATATGAGAAAAACGTGAAAGCACCCTTGAAAGTACAAAAATGGGCTTGAACAAATGGAAAGATATTCCATAACATAAACATATCCATCTTCTCTAAGGTAATTTATAAATTTAACAAATACCAATAAAAATACCAACAAGATTTTTATAGAGCTAGACAAGTTGACATTAAAATTCATATGGAAAAATAAAAATGCAAAAATAGCCAGGAAAACAGGAAAAAGAAAAGTTTATGAGGGGAAGCTAGCCCTACCCGTCATTAAAATACACTATAAATCTGGCTTGTTTATCTACTCATGGCAACTGGTGAGGGAATAGGCCAATAGACCAGTGGAATAAAATAGAAAGTCCCAGAAATACTATATACCTAAATGCATATGAAAATGTAATATGTGATAAACATAGTATCTCGAATTACTTGGGAAAAGATGGGCAATTTAGTAAGTATTGGTAAGGCAACTGGCTTGCATTTGAAGAAAGATAAAATTAGAACCAAGTTTCACGCTGTAATCAGGAATAAACTCCAACTGGGCCATGGATATAAATGTCAAAGATGAAGCCATGTAAGTACTAAAAGAAAGTATGTATGATTTTCTCTTTAGTCCGCTGTAGGAAAAGACTTTCTAACTATGACTCAAAATTCAGATCCAACAAACAATAAAGTTGCTGAATTTGACTATGTCTTAAAAAAAACTTTTAAACAACAAAAAATAAGCAAAGATCAATTACTAACCCGAAAACACTTTCCCCTTCACACACATATACATTTCTCACACATTTCTCAAAAATATGAAAAGATGTTCAAATTCACTTACAAGTGAAATGCACATTAAATCTACTCTGATAATACACCTCCAAAAGTATGACAAAGTTAGACATTGTGTTATGGGTGGAAGTGGAGCTCTTGGGGTGCTGTGGGGAAAACAGTTTCCTGAGGTCCCCACCGTGGATGTGTTTTTGTGGAAAGCTTTATAATGTAAAATTAAGGGGGTTGCCCTTCGAGGTCCCATCTCTGTCCATCCCACCATGGAAACAGTCCAATCTTGTCTGCAGCAGGCCAAACTAAAAACCAATCTCCAGTTTCTGCTCCATTTTAAAGTATGTCCAGTCCAACATCCTGCCTGTGGAGTCCACATGGCCATGTGCCATATGGTGCTTCAGGCCACATGGCTATGGAAAGGGCCAGTGTGAGTAACAGAGCAAGAAAGAAGCAAGCAGCCCTAACCGGTTTGTCTCAGTGGATAGAGCGTTGGCCTGTGGATTGAAAGGTCCCAGGTTCAATTCCAGTCAAGGGCATGTACCTTGGTTGTGGGCACATC
>NW_005365832.1:2829385-2832202 GCF_000412655.1 Myotis brandtii
GAGGGGAAGGATAATGAATGGTCTTAGCAAGTGGAATGTGGTCTAAGCAAAAGGGAATGTCGGTTGTGAAGTGGTCTAAAGTACAGGCCCAGGGGGAGGGGGTATGATTCAATATTTGATCAGACCTAATAATAACAATTGTAGTATTGTTTGCAATTGCAAAATATCAGAGGGAAAAAATAAATTTCTATAAATAAGAGAGTGTGAATAAACGGTGACACAGACATAGAATGGAGTATTATGAATCCGTAAAAAAGAATGAGGTGATTTTCTATGAATTAATGTAAAGTGATTTCTAGGATACTTTTTAAATGACCAGCGGGAAGTTTCTGTCACTGGTGCAGCTGGGGGTGGAGAGATGGTGTCAGTTTCAAGCCAGGCAGCTACAGTGACGGCCTGAGTCGGATGGAGTGGAGGACCTGTTGGACTCTGAGCACCACCCATGATAACAGCCAAGCTCCAGGGTCGAACTGTCCGATCTCTGAGTTCTCATGGCCCAAGACAGACAGCAGTCCCACTCATGTGAGTGTCCAGACTCGGGTTTTGGGCATTCCGGGACCCTCCCAAGGGCATTCCCATTACACGCATTATCTCAGTCTTGGGCATATTGCCACTTAACATACAGGTAAATGTCATGGCTGACAGTGACTCCATATCAGATTGGAAAAGTCTGCTCTGCTCTTGCTCTATACACAGGCTGCACTGGTAGCATGACTGTGGCTCAGTCCTTCTCCGCTGCCAAGGCCCCCTCATTCTTGCTGTTTTAAAGCCTATATTTCTATCCTCTCCAGAAATGCTTTAAACTACCCATGGTCCTTTTCTGTGTCTATCGGTGCAATTCAACCTGCCAGACCAATACGGATGATCAGATCAGATGGTTTAATGAAATGTAAGTCCACTATTTCTACTTTGTTTTATTAGTTTATTGATTTGCAGTGTGTCTTCTATTTGGCTCCTATTCAGGGAAGACATTTCTTGGATGATTTTTGTTTTAGTAATGCTGAGATGTTAAAGGAGCTTTTTGCTGTTTGGCAGTAGCCTTCCTCTTTCCTTCCCTCTACTCCTTTATTAGTGTGGGGAGTGTGGGTCAGGATAATCAAATTTTAATGGACCAGACTCTACCTTTAGATAGAGGAAATCAGGCAACTAATGAGTGTAAGAATAAAGGAAAATGAAGGGAGAAAAGCAAAATCAGTTCCTTGTGTCAGAGAGTATCACCACAGAACTGTGAGCTCATTTCATTTCATTGGTTTATTTTATAGGTAAGGAGGTTGCGACTAAGAACATATCGATAATGTGTATTCAAGATATGAATAACTGCATCTTCACACTCCTAGTCCAGGGCTCTTGCCTCTGTCCGTTATACCAAGACCCAAGTGACCTGAAAGCAAGCTGAGATCAGGTTAAATTAAGTAGCCTAATTAATTATACTTTTTAAGTTTATGGTTGTATATGATAAGAATTCACATTTTCAAGAGTTTTTGTAATTTAAAAAGCTCTTGGTTCATGAAATTCTCTCAACTGCTTTGAGATAAGATAATCAGCACTTTTTAAAAAAGAGATGTTGGTATTCATGTCTTGATAAAATTTTTATCAACTCTCTTACCTCTGACTGCCCTGTCTCCCTTTTTCTATTTGTTTTGCTGTTGGAGTTGTAGCTACAAAATGAGTCAGGAAGAAAACAATCTATAATAATCTATAATAATAAAGGCATAATATGCTAATTAGGCCAGGCAGCCGAATGACCTGCCCCGAGCCCCTTCATGAATTTCGTGCATTGGGCCTCTAGTATTAATATATTTGAACAAAAGGGTTTGTTGGCCAGGCCGCTGTGGTTTGGTGGTTGAGCATCAACCTATGAACCAGGAGGTCAAGGTTCAGTTCCCGGTCAGGGATCCCCAGTAGTGGGCTGCAGGAGGCAGCTGATCAATGACTCTCATCATTGATGTTTCTATCTCCCTCTCCCTTCCTCTCTGAAATCAATAAAAAAAAATATATTTTTAAAGGGTCTGTTGATTAGAACCACCATAAAAATATATTAGATGCTGTTATTAACCTCCATTTTACGGACGAGGAAACCTCATATGTATAAAACATATATAACATATGCAATATATAACATATGGAATATGTTATATACATATATTATGCATATATAACACATGTGACATATATTACATACATATGTAGTTTGTGTATAATGGCAAATGCCATTCTTGTATAGTTAGCTAAAACAGACCATTAGTACAAGACCTAAATATTGATGCGATCCGGGATTTACAACGAAATGTCACTGCCGCTTTTCGTCAGAAAGTTAGAAGGAAGCCTAACGGGTTTGGCTCAGTGGATAGAGCGTAAGCCTGCGGACTGAAGGGTGCCAGGTTCGATTCCAGTCAAGGGCATGTACCTTGGTTGCAGGCACATACCCAGTGGGGAGTGTGCAGGAGGCAGCTGATCGATGTTTCTCTCTCATCGATATTTCTAACTCTCTATCCCTCTCCCTTCCTCTCTGTAAAAAATCAATAAAATATATTATAAAAAAAAAGCTTTAAAAAAAAAAAAAGAAAAAGAAAGTTAGAAGGAAAATGGGGGGAGCTTTTAAGGGAAAAGCAACAGTGCCGGCCTCACAGGGCAAAGCAGCACAAGAAATGCTAACATGGGGTGGGCAGTCTCCCGGCCGCGTCAGAGGCGACAAGAACTTCCCGCTGACTTTAGGCGGCTGTCAAGCCGTTCGGACACCGGCCGATGGAGGTAATTTTGTCAAAGGATCGCCTCCTTCTTCCCGCACCAGACGCCAGCACCAGGGCCCCATCCAGC
>NW_005365832.1:2832575-2856011 GCF_000412655.1 Myotis brandtii
GGGCCTCGTCCTCCGGCGTCTTGGGTCCGCTGAGCCCCGCGACCCGCGCTCATCACGCCCACCCTCCGCCCTGACTTTCAGAACCGCGGCCCCTGCACCCCTTGTCCGGCTTGTTGTTAGGGGGCGGGGGGCGAGGACCTAGTTTGCATCTAAATCGCGGCCTCTGGTCCCGGGGATTTGAACGCCCGGAGGGGGCGGGGGGCGAGCCGCCAGGTAGGAGGTCAGCTCCCTGCAGGAGGGGATCTCTCTAGGCGGCCGCTCCGCTCCGTGATGGCGGGAGGGTCTCGCCCGTGGAGCCCTCTCCTTGGGGCGCCGTGTAGAAGGGAGGCTAGTGCAGGCGGAGGGAGGGAGCCTGGGAGCACCTAGGACTGGAACTGAGGCTTGAGGCACAGGGAGTGTTTCGGCAGGGAACAGGGGCGAGGACTTCTGTATGCGGGATCCCATTCGGGGAAGCTGGATGTGGAGAGGAGCGTTCCTGATTGAGGGGTCAGCTGAGATGCTGGCCAGACAAGAGCCGCAGAGGAACAACCATTAGGTGATGTCCAGGGAAGAGACTGAGGCTAGAGGTTTTTTGTTTTTGTTTTTTTTTGCGGGTTGGACAAGGGTGAGATAGGGGGACTACTGTTCATTCCCCGTGACTGCTGTAAAGCACCACCACCGACTGGGTGGCCTAAAACAAGAGAAATGTATGTTCTCGCAGTTCTGGAGGCCAGAAGTCCAAACACTGAGTGTCACGGAGCTGAACACAGGCTGTCTGCAGGGCTGCGCCCCTCTGGAGGCCCTAAGGGAGGGTTCGTTCCTCACCTCTTCCGGGGTCTGGTCACCTCACTCCAGCCTCTGCCCCTCTCCTGTGCGGATACTCTCGTTGGCATCCGGAGGGCCTCCCTGGATAATCCGGGGCAGTCTCCCATCACAAGATCCGCAGTGACCCTGTAAAGACCCCTGTTCCACATTGGGTTCAGAATGACGTGGATGAGGACCTGAACGCTTTGGGGGACCGTTTTTCACCCCACCGCAGGACCTGGAGGGGGCTAGGGTGAGGGGATGAGAGTGGCCTGGGAGTGTGGGGATTCTTGTGGTGGCCAACGTGCAGGGCATAGTGAGGTTAGTCCTGTGGACTCGGTAGGTAGGTAGGTAGTGGTTAGGCAGGTGGGGGTGGCAGGGTGTCTTCTAGGTCTCTGCAGGTGGAGAGGAGGGGGACTTGGGAGGTTGGTCTTGTCCAAGTAGGTGGCTGAACTTCAACTGTATTTTCTAAGTAAAACCTTTTCAGATCCCTTTCCCTGGACCAGGCAGAGTTACTTTTCAGATCCTTTTCCCTGGACCAGGCAGAGTTAATCACTTTCTGTGCCATTGTGTATTATATCCATCATTCTTGTCATGATGTGAATATCTTTTTGTTAATCAAATAGGCCATAACTCTAACAGACAAGTTTAAATTTCCTGCCTACTCCTCCCCCAAATACGATTAGGCATATCTCTTCTGTGCACATCTCTAAGGTTACACTACATACATTGTAAAGTGTGTCCCAAAATTCACGCAAGAAATAATTTTGATAGAAAACACAGGTTTATAATTAAAAATTATAAATTTTTTATTGATTCATAAAGTATACAGTATAGGGTTATGTATGGAATAGCATATCGGGTAAATGGCCTCCACAGCTTTTGAGTCCGCAGGCCGACGCTCTATCCACTGAGCCAAACCGGTTTCGGCGAGGCTAGAGGTTTTGATGGGTTGCGAGTTCCAGAGGACTCTGCGGGTTGGACAAGGGTGAGATAGGGGTACTGTTCATTCCCCGTGACTGCTGTAAAGCACCACCACCGACTGGGTGGCTTAAAACAAGAGAAATGTATGTCCTCGCAGTTCTGGAGGCCAGAAGTCCAAACCTGAGTGTCACGGAGCTGAACGCACGCTATCTGCAGGCCTGCGCCCCGCTGGAGGCCCTAAGGCAGGCATTCCTCACCTCTTCCGGGTTCTGGTGTCCGCCTGCCAGCCTGGGCTTCTGGCCACCCTACTCCAGCCTCTGCCCCTCTCCTGTGCGGATACTCACGATGGCATCCGGGGGGCCTGCCTGGATAATCCGGGGCAGTCTCCCATCACAAGATCCGCAGTGACCCTGTAAAGACCCCTGTTCCACATTGGGTTCAGAATGACGTGGATGAGGACCTGAACGCTTTGGGGGACCGTTTTTCACCCCACCGCAGGACCTGGAGGGGGGCTAGGGTGAGGGGATGAGAGTGGCCTGGGAGTGTGGGGATTCTTGTGGTGGCCAACGTGCAGGGCATAGTGAGGTTAGTCCTGTGGACTCGGTAGGTAGGTAGGTAGTGGTGGACAGGCTGAGTATTGGGGGTTAGGCAGGTGGGGGTGGCAGGGTGTCTTCCAGGTCTCTGCAGGTGGAGAGGAGGAGGCTTGGGGAAGGAGAGGGGGACTTGGGAGGTTGGTCTTGTCCAAGTAGGTGGCTGAACTTCAACTGTATTTTCTAAGTAAAACCTTTTCAGATCCTTTTCCCTGGACCAGGCAGAGTTAATCACTTTCTGTGCCATTGTGTATTATATCCATCATTCTTGTCATGATGTGAATATCTTCTTGCTAATCAAATAGGCCATAACTCTAATAGACAAGTTTAAATTTCTACTTGCCTACTCTTCCCCCAAATACAATTAGGCATATCTCTTCTGTGCACATCTCTAAGGTTACACTACATACATTGTACTAGTATCAAAGAGTGCCTATACCCACATTAGATTATGCATTCCATATTATACATTCTTATACAGCCATGTCCTGTTTTCTGTCTCCAGCCTAGCCTGGCTCCTGGCATGACGATAAAATAATACAGGTTTAAATGAAAAACAGTCACTTATCTTTTTTTTGGATTCTACTTTAAACCACTTTTAATTACATTCATACTTTCCGGTTTTATTCAAGGGGTTTTATTGATACGTATGTACAGACAAATTATATCATTTGTCATGATTGTTACTTTTTAGAATGTATCAGTTACTCAAATCTTTTGTTAATCAATACTATGATTTCCTTCCTTTTCTTTTTTGCTTCAGTGATGGATTATCAAGTAACAGAAATGGGATCACTTTTCCCCTCAGGAATTAAGAGGCATGTGAAAGACAAAAGAATGTCAAAGACTGCTAAGTTGAATGTTTCTCTTGCCTCCAAAATCAAAACAAAAATAATAAGTAAGTGCCATTGGTTGTACATATACTCACGTTTTTACTTTTTCCTGGAGAATTGATGAGTTTTTTTTATTTTATATTTTATCAAGTATAGAAAATGACTATTTTTGTTAACGGATCCTTTTCTTTCCTTTCAGTCCTTTCTGTTTCCTTCAACTCCTACTAGTTGAATGGTTGTGATGATTTTCCCCCAGAGGTGACAGCTGAATTTTTGGCAGTGAGCTTGGTGCAGCCTAAGGCAGCTACCTCCTACATGGCAAGGAAAATACCAATGCCCCATTCCTGGAAAATATCTTAAAAAGTGGTAGATCGTTATGGTGTGCTGTAGCAGTTGGCTGATGGGTCATCTAGAGGGGTTGGCCCACATGGGCTGCTGTAGTGGGTGATCTTATATAGCCAAAGCTCATTAGGAGGGCACTGAGCCCTTTAGAGGTGGGTCTCATGGATTCTGGAATTAGGTTGTCAGAAGGGCAAACAAAGACTGCTAAGTTGAATGTTTCTCTTGCCTCCAAAATCAAAACAAAAATAATAAGTAAGTACCATTGGTTGTACATATACGTTTTTACTTTTCCCTGGAGAATTGATGAGTTTTTTTTATTTTATCAAGTATAGAAAATGACTATTTTTGTTAACTGATGCTTTTCTTTCCTTTCAGTCCTTTCTGTTTCCTTCAACTCCTACTAGTTGAATGGTTGTGATGATTTTCCCCCAGAGGTGACAGCTGAATTTTTGGCAGTGAGCTTGGTGCAGCCTAAGGCAGCTACCTCCTACATGGCAAGGAAAATACCAATGCCCCATTCCTGGAAAATATCTTAAAAAGTGGTAGATCGTTATGGTGTGCTGTAGCAGTTGGCTGATGGGTCATCTAGAGGGGTTGGCCCACATGGGCTGCTGTAGTGGGTGATCTTATATAGCCAAAGCTCATTAGGAGGGCACTGAGCCCTTTAGAGGTGGGTCTCATGGATTCTGAGAAGGGCAAAAAAGAGAAAGAAGGAAAGAAATGGGGAAACTCCCCAAGATAAATTTTTAATGCTCTTGAAAATTGTCTCAATGGGTCATACCCACCTTAGCGGGAGTGGGGAAGGCACTGCCGAGGGTAGCTGTGCCTGGGAAAGAGCCAAACCTTCTGAGTATCTTCCAGTCATAATGCTGCTCCTACCCAGGTGTCTTGGGCCAGGTGTTGTGTTAGACCACCTCCTCTAGAGGCTATTTCCTGCTCTCTGGCAGGACCGTTGCACACCCGCTGCTAAGAAGAAACGTACTGACTTTGAGGCCTGCAGCAGGAAAAGTTATTATCCTTTAGCTGTGGCGTCCCACTGGTTCTAGTGTGTTTCCGTTGCTGTGTCAGAGGTGGCTGTTGGAAACTGCTTTCTCGGTGCCAAAGATAAAGTACTTCTTTGGACTCTGTTTTTTAGATTCCCAGACTTTCCCTGAGTATTTTTAAAATATTATTTTAAACATTTTTACATTTATACATTTTTATTGAGTGGCATGTAAATCAAAATTATGAAGATAAGAGTATGCTCTAAGTGTACACAGGGAGCACACTATATTTAAGGTGAGATTTACCAAGGAATTCATAATTAAATTTCTTTCCTTACAACGGGAAAGCATTTCTGACTTAAATTATGTTTACACAGTGCTTGTAAAGAGAGGGGTCTGGTTTAGATTGTAGTAGACGCCCGCATATACGAGGGAGGATATTTGGGATGGAGGCAGACTATCCCATAGGGTTTAGGTGATCTATCCAACGTTGTAGTAAGTATCCCACAAGGTTAGGTGATTATCCAACGTTGTAGTAAGTATGCTCCCTTTCACTCAAGGTTTTGAAAGTAGTTGATGCCCGCATATACGAGGGAGGATATTTGGGATGGAGGTAGACTATCCCATAGGATTTAGGTGATCTATCCAACATTGTAGTAAGTATCCCACAAGGTTAGGTGATCTATCCAACATTGTAGTAAGTATGCTCCCTTTCACTCAAGGTTTTGAAAAATGGACTTTGGGAGCATTAACTAATGTGCTCCATTCTGGAGCCACAGAAACTGGCTTTAAATTTTTCGCAGACTGGCCACCCTAACTTCTATGGGACATGTCCAGTTAGAGCTGCAGGATCAGCTTCTCCATTCTACCTCCTAGTCAAAGGCAAGAAGGAAGGTAGGGCAGCAGGTATCAAGATGTAGTGTTTGTGGCTGATCTCATTATCTAGAATGCTGTGTCTGTAGAAGAGCCCTCTGTTTCCTAACTCTGTATCCACAGACATTCTGCCTTTCTCATGCCTTTTATTCATCACCTAGATGGCTTTTATTTCTTCAGTTCCAAACTCTAAGTACATTTTTTTCAAAACTACATCTGTATTGTCAGTCTCTTCTTTTCCAACCTTCAGTTAAAACTTATAAAGTGAAATGCATTTTGTCTAAAAGAATTTTATTAAGGAATATGAAAAATTGTTAAGGTATATGTTCAATATTAATTATTAAAATTTTTTTTACAGATAATTCTTCTATTTTCAAAATATCTTTAAAGCACAACAACAGGGCATTAGCTCAGGCTCTTAGTAGAGAAAAAGAGAATTCTCGAAGAATGGCAACTGAAAAGATGTTATTACAAAAAGAAGTGGAAAAATTGAATTTTGAGAACACATTTCTTCGCCTAAAGCTAAATAATTTGGTATGGAAACTATATTATGTTTGAATTCTAAATTATGACTAAAAATCTTAACTATATTACTATAGAATCTAGATATGTTTTTCAAACCTCCAATTATTATGAAAAACTAGAGACCCGGTGCATGAAATTCATGCACCGGAGGGAGTCTGGCCTGCACCCTCTCCAATCTGGGACCCCTCAGGGGATGTCCAACTGCCTCTCGCAATCTGGGACCGCTGGTTGCTAACCGCTCACCTGCCTGCCTGATTGGCCCTAACCGCCTCTGCCTGGCCCCGCACCTGGGACCCAGGATTCCCTTCTTCGGCTGGCTGCAGGCACCCGGGACCCAGGACCCAGGCTTCCCTCCCTCTGGCCGGCTGCAGGCATCCAGGACCCGGGCTGACTTCGCTCGGGCTGGCCACAGCTGCACAGGACCATGGGCAGGTGGCTTCACCTGGGCCACAGCCTCAGGCACCCAGGTCCTCGGGGTGGGCAACTTGTCCCTCTCCTGGGTTGCAGGCACAGGCACTGGTGCCTGGGACCACGGGGCAAGCGGCTTGTCCCTCTCCCAGGCCGCAGCCTGGCTAGTCCCCATCTCTCTCTCCCCAGTGTTGAGTGTCTGAGCCATTGTAGCATGACAGCGTAAGAGAATGACGACTATTTGCATATTAGTTCTTTATTATATAGGATTATTGTAAGAGCATACATTGCTCATGGGCAAACTAATAAAATAAGTCTCTTAAGTCTGCATTCTAAATATTTACTTGTGGCTCTTTAAAACCAGCATAACACCTTGATTAACCTTTGATTGCTTATCATAAGCAAAGCTTTGTGCATTACTAGTTCCTCCAGTGAATAGAAAGGAGGGGAGTTCACAGAGTATTAGTATTCTCCAGGACCCGGGCTGACTTCGCTCGGGCTGGCCACAGCTGCACAGGACCATGGGCAGGTGGCTTCACCTGGGCCACAGCCTCAGGCACCCAGGTCCTCGGGGTGGGCAACTTGTCCCTCTCCTGGGTTGCAGGCACAGGCACTGGTGCCTGGGACCACGGGGCAAGCGGCTTGTCCCTCTCCCAGGCCGCAGCCTGGCTAGTCCCCATCTCTCTCTCCCCAGTGTTGAGTGTCTGAGCCATTGTAGCATGACAGCGTAAGAGAATGACGACTATTTGCATATTAGTTCTTTATTATATAGGATTATTGTAAGAGCATACATTGCTCATGGGCAAACTAATAAAATAAGTCTCTTAAGTCTGCATTCTAAATATTTACTTGTGGCTCTTTAAAACCAGCATAACACCTTGATTAACCTTTGATTGCTTATCATAAGCAAAGCTTTGTGCATTACTAGTTCCTCCAGTGAATAGAAAGGAGGGGAGTTCACAGAGTATTAGTATTCTCCTCTAGCCCCAGTGTTTCTCTGACTTTAAGCCAAATAGAATGAATACTGTAGTCGTTGCTTTTCCTTCCAATTGGCAACTCTGTCCATAGACAGGGTAGTAAGTTCCAATGATTAGCTAGGCTGCAACTATAGATCTAACTATAAAATAAGTAGAAATTAATTTAAAAATGGAAAAATGACCTACTACACTTGAGGGTTAAATTCCTGTGACTGACCAACTATGTTACTTGCCATATAATGTATTATTATAAGAAGATAGAAAAATGTTTGTAGAAAAATTTACGATTGATAGTTCAAAAGCATTCAAAATGTGTATCTATTTGAACTATACAGTATAGTACCTTTTTAGCTCAATGTAATCTCAATTTTTAGTCCAATGTTATCTCTCTTATTTTTTAAGTCTTCTCAACTGATTGTATTCATAAATGTATAATGTATGATTTAATAAACTCCAAATCTTAATTGTTTAGTTATTTTTTAAGTCTTCTCAGCTGATTGTATTCATAAATGTATGATTTAATAAACTCCAAATCTTAATTGTTTAAAAGGGGTCTTTTTTTTTTTTTACTTATACAGAATAAGAAGCTTATAGAAATAGAAGCACACTTAAACAATAGTTTGATAACCGCAATTGAAATGAGCAATTTTTCTGAGGTAAGTAGAATTGTGTGTAAGTGGTGCAGTTTTTTAACATTACTGAGAATAGTTGAGGTTAGTTAAGTAGCATCAAGATTAGAGATTCATATCTTAAACTTGTGCAAAGGAATGATAATATTAATGGGCTAACAGAACATTATCATTTGGTATAATTGTAATTTTTACATAAAATTTAGTTTTGATTAAAAGTAACACAGGATTAGACAGCTCAGTGTAACCTAATAGCCCTTAAACACACTAAAAAGCATGAAAAACAGTAGTAGAAAGGTAGTATTTCAAACTAGGAAAGAATTTGTGTTATAAAAAAAAGATGGGCAGGTGGCTCTCCTCTCAGGAGCATACCTGAGCCTTTTCCTCCCCCCTCCTTCTCCCCCAGGCTCCCTTTACCCTTCTCTCTCCTAAGCTCCCAGGCCCATCCTTCACCTCTGTAACTTATTTCCTGAGGCCTCGCAGCCCCACTGGCTCTTCTCCTACCTCTGTAACTTCCTAAATAAACTTTCTCTAAGATTTGGAAAATTAAAAAGATGGAAAGATTGAAAAACAATAGGAGAAAAAAGAGGAAGATTCTACTCTATACCATTCTGTAAAATAAATTCTAGATGGATTTAAATGTAAAAAAAGGAAGTCATAAAAAATGAGAAGAAATTACAAATGAATTCACATAGGTAGGAGAGGCCTTTCTATACCTAAAACAGATAGAAACCATGAAGATATTAATGGACTTTCTGGAAAAAAAAAACTTAGAAAGCTAAAAATCATAAAAATAAAAGGTAAATTACAGACTAGGAAAATTAAACATATGGCAGAAAAGCACTAATGTAAATAATTTAAAATCTTTTATAATCTAGCACAAGGAAAATAAAATTAAGGAAGGGAGTGAAATTTACTCAATTATCTAAGTAGGAAAAATAACTTTTTAAAAAAATATATTTTATTGATTTTTTACAGAGAGAAAGGGAGAGGGATAGAGAGTTAGAAACATCGATGAGAGAGAAACACCGATCAGCTGCCTCCTGCACACTCCCCACTGGGGATGTGCCCACAACCAAGGTACATGCCCTTGACCGGAATTGAACCTGGGACCCTTGAGTCCACAGGCCGACGCTCTATCCGCTGAGCCAAACCGGTTAGGGCGGAAAAATAACTTTTGAAGGGATAACTAATGAGAAGGCAAAATATATATGGTACGTAAACTAAAGAAAGGTCAGTGAAGCCCCAATTGTAGGTAAATTTCTTGCTAGCTTCTGTAGCCAGGTTAGTGCTTCAGGGGGTGGCGTTTTAAATGGGATTGCCAATATTTAGATCCCAGCTCTGCTACTTCCTGGTTCTGTGACCTTGGCCTTAAAGTCTTTGCACCCCAGTGTCCTCATCTACATGGTATGAATAATGGGGAGTTAGTGTAAGAATTAAATGTGCCTAGTATGTATTCTGGCAATAGGATGAGTGCAATAAATGTTAGCTATCATTACTTTTTAACTTTCTGCAAATCTGTCCTTTAAAAACTGTTAAAGTCATTTAGAAATCTCTTAAGTGCATTGTCTTTGCGGTAAGAAGATATGAACTCTTTCAACCTATGTGGTCAATGTGTAGCTCCTTTTTCAGAATCTTTTATAAAAGCTAGCCAAAGAATAGGTACTTTATTGTCTAATGTAATCCACATTTGGATGCAGAAAGGATTTGTTCTTAACAAATGAGAGTGGAAGTCCAAAGTCCCCATGTGTCCTTCACTGATATTGCTGTGGGGGAGGAGGTCTGCACTCATTGCCACCAGATGTCCCAGCTCTCCCCTTGGCCTTTTCTGATAGTACCCCTGGTTTGGAGAAAAGTTGCCTTAGTATATAGCCTGGTGAGTGTGGAAGTCTAGACTCCCCATTTGGCTTTTGCACCTTGTCCAAAATTAATTGACCAAATATATGTGTATCTATTTCTGAACTCTGTTCTATTTCATTAACCTATTTGTCTGTTTTATATTTTGTATTTAAGTATATTTGTCTGTTTTTATGCTAATACTATATTGTCTCAATTACCACAGCCCTTCAACTTTGTTCTTTTTTAAAGTTGTTTTAGCTATTGTAGGTCCTTTGCATTTCCATGTGAATTTTGAAATTAGGTTGTCAGTTTGTCCATACCCATTTATATTGCAGGGTAGCACTGTACTAAGAAAACATGTTTGTATGTTGCCTAATTTTATGGTCTTTATCAAATAATTAAAACATGTCCAGAAAACATGTGAAAATTTAGCAAATATAGAGAAGCAAAAATTTAAAAGCTACATTAAAATCACCCAGGCTTTGAATTTTAAAAGACCATTTAAAAATATCCTCCTATATAATAAAAGGTTAATATGTAAATTGACCAAAGGGTGGAACAACCGGTAGCTATGATGTGCACTGATCACCAGGGGGCAGGCGCTCAACACAGAAGCTGCCCCCTTGTGGTCAGTGCGCTCCCACAGGGGGAGCGCCACTCATCCAGAAGCCAGGCTCACAGCTGGTGAGCGTAGTGGCGGTGGCGGGAGCCTCTCTAAGTTGTCAGTCAGACATCCCCCGAGGCTCCCAGACTGCAAGAGGGCGCAGGCTGGGCTGAGGGACCCTCCAAGTGCACGAATTTCGTGCAACAGGCCTCTAATATATTATATCCAGTAATACATTACTTAATACATATGTAGACATAAGCATATTTCATATACAGTTGACCTCTGAACAATGTTGAGTTAAGGATGCCAACCCCCACATAGTCAAAATCCACATATCAGTTAAGTTGGCTCTTTACCCAATCACGAACCTATGTATATGTAAAGACATCGTATATGTGTGGCTATGCACTGTGTATCCGTATGTATAGAAGAAAGTTTGGGAAGTTATATGCCAAAATGTTAGTAGTGATTCTCTTTGGATGACATGATTATGGATAAACTGTGTTTAACCTTATCACATTATTCTCATTGAACTATTAAAGACTAATGCAAGAATTGTTCCATTAGTATTGGTATTCTTGCATAATTTGATGTTTTAATAACAAACATGATTTAATGAGATTAGAAATTTTGTTCTTTTTTATTTTATGTATTTTTTCCCCAAAATAGTTCCATCAGAGTCCCTTTCTACTGCCAGCCAGCAAGAATAAACGGGTTAGTAAACAGTGCATGTCGATGCGTCTTCCATTTGCAAGGTAATTGCTTCAAAACTTGGTTAAATATTAGCCTGAACACCTCTAAGTGGACTTTGAAAGTTTTATTTGGTTCACTTCCTTGAAACATAGAAAAACATTTAAAAATTAATAATGAAATACTTGTTAAAATTGTACCAGCAAAAGAAATTGAAGACATAATATAATAGAATTTAGTTTTATATTTTGAAATAATATTCAGCTTTCCCATAGATTCTAGAGAAGAAAGAGGCACAGATGGACCTTTAGTTACATGAGTTTAAAGTACATTGATTCAGAGTACTTAGATTTGTACATAACACAATAATTTTGTATGTGTTATATAATGTTTGAGTTTTATCAACCTATGGTTGCCTACTAAGGTAGGAAAGAGATGGTCTGTGAGTCTTGCTCAGATTGTGTCTTCAGGGCTCTGAAGAAACTTACCCTTATTCAGTAACTAAGTTGTATTTATTACCCCCCTTTCCCTATGGTTACTACTTTACATGTCCTTTTAAGAAACTCTTTACTAATTGGAAGGTCATGATGTGTTCTGTTTTTTTTTAAGCTCTATTATTTCCCTTTCACATTTAGATCTTTAGTCTACCTAGAATTTGAGGTATAATGAAGGAAGAGTCATAGTTTATTTTTTCATGTGGAAATCCTACTGACCTACACCATTTATTTAGAAAAGACCGTCTTTTTCCCACCTCATTGCAATATCATCTGTTTCATAAGTCAGGTGACCTGCTGTGTATGCATCTGTTTCTGAACTCACTATTCTAAGCCTTGGTATTTGATAATATGAATTTCCATTTCATTTATTTATGTTTTTGATCATGAATATTCTCTTGGCTGTTCTTGGCCCTTTGCATTTCCATGTGCATTTTAGAATCAACTTGTCAATTTACATAATGCATGTGTACACATACATATTTGATTGGGATTAAAAAATTCATCACATTAATAGGAAAAAAAGAGAAAGCTATCTTTTCAATAGTGACAGAAAAGGCATTTGATAAAATTCAATAGCCATTTATGAAAAACCTTTCAGCAGACTAGGAGTACAAGGAAACTTCTTTAAGCTGATAAGGAAAATCTACAAAACTCAAGAGCAAGCATGTTAAATAATGGGAACACAATAAGAATGTTGTAACGTTCTCCTAAAGTCACAAACTATATGTAAACCCAGGGCTTCTACTAGGTACATATCCAAAAGAAATGTGTGTATACATTTCAAAAGGCATATAAATAGCAGCACTATTTATAATAGACCAAAACTAGGTAATATCACTTATTTGGGTTCATTTGCTGGCCCCCCTCCCACTTTCTTTGATGTTACTCTTCATTCTTTTAATTCAAGAAAGTCAGTTTAACAATATATTTCTGTAGATTTCTGTGTCCCTTCCACTCCCATAGATTTAAGTACTGTAGAATATGGCTTCAGTTTACATGGATGTTTTTGGAAATAACAAACTTCATCTCACACATAACTTTTTATACAATTGTACTTGTTTGAAACCAGAGGAAGAGTTTTGGATATTCCATATAATTTAAGGAAAACTATAAATATTATATACAAGTGTTTAAAAGTATGCCTGGACTGTATTTATTTCATTATTATTACCCTAATAGCCTAACCAGTGATTATATCAGTTATCTCCTTTTGGGGCCACTGGGGTTATGAAGATAAGCATTCTTGTTTTACTCCAAGTTCTATACTATTAGATACTACCTACTTCCTACCTATACTTGTCGTCATTGAACACAAAAAGGTACCCAGAGGGGTGGGCGGAGGTTGTGGTTGGTTCTTAAATAAATAGATTATAGAAAGAAATGTCTATGTCATTTTCTAATTTTTGTAAAATGCAAAATTTTTCATTCATTCCCACTTGCCTTTAGAGTTCCATTAACTTCAAATGATGATGATGATGATGAAGATAAAGAGAAAATGCAACATGACAACAATTTTTTATCAAAGACATCGTCTGATGTTCCTACTTTGGTATCAACAAGACAATCTTTATCACCTCAGTATAATTTGGAGTTATGTCTTAAAGAAAATAATCAAAATGTGTGTTTAGATGATTCAGAACAGATTTCTTCTATTATTGATATACTTCCTAAAGGTGAGATTTTTTTTTTAATTCTCATTTTGAGTATCAGTATTAAATAGTACACTCATCACATTTTCTTCTTGATAGCCATGGTATGTAAACTGTTAATAAGTTAAATCTCTAATGTTACAGATTTGCTAACTTCTACCATTTTAAAATGCAATGGAAATTTTCATTTAAAAGTCAGTATGCTGACAAATGTCAGCTCCACATTGGCCTGATACTGTTACTCTGGAAACAATATTTAGAAATGAGCTGGCCTAAAGAGCTTTTCTTGACATCTTAGCTTATGAATAGAAAGATACCATATTAGTTTCACATATTTTCATTTTTTCCTGTTCATAAATATGAAAATTGGGGGCCTAGATAGGAGTAGTGACTTTTACAAAATCATAACCAATTAATAGTAAAGCAAAAACTTGAACGTGCATAATGGTTGAGCAAGAGAAAATGATGACACATTTTATTTAGATGATATTTGAAAATAATTGTGTGGTGTAGTCTGGTTTATGTATTGCCATAGATTTTCCAATTGATATGTTGAATTTAGACCTTAGAATTACTTTTCCTTTCTAAAAATTTATATTTGTACATTCCATATATAATTTATAGGAACTAGCTTTCTGCTGATAGCCTTCTGATAGTAGTTCTTATTAGAGTTATCATTGTTATTTGGGGTCATTTGCTGGTCCCCTCCACTTTAGAAATATATATATTAATGGCTCTACTATTGGGCCCAAGGCAGAGTGAATTCTCAGTATCTATTTTCCATTGATACATATGTAAAATGTGACTTAGGACTACTCTCATCATTTCTACTTTATTTTTTTATCAGCATAGATTCTTTATAAGTAGTTGAACAGAACACATGGTTAGAAATCCTCTGTAAAACAGCTTGATTTCTAATCTAATTTGTTTAAAATTATAAACCTGTCATAACTTATTTCTGAATTTTGTTTCCCTTTATTCTACAGAGAACTATTCCCACTATGAACAAAGTTCCAAGAGTTCTTTAATGAGTGAAATGAAAAATTCCCAGCCTATCAGTCACAAACAGGAGATACCATCTTTTAATAACATAACTAAAAGGAAAAAGCTTGCATCATTTCTGGAATCAAATAATCCTTGTCCAGATAATCCTTGTATGACAGATTTAAATCAAGAAGGGATTTTAAGCCCAGAATTAAATGGGAATAATAACATAAATGATCATACTAATGAAAGAAATATTAAAATGCAAAGAAACATACAGTGCCTTCCTGACTCATCTGAGTCTGCAAGTGAACCTGCTCCAGAATGCATGAATCAAGTTCAGGGTAATGATGACTTTCAGGAGCAGAAAACTGTGTATGATACTGACATGGATTTAACTGCTAGTGAAGTAGTAAGCCAAATTGTTACAGTTTCAAAAGGCACTAAAAATAAAAGAAATAATAAACCAAATGACTGTGCAACCAAAACTTTCAGGAAAGTGAAAGATTCAAGCTCTGAAAAAAAGAGGGAAAGATCAAAGAGACAAATTAAAAATAGTTCAGAAATGAATGTTGAGGAAAAGATTGAAAATGAACCAGAAAAAAGACCCGTTGGCCTGAATGACAGTGGGGATTCAGAAGATCCAAATTCTATCTTCAGTACTGAACAGCTGACTCAGTTGAACAAACTGAAGACAATAACCCTTCATAATGACTTTGATCAAGATGACAGACAAAGTACAGAGAATGGGAAGAAAAAGAAGAAGAAGAAGAAAAGAATACATGTTACAAATGAGCAAGAAGAAACATACTCTTTCTCCCAAAATTCTGATAAATTCCAGCAGGAGAGTAAACTTGACATGGATATGACATCTCTAGCTTATGATAAAAATAAAGCTTCTAGACAGACATTTGTGATTCATAAGTTAGAAAAAGGTCACTTATTCCTAAATCAAAAGGATCAAGAAACCATTTCTGAAAACCTAGAAATCACAAATGAATTTCAAACAGCTGACCTTGCCACCAAACATAATGGAAATTTATGTGATTATGAGACACAAAATACGTTGGATTTGAAAAAGCATGTGACCGATGCACAATCTGCTCAGCAACATGAATCAAAAGTAATTAAGAAGCTTAGGCAGAAAGTAAATCGGAAGACAGAAATAATTTCTGAAATGAACCAAATACATGGGGATAATGATCAAGATGTGCATTGTCCAGAAAAGAGTAACTTTTCCATCCACACCCAAGCGGATAAAGAAATCATCTCTGGAAACCTAGAAGTTTCAAATGAGTTTCAAAAAACTGCTCTTCACACCAGCAATAATGGGAGCCTATGCGATTGTGAGCCCCAGAATGTGTTGGATTTACAAAAGCTGGTCACCGAAGCGTTTCCTGTTCAGCAAAATAAATCAAAAGCTAGTAATCTTAGGCAGAGAGTAAACCGGAAGACAGTAGTAATTTCTGAAGTGAATCATTTATGTAAGGACAAAAATGTGTATTGCCCAGAAAATGGTAACCCTTTCTGCCTAACCCAGACGAATAAAGAAATCATCCCTGAAAACCTAGATGACGCAAGTGAGTTTCAGGCACCTGCCCTTTCTACCAGAGTTGATAGAAACTTGTCTGATTGTGAGACTCAAAATATTTTGGAGGTGAAAAAGCATGCCAATGATACGCAAACTTCTGGTCAAAAGGAATCAAAAATAGACAAGCTTAGGAAAAAGGTATGTCGGAAGACAGAAATAATTTCAGAAAATCTAGTACATGAGAATGATGACAAAGATACACATGACCCAGAAAAGGGTAACCTATTTTCTCTAACCCAGAAAGATAACAAAATCATTCCTGAAAACCTGGAGGACTCAAATGATTTTCAGATAGTTGATCCTTCTCCCAGAGGTAATAGGAACCTCTGTTATGAGAATGGAAACCTCTACTGGGAGAAAAAGCAGGCTACTAAGATGCTACCTGCAAAGCCAAATGGATCCAAAATAAATAAGAGGCTTAGGGATAAAGGAAGTCGGAAGACAGAAATAATTTTAGAAATGAACCAAATAAGTGAGTTTAATAAAGGCATGCATGACCCAGAAAATGGTAACTTCTTTTCCCCAACCCAAAGGGATAAAGAAACTATTTCTGTAAACCCAGAAGTCACAAATGAATTTCAAACAGCTTATCTTTCTACCAAAGATAATGGAAATTTATATGATTATGAGAACCTGAATATGTTGGCTTTGAAAAGGTATGTAACTGATATACAACCTGCTCAACAAAATGTTTCAAAAATAAATAGGCAGAAAGTAAATCGGAAGACAGAAATCATTTCGGAAGCATACCAGATATATAGGGATAATGATAAAGATGTGCATGGCCAAGAAAGCTATACAAAAGATCTTGATTTTAAAGTACATGAATCTAAACAGAGACTTGAATGCCAAGGTATTATCAGTGGATATTGTATGGAAATCAATAGTAATGAAAAGGAAAATTGTGAGCAAATTTCAAATCCTTACAAACAAAAAAAGCATGGGAAAGAATCATCAGGCAAGACAAAGAATATTTTGGCAAAAAATAAATCTATTTTTCAGTTAACAGATTCTTCACAGACACCGGTCTCCTTAGAATCAGATTTAAAACAAGTTGCTAATGAAGCAGATTCTGATTCTAGTAACCAAATGGGAGCACATAAGAATCCGAAGCAAAGCACTACAACTTTTAATAAAAAAAGTGATATCCCCTTTGCAGAAGTGATGAAAGGAGAGTGCCAGATCAAAAGAAGAAGTAAAATGACATCCAAATCAAAGAAAAGGAAGACTTTAATAGATCCTTCTCCATATAGCCATGAAGTAATGCACATAATATCTGACACCAGTCAGAGAATGCCAGTTGGATCTGAACAAGCTGATGAACAAAATTTGGAAAATGAGAAAACTAAGCCAGACTTTTATACAAAGATGTTTAATTCTTTATCTCAGATATATTCACCTAACATACAAGATTCTTCTCATAACGGTGTTCATGAGGGTTCAAGAGCTTTGCGTAGTTCTTCTAGTAAAAATCTGATGATAAAAAAAAATGTCGCCCTGGAGAGCTCACCAGTCTGTGCAGTAAGTGATGATGTGCAGGAGGAGATGGCAGGGATGACGTTTCAAGTTACCCAGAGAACACAAAGATCAGGAGCAGGTAGGTCAATGCCTAAAGTGATCAATTTTAAAAGCGTATTTTTTTCCCACTTAACTGGTAAAGTATTTCTAGTTACTTTTATGGAATTTAAAAACTAGCTTGATCCAAGAATTTAAAGAGAGCTTAGTACTTTGGAAAAATATTGGTGAGAATGTCTTGGACTTTATAACCTAAAAAACAGATTGGCTTTTCCCACAGAGTTGTCTGGTAATATCATTAGGCAGATAATTTCCTGTTTCATGTGTTTGAAGGAAATTGTGTGTTTTACATATATATTATAAGGAATTGTGCTGGATTGATTTTATCAATGACAATTGCAAGTTTGTTTAGCATGGGACTTTGATAACAGTATATATTTAATGTGATTAAAGCATTATTCTATGTGTTTTAGAGAAATAAAAATAAACAGTACCAACTCCCTTTCCTCTGAATAAATATATGTAAAAGTTACAAATGCAATGGTAAATGCTTTACTAGACACACACATATTATGCTAAGGGATATAATGGGGAGTACTTTTGACTAACGGAACTGGCAAAGACATATGAAATAGGTAGCATTTTAGGCCCTAAAGGATAGGTAGGATTTTTACCTTAAAGTTTACTTTTAATTTTCTCCCAGTTATTAAAATAACACTTACTGCAGAAAATTGAAAGTAGAGAATCAGAAAATAGTAGGAAAAAACAATCACCTAGAACTGCAGTCAACATTCTGGCATATGCATGCAGACTTGAATCTATGGGTTTTTTCTTAAAATCATATTCTATAAAACATTACTTATCTCACATTTCCCCCTTAACATTGAATTCTACGGATGTTCCTTTATTATTAGAAATTTTGTAACATTAGACATTCCCATATCAATTAAAATTTTCTAGTGGGAGCCTAACATTTTACTACATGTGTGTGGAGCACAGGGATTTTTTTCCAGCTTTATTAAGAAACAATTGACATATATCACTATAAGTTTAAAGTGTACAGCATGATTTATACATGTTGTGAAATGATTACCACAGATGTAGCTAACATCCATCTTCTCAGAGATACATTGAAAAGAAAGAGAAAAAAAATATTTTTCTTTCCTTGTTATGAGAACTCTGAGGGTTTACTCACTTAACTTTCTTATATATCATACAGCAGTGTTAACTATAGTTACCATATTGTACATTACATCCCTAGTACTTATTTATCTGATACCTAGAAGTTTGACCATCTAATGCCAATTTCCCATCCTCCCTACCTCTCCGCTGCCTCCTAACCACAAGTCTGACCTCTTTCTATGAGTCTGGGTTTTGTTTTTAAGATTCCACATATAAGTAAGATCATACAATATTTGTTTTTCTCTGTTTGACTTATTCCACTTAGCATAATGTCTTTAAGGCCCATCTGTGTTGTCACAATGGTAGGATTTCCTATTTTTTTATCTGGCTGAATAATACTGCATTTTATTTGTGGACCACAATTCTATCCATTCATCTATCCATGGACACTGAGGTTGTTTCCATGTCTATTATAAATAATGCTGTTATGAACATGAGGGTGAGGACGCTAGGATTTGATGGATGAGGTTATTCCAGGTAAAAGGAACACTGAAGCAAAGGTGCAGAGTTACAGGACATGTTAGAGGACGAGAGCCATCTTTCATCTCTGTCTTCTTCATGGTGCCTTTCACAGAGTGGCCAATGAATGACAAATGTTGAATGAATGCAGTAATTTGTGGGATTCTGTGAATAGTTGGACCATAAAGAATTTTTCTCAGCCTATAAGTGATTTCTGAATTAAAATGTTGTGGACTACAACATTAAGGCTGGAGAAAAACTGATTTACAAATAATTGTAGTGCTACTATTATAACTAAAATTACAACTTGATTATTGTTAAGTTTAAAAATTTGCTATCAGTGATTTTTGCAAACCACTAAATAGCCCATTTCTATTTCCATATTTCTAAATGTTTATAAATATTTGTGAAAATAATATTCTTTTCAGGTGGTAGAACACTACAGGACTTGACAAATACCAATTTTGTTTCAAATAACACTGCTACATCTGAGAACAAGTCAGAAGATCTTATTTTAGAGCTGCCAAAACGAAGAAGGTGCACTCCTCTCAATTTGAAAGAGCCAAGTCTCAAAGAGTAAGTGTTTCAGTGAGGTTCGAGTGATTTCAGTGTGATATTATCAAATATACACTCTTTCAAAAATCCCTTCCTGAATTAGTATTTGAACACTTCTGAATATCAATAAAGTATATATTATTGACGTGTAACAACCACAGTATAATCTGAGTAAGATGTGAAGAAATGTCTTCTTTTATTCTTTGAACAGTTTTTATAAAAGATGTTGCCTATAATTTATAAAGCACTGTTTACATGTTTGTTACTCCCCTTAATTTATTTTCTACCTTGTTCCCTAGAAGTGGTTTTCAAAGTGGTTTATGTGTCCTTTGGCCTCAAAGAATAATACTCTTTTTTTCCCCCCTTTTTAAACTTCAAACATATCTCAGCGAACAGAAATAGTACTTCCCCCATTTACCCATCCCTGAGGTTCACCAGTTATTAATACTTTACCATATTTACTTCATCTGTCTTTTTTGTTATGTATTTTTCAAGCAAATAAAGATATATACACTTCTGAGTATATCTCTAAAAAGTAAGAACTTCTTAAAGTTTTTAACAAAACTTGACAAAAATGATCACATCTAACAAAATTATCAATAATTCCTGTTATCTAATAGATAATTTTTATTCAAATTTTCTTGATTATCTCAAAATGGTTCAAATGCCTTTGATATGTGTTTTATTCAAAATTTCATTTTTGAAAAGGATGAATGAAGTAGCCTGTTGTATAGAACCTGATGATATTTAGGATATATTTTCAGAAGGAAGCGGTTCAAATGCCTTTAATATGTGTTTTATTCAAAATTTTATTTTTAAAAAGGATTAATGAACCTGATGATATTTAGGATATATTTTCAGAAGGAAGAGAAAAATATCCTTAAATTTTTCTTTCTTTACACTTTTATTTTTATGTATTTGTTTTTATTTATTTCAGAGAGGAAGGGAGAGGGAGAGAGCAATAGAAACATCAACAATGAGAGAGAATCATTGATCGGCTGCCTCCTGCATGCTGCACACTGGGATCAAATCTACAACCTGGGCATGTGCCCCAACTGGGAATTGAACCATGACCTCCTGGTTCATAGGTCAACGTTCAACCACTGAGCCACTCAGGCCAGGCTCTGTACAATCTTAGTGCTTGCTTCTTTTATGAAATGAAAGACATGATGGCTTTGATAGGTATTTTAAAACAGTAACCAGCACATGATCAATACAACATCCCCATGGCAGCTCTTTTGAAAGAATTAATTAGGTTCTATCTAATTACCCAAAATAAGGGTATCTTATTGGCTCTGAAGAGGAGTACAGAGGAGGGAAAGAAACCTTCCTTTTACCCGTTATGCCTTCTAATTTGGGACCAGGTGTTACGTATTTCATCCAAAAAACATAAATAAATAATATAACTCCACTTCTTGCAGCATTATATACTAGGTTAATAGATCAACCCTCTAAAGTAGAATTACTGGACAAAATATTAAAACAGACTAGCAAAATACTCCTTGAATGTATCTATTAGAGAAGTGAGAAAGCTCGGATTAGAGACGAAGCCAGGAAGGTAAGTGGAGCCAGAAACTGGCTTTTGCTTGAAGACGTTTTGCCTAAGCATTGGATTCACAGCCTTATGGGCCTGGGGACAGAAGGAAGACTCTAGGATTTAGCTAAAATTAAGAGTCTAATAGTGGATTTCCCTTAGTAAAGTTGAGCTACTCTCAAATAAAAGAACAAACTAAAAATAACCTTCCCACCAGCTTTTTTTAAGCTCTAGGAAATAACTCTGGTACTGAATTGAGGAGTAAAAAATGTTCTAAGAATTCTTAACCAAAACCAAACCCTCATGTATAGCAGCTGTAATTCACAATATCTGGAAGTCACAAAAAAACATCAAGCTGAGGATTTAGTATTAGCCCCTGAGCTGTAGTGCCCCCTGTTGTCTATTAGAAGCAAATGCAAATATTTTCTAGAGGAGCCCTTCTTCATCTCAGTCCACCGGACATTTTCCACAGATTAAGCTGCAAGGGAAATGAAACAGCAGCTCACAGCAAAGAACAACACACAAGGGAACAAGAGATTAGCAAAAGCAACTGATAGCAGAATCAGATACAGAATATACAATAAGAATGTTTAATGCTTCAGTAAAGGAGACGCTTGAAAATGAGTCAGGGTATTTAGTGATAAAAAATTATAGAAAATCACCTACAGAATGATATAAAGATCACACATAGATTAAAGCCAAATAATATACATTTTAGGAGTGTAATATACAAATGGTAAAAAGTGTAAAGAAAAGCAAGGGACAGATTAACACTATATAGGTTAGCGGTTACTTTGTGAGGGATTAGCGGGCTGTGATCAGAAAGGGACACACTGGAGGAGTCTGGGTATGGTAATACTAGAAACGGGAGGTACGTATATCAGCGTGTATTTAATTGTTTTAAAGTTATACATTTGCATATATGCTAAAGTTTGTAGTTAAAAGGCACTTATAGTAAAACATGTATGAAATCTGTTCATTAATATTTCTTAAATGTTATTTATAATTCCCACTATCGCAGAGAGTTTCAGAAATATGGCAAAGCTTAACATGCCACTAGTATGACACAGCAATTTTCTCCATGCTTCTCAGCAAAAGCATTTGTTTTGTGTTGTTACTAATTTTCCCTTTTTTTCTACTTTGCAGCAAAATGAGAAGATGAGGTGAATTTATGAATTCTGGCTTTTCTGAATTCCGAAACCATAATAAGTCAAAACAGGGATATAATTAGAAGAGGAAATACATGAAGTTTTTTTTTATTTTCTACCTTTTCATGGAGTATTGATTTATCCATTTTTATGTTTATATATGTGCATAAAATAGCTATTTTGTAATATTAAATTGTATTACAAAATTTAAAATCTTTTTGGTTATCCTATAACTTATATTCCTGCTCATTCAACTTTTTCAACGTAATAGATTTAACTAAACAATAGTTGTTAACCTTTTAACCAATAAAATGTATAATAAATACTTTTGCAGTGGTTATCTTGCTGTATATCAAGCTAACTTATTTAGTTTTGTTTTCAAATCATTTAATATATGTGAACACCTTTAAGATTGTAAAAGTCTCCTGCGCTGGTCAGTTTTCTCACCATTCTTTCATACTTTCAGAATACTTGATCCGTAATTACTTAGGTGTCAGGTTCTGTATTCTGTTTTGTGTAATCTGATGACTTGGCTGAGGGGTTAGGTTAACCTTTCAGGCTCTCTTGATTTTGGTTTTTATAACTGTATTTTAAAGATCACTTACTAGTGTAGTAAAAGTAATAAATCCTATTCATATCTGAGATCAATGAACATAGCTTATTGTATATTCAAATCACTAGTCCAATTCTACTCTGCCTAGATGGGAAAGTAGAGAATCTGACAAGTGACAGGGTGGGCCCAGAAGTCTGCATTTTTAGCAAACATTTTAGATAATTCTGGGGCAGATGTCTTAGTACCAAACTTTGAGAAAAACTGCTGTAGGAGTGCAGAGTCCCACAGAACTTACCCATAATGTCAACAATGTGGGTTGAATGGGGGCCAGAGGCTTTTTTTAAGGAACCATTGGCGCAGTGGTTAAGAGCTTGGTACCTTGGCAATCTTTGTTCCCTTTCCTATACTCCTGTTACTTATTACTCAGCCTTTGGACCTCCCAGTCATTCTCTGGGATTATATTTTTGTACCTATTCCTTATTTCTTTTCTTTTTTTAATATATTTTTTAAAGTATTACACATGTCTCCTTTTTCCCCCATTGACCTCTCCCCAGCCGTTCCCACCCTCCCAGCACATGCCCTCACCCCCACCCCCCACTGTCTGTGTTTTTGGGTTATGCTCTCATGCATGCATACAAGTCCTTTGGTTGATCTCTTACCCCCTCACCTCCTGCCTTCCCTCATAGGTTGGACAGTCTGATGCTTCTATGTCTCTGGTTCTATTTTTGTTCATCAGTTTATGTTGTTGATTATATTCCACAAATGA
>NW_005365832.1:2856324-2899401 GCF_000412655.1 Myotis brandtii
ATAGTGGCTGCACCAGTCTGCATTCCCACCAGCAGTGCACGAGTGTTCCTTTTCCTCCACATCCTCTCCAACACTTGTCGTTTGTTGATGATAGCCATTCTGGCAGGTGTGAGATGGTACCTCATTGTTGTTTTGATTTGCATCTCTTGGATGATTAGTGACTTTGAGCATGTTTCCATATGTCTCTTGGCTTTCTGAATGTCCTCTTTTGAAAAGTGTCTATTTAGGTCCTTTGCCCATTTTTTGATTGGATTCTTTATCTTCCTTTTAAGTTGTATGAGTTCCCTATAAATTTTGGAGATTAAACCCTTATCAGATATAACATTGGCAAATATGTTCTCCCATGCTGTGGGCTCTCGTTTTGTTGATGGTTTCTTTTGCTGTGCAGAAGCTTTTATTTTGATGTCCCATTTGTTTATTTTCTCCTTAGTTTCCATTGTCCTACGAGCTGTATCAGTAAAGTTATTGCTACGATATATATCTGATACTTTGCTGCCTATAGATTCTTCTAAGATTTTTATTGTTTCCTGTCTTATGTTTAAGTCCTTTAATCCATTTTGAGTTTATTTTGTTTATGGTGTAAGTTGGTCTAGTTTCATTTTTTTGCATGTATCTGTCCAATTTTCCCAACACCGTTTACTGAAGAGACTTTCTTAACTCCATTGTATGCTCTTGCCTTCTTTGCCAGATATTAATTGAGCATAATGTTTTGGGTCGATTTCTGGGTTCTCTGTTCTGTTCCATTGGTCTGTATATCTGTTCTTGTGCCAGTACCAGGCAGTTTTGAGAACAGTGGCTTTGTAATACAGCTTGATATCTGGTATTGTGATCCCTCCTACTTTGTTCTTCTTTCTCAGGAATGCTGTACCTATTCTGGCTCTTTCTTTATTACATATGAATTTTTGGAGAGTTTGTTCTAAGTCTGTGAAATATGCCATTGGTATTTTAATGGGGATTGCATTGAATCTATATATTACTTTGGGTAGTATGGACATTTTAATGATGTTGATTCTACCAATCCATGAACATGTTATGTTCTTCCATTTGTTTATGTGTCCTCTATCTCTTTTTTCAGTGTCTTGTAGTTTTCCGAGTACAGGTCATTTACCTCCTTAATTAACTTTGTTCCTAGGTATCTTAATTTTTTTTGGTGCAATGGTAAATAGGATTATTTTTTTAGTTTCTCTTTCTGTGAGTTCATTATTGGTGTATAAAAAGGCTATAGATTTCTGGGTGTAAATTTTGTATCCTGCTACATTGCTGAATTCATTTATTAAGTCCAATAGTTTTTTGATGGAATCTTTACTATGTACAGTATCATCCTATTCCTTATTTCTATTTTTCCTCTTTCTGTGAGTTTGTCTTCTTTTCTCTTTCCTATGCAAATTATTTCCCATCTTATGTAGTCAGATTTATCAAACTTTATCTTGTTGCTGGTGGATTTGGTCACAGTAAGAAACAATTTTCCTGTTCCCAGATTATAAACACATTTCCCTGTGGTTTCATTTTGTTTTTACATTTACATTCCTGATTCATGTATATTTTGTTGTATGGTGTGAGGTATAATGGTATGGTCTGCAGTTTAATCTTTTTCAAACTGACTTCCCATTAATTAAAAAGTCCATGTTCTCCACTACTGATTTGAAATGCCACCTTTTTAAATGTTGTATTCCCATGTGCACTTAAATTTATTTCTCAATTTTCTGTCTAGTATGTCTTTCTGTGCCCCACTACCATCTCTTTAAATTACAGAGACTTTAGGGGAATTTCAACGTTTCCCTCATAGAGGTTTTATACATTTGTTGATAGATTTATGCCTAGGTATTTTAGTTTTTTTCTTGCTAATACCTATGGGATCTTCTCTTTGATTCTTCTAATTGATTATTGTTTTCATATATGAAAACTGTTGATTTCTGTATGTTAATTATTATGTATAGTCTGTAGTATCTTCCAGACCTGTCTCCTGAAACTCAAGTTAGCTTTTCCTCTTCCTTTCCCTCAATTCTTATGCTGCTCTTTGCATTCTCTTGTCTAATTGGGTAGCTGTTGCCTTGAGTAAATATTAAATAGTAGGAATAGTGGTTTTCATGTCTGTTGTTCCTGATTTTCATGGGAATGTCTCTGGTTTTATCCCATTGAATAAAACGCCAGGTTTTGAGCTGATGTATATTTATAATCACATAAAGTATTTATCATTGTTACTTTATTGCGTACTTTTAAAAAAATCATGAATAATTGTTGAATTTTGTCAAGTGACTTCTGACCTTGACGGAGATTGTGTTAGGGTCCCGCCAAGGGAAGAAACGACAATTATTTTATAAATTGCTAACCAAATACTAGAGAACTGACAAGAACTGAAGAGGCAAAAGGGACCAGCGGAATATCGAGCAAGAGAAACGGATGGGATTGAAACCAAAAGGCTCGGAGGCAGAGCTCCAGGACTGGGGAAGGCGTGCCACTGGCCCGTGCTGTCTCCCCGAAGGGCTATGGCAAGTCTGGTGGAGACTGTGAAAAAGCTGCGACCTGGAGCCCGCGGTTGCTACTGAAGCAGTTGCTCCTCCTGTGATGCGGCAGGAATAGGAAGCAGTCGAGGTTGGAAATTTCCCCTCCTCCTCCATGCTTCCAGGCTGTAGTACGTAAAACTAGTCTGGAAAAGAACCAGTTTTGCTTGATTTGAATTTTTAACAGATTTCAAAAATGTAGAGATAGACCCACAAAGTTAACTGCGGTGAATTCTGACTTGTAGGCAGGCCTATGAGTGATTTTTATTTTTATGCTTTTCAGCACTTTCCACGTTTTTTAAAAGTTCTCCAAATGTTTTACACCTCTTGATATTTACTAGGTGAACTTTGTGGTTATTTACTAGATAAACCGTGAATAGTGATAAAACTTTTTTTTAAAAGTTTATCTCCATATTAAGGTAGCTGTTGATTTTGAAAATAAACTTGGATACTTATTTATAAAACTGAGCTAAAGTTGCAAAACCATTCGTACAGTTGGAACAAATGTGATTGTTTATTAACTGAAGGGCACCCGCGGGCGAGTGGGAGGGGAAGTACAAAGAAACCTGCTGCTCCCGGCCTGGGTGTCCAGCTGGCAGCCACTCAGAATATGTCATCACACTGGACCTGCCGACGGGACGGGCAGGAGGGGGCACAGAGCTGAGCGCCAGGCCAGGAGGTGATGGGCTCCGCCCATTATTTCAGGCCAGAGAGTCTGCGCCAGTGACATGCCAGCATCTCGGGAAGTTGATGTGGAAGGCGCTCACACAACTTCTGGATCTTAATCTGGACTTTCTGCATCCGTCTTGGCCAACAGAGCTGAGCGCCAGGCCAGGAGGTGACGGGCTCCGCCCATTATTTCAGGCCAGAGAGTCCGTGCCAGTGACATGCCAGCATCTCGGGAAGTTGATCTGGAAGGCGCTCGCACAACTTTTGGATCTTAATCTGGACTTTCTGCATCCGTCTTGGCCAGACTTCCGGCTGCAGCTGTCCCGTCTCCCTCTCCAGGTCAGCGTCGCAGGGTCCCAGGTGCCAGCGACCCCCCTCGGAGCCCTCAGACCCGAGCCTCCGCCATGGACAGGACGGCCGAGCTGCTCTTCTACGTGAACGGCCGCAAGGTGAGCGCGCCCGCGGGACTGGGCACCGGGCCCTGGGAACCGCAGGGAGGGCTCCCGCCGGGTACCGGGGCTAAGGGCACTCGCTCCTGCATGCAGGGGAGCACTGGCTGCCCCAGCTTGCGGTTTGCAAGTGGATTTGCCCGAGCGCCCCCACCCCCCGCCCAGGGGCAGGGAGAGCCTGAGTGTGTGGGGACAGCACCTTCCAGAAGTTCCTTTCCCCTCCCAGTCCAGGACGCACAGTTCCTTTCCCCTCCCAGTACCCGCCTCACCCCATAAACAAGAAGAGAAATAGCTATTCTTACTCTTGGAGGTCAGCACCCCCAACTCTTCCCTCCCTGAAACCCCTGGGAAAATGTCTTTCATAGACTGAAAACAGTCTATCAGGGCTGAGCCTCAGCTGGGGAGGAGGTGGAGGGGGGTGAGGCGGGAGAGAGGTGGATGAGCAGAGAGCAATTTAGAGTTGGGACAGGGCCATGGAGTTGAACTAGTTCAGACCACTCCCGACATTCCTCAGATAAGGAAATTCTAGTTCTGAAGTCACAGTTCCTGGCAGAGCTGAGTCCCTGCTGGGCTCTGGGGATTGGTCTTCAGGGGGTTCACAGCTGGTGTGGCAGCTGTCCCCTCAGAGCCTGGCTCACCCTGCAGAACCCGGCGGTTCCAGGCAGTGTCAAAGCCCCAAGGCACCCTTTAAAAACACTTCCCCGAGCTCCGACACACATACCATCACCTGCGCACTCTTAATGTTATCCCAGCATCTTGGCATCATTTTGCAAGGGGGAAACTGAGGCAGGAAGGGTAAGGGACTACCTGAAGAGCTGACCACCAAGCCGTGCTACTTGCATTCCCACGTGCCAGCGCCTTCAGAGCCACCTGCCACCCCTGCTTCTGCTCACAGATGCCACAGCACTTCCCCCACTGGTGCGAGGGACCCCCCAGGAAGCGGAGTGGGGTCAGGACCAGAGCCCTGAGCCTTTGTGGTTCTATGCTACTTTCCTTAAAGAGGACTGCTCCCTGCGCTCTAAGGCACAGGTTGTAGTTCCCATGAAGCCAGCCTCTGCCCCGCTGTCTGGTTTTCCAAGAGATAAGATGAGCTTGCTGTTCCCAATCTGTAGAGTAACATATGGCAATGGGAGGAAGTATGTCACTTTTTCTTCTTTGGCATAACTGAATGGTATATTAAGGGTAACTGGCCTTTTTATTTAAACAAGTAAGGGTTTGCCCTAGCTGGTTTGGCTCAGTGGATAGAGCATTGGCCTTCAGACTGAAGGGTCCCGGGTTCGATTCCGGTCAAGGGCACATGCCTGGGTTGCTGGCTCCATCCCGAGTAGGAGGCATGCAGCAGGCAGCCAATCAATGATTCTCTCTCATCATTGGTGTTTCTAATCTTTCTCTCCCTCTCTCTTCCTCTCTGACATCAACAAAAATATATTTAAAAAACAAAAACAGACTTGCCCATGAAAGGAAGCTTAGAAGCCAATTAGGAGATTCTCAGTGATGTGATTGGCCTCTGGTCTGTGGTTTTTGAGAAAGATTCTCAAAATTCCAAAGGTGTGGTTGAGCAGGGTCTAAGACCATTGCCATTGGTCTTAGTTGAGATTTAGTTGCAGAGAGATGTCTGAAGACTGCCTTGCTCTACCAGGGCCCCCAGAACAGGCGTCCAGTTAACATGGAGTTTAAGGGGCAGGAGCCCATGAGTGGATCATACCCTAAATGCCAGTCTCCAATACAACTCTGGAACCAAAGCAGTGAGGTGTAGAGATCACAGGTGTAGGCTTTGAAACTAGCTGGTCATGGGTTTGAATCCTGCCCTCTCTGCTCTGCCACTCAGCGGCTCTGAAGCCTCAAAAAGCTGTTAAATATCTCTGAGTCTCAGTTTTCCTCTCTGCAAAATGAACCCAATAACAATACATTCCTCCTCGGAATTGGGATGAAGATTAAAGTCCATGGAGAGTGGTTAGCAAGATACTTGGCACACAGTAAGCATGTGACAATGATTTTTAAGATCTGGACTGGAAAGTCATTGATTTCCTGTGTAGAGCCAGAACCTGCCCAGAAGTACCAAGGGGGCCAAAAGGTAGTCGAGCATTGTTTGCTCAACGAAGTGTACGGGCTTGATGTCAAGATAAGAATCTGGACAGAGCTGTCCTGGGGGTTTGGTTTACAGGGCTGGGAGAGGACATTTTGGGGCTGCTGAGATGGCTGTGATAATTCAAAGAAAAATGGAGGGGTTGGAGGTGGCTGCGGCAGGAAGAACCAAAAAGTAAAATGAATTTTAAAGCAACCTGAAGCTCAGGCAGAAGTCCTCCCTGGCTGTCCCCTCGAACCCCTGCCCTAATGCTGCTGAGGGTTATTGTTCTTCTCTACAAACAGTGTCCCACAATACATACCTCGTTCTCCCTCTTCTACTTGTCCACCTGTCCTTTCATACATACCCCTCTCCCTTTCTTAATCCATTCTTTCACCTCCTTTCTCTCTCCCCATAATCTCCCTTTTCTTTCTGCCTCTGTCTTGGACCTGGCAAGGCCCCTCAGCCTGGCCCAGAGGAACGTGGTTTCTCATCCTTGTGCAACGTGAACTTGAAAGCTCCCAGAGGGCTGGTGGAGATACAAAGGGACACACTCTGTTCTTGCAACACCCAAGGCTGCCCTGAGACGGGAATATGCATGACCCTGACCCCGTCAGTGAGGATAACTGTGCCTCATCCCCTCCCCACCCCCAGCCACTATCTTGGTCCTGACCTCCCTATTTAACGCCAAGACCTGCCAGGACAGGGTGCTTGCTAAATCCTTCCTCCCACCTCCATCCTCCAAACATGCCATCTACCAAATCAAGAAAAAGAAACATATTTAAAGCCAGTGGGCTTTGAGCCAGACTCTAATCTCTTGAAACATCTAGAACAAACAAGGCCTGCTGCTTCCATTAACTCTTTCCAAAAAATACAGTATGTCTCAAGCCTAAAATACTATTCTTTGCTCTCTGGTCTCCCCACATTATTTCTCTCCATTAAAAGTGGGCTTCTGTGGATTTGCCATCATATGTATTAATTAGGATTAGTTTCAGCTGCAAATGGCAACAAATTCCAAATTAACAGTGGTTCAAACAAGGTAAGTCATTTCTTTTATTTTTAAAGAAAGGATATCTGGGGATAGACACTGTGGAACTGGCCCAGAAGCTTTAGTGTCACCTTCTTTCTTTTTCCTCTGCTGCTGTTAATATGTTGCCTCGTGGTCTAAAAGGGCTGCTGGAGTTCTAGCCATTGCATCCCTATTCCAGGCAGCAGGAAGGAAGAAAGGGAGAATGCATGCTGGGTAGACAACCAACAGTTTCTGCCACCATTATTGGCACTTCTCTACTTGTCTTTCTTTTCTTCTGTCCAGATGTTCCAGCCTGTGAAAAATCACCCCTTCCTCCTCAGAGTTCTCCTAGCAAATTGTATATATCATGTTCCAGTGACTCATTTAATTTATTAGCATTTATTATATCACCAGCACCTAGCTCAGTGTTTGGCACAAAGAAGAACAGCAGAAGGTAGTTTCTCTCAGGGATCAAGAAAGACTTATACATCACAAGTAATTATGATGCAGGTAAAACATTCTGTGAGAGGTGTGTGGACATTGGCCACAGGAGCACAGAAGAGGATGGCTCCCTGAGCAGAGTGGGGAGGGGATAGTAGACAGTAGCACCCCAAAAAGGAGAGAGTATTTGAGCAGGGCTTTGAATGGCATACAGAATTCTGTCAAGTTAGAAGAATCAGAGGACTTCTGGGACAGAAGGAATTCTATCAGCACCTGTAGTGAAGGATAAAGGTCTGTGCACTGCTGGGATTGGCCGGCTCTTCCATGTGAGTGGACTTCAAGATACTTCAAGATGGGTTGAGTGGCTGGAGATGATGGGCAGTGTATCAAAGAGGCCTTTTAGGCTATTCTGAGAAGTTTGAATCTCTTCTTGTATTCCAGGTGGTTTTTTAAAAATATTTTTTTTATTGCTTTAAGAGAGGAAGGAAGAGGGAAAGAAAGATAGAAACATCAGTGATGAGAGAGAATCATTGATTGGCTGTCTCCTGCATGTGCCACACTGGGGATCGAGCCTGAAACCCAGGCATGTGCCCTGATTGGGAATTGAACTGTGACCTCCTGGTTTATGGGTCGATGTTCAACCACTGAGCAACACCAGCCAGGCATATCCAGGTACTCTTGAATGTAAATTCACCCAATACCCACTCAGTGTGCTCATTATAGATGCACATTTTCTGGTTCCCTCTCCCAGAAAGTCTGATTCCGTAGGGTTTCATTTTAACAAGTACCCTGAGTGACTGAGGAATTCACAGCATGGCAGTTTGGCAGCCGGGGGTGTGTGTTGAATTTAGGCAGATACAGGAGATGATCAGACTTGGATTTTAGGGAGGACACTCTGGCAGTGGTATAGAGGGTGACATCGCGGGAGCCAAGAATGGAGGCAGGAGGCCTGTTAGGGAGCTGTTATAATTGTTCAGGCAGGCAGTAATAAGGGCTGATTTCGGGGAATGGCTGTAGAAGTGAAAGGCGTTTAGAGAATCATTTTGGAAGTATACGTGGCAGGACTTGGCAACCCTGATTATGGCAGATCAAAAGAAAGGAAAAGTTTAAAATAGCTAAAAATTCTAATCTTAGATGACCTAGCAGATGGTGAGGCCATCAAATTAATTGGGGAAAATAAGTAAAATAAAGTTTTTCATTTGAGGGTCAATTTAGTTTGGCTTGCCTAGGGCGCTCCTCTGTATTACAGTATGTGTACACACACACACACACACACACACACACACACACACACACACACCACATCTTCCTTACTGTATACAGACTCTCTAGGACCTATATCTAAACTTGGTAATTGGCACATGTGTTTCTTTGCTGGGTGTGTGGCCACTTAAAATCAAGGGTAAGGAGGCATCCATAGAATAAGCATTGTCCTTTCCTCATCTACTTCCTGGAAGGGAACATTAGTGAAACAAGATGGAAGGGGAACTCTACTTCTGAACTTGTGGAGTAAGCGATGCTTTTATTTGTGAACCTAAGAGAAATCCACTTCTTTAATCAAAAGAGAGAGAACTTGATCACTTTGGAAAACATAACCAATTGTGACATTTCAATCATGCCACATCTGTGTGCTCTGTCCTACTGCTGTGCTGCTCACAGACTTGCTTCCCAGGGTGTCCTTGTGTTCCCATCTTTGTATCACTTGGCACACCCATGTTTAAAAAATATATTTCTTTATTGATTTCAGAGAGGAAGGGAGAGGGAGAGAGAGATAGAAACATCAATGATGAGAGAGAATCATTGATCGGCTGCCTTCTTCACCCCCCCAACTGGGGATCGAGCCCACAATCCAGGCATGTGCCCTTGGCCGGAATTGAACCTGGGACCCTTCAGCCTGCAGGCCAATGATCTATCCACTGAGCCAAACCAGCTAGGGCGGCACACACATTTTATCTTCTTCTTTGTTTTTGTTTTATTTGGGGGCAATGGTTGATTGTGATCTCCTTTTGGAAACTTGTTCTTTGAACATAATAAGCAAGTGAGTCTTAAAAAAACTATATCAATTTCTCAGAAGCTATTCTATTCCAGCAGCATATCTCTCTCTCTCTCTCTCTCTCTCTCTCTCTCTCTCTCTCTCTCCTGTCTCTCTCTTTCCCTCTCTCCATTCTTTTATACTAATATATTATCCGTTTTAGACTTTCTAGCAGAAGCTGGACAGAAGTCACTAGTGTTCCTACTAATAGAACCAACCACTGCCTTGGAGAACAGTGTACAGTGATGATTCAGGACCAAGGACAGTGACAAAGTGGCGATGGGGCCCAAGATTCAGACCTTACACTTAAGAGAGTTAATTAATGTGTGTTTCCATCAAATTAACATAAGCCTGTTATAACAAAAATGACACAAGCCCTCTCAAATGTGTGTGCCTAACTCTTATTTTCCTTCCGGTGCAGGTGATAGAAAAAAATGTTGATCCTGAAACAATGCTGTTACCATATCTGAGAAAGAAGCGTATCCTTTCCTTTGCTTTGTGCTTGTGTGTGTTTGGAGGTAGGGGTAGGGATGGGGGGTTCTGACAGCCTCATCAGGTGATATTTAAAATATCTTTTATAAAAAATATTTTTATTGATTTCAGAGAGGAAGACAGAGGGAGATAGAAACATCAATGATGAGAGACAATCATTGATTGGCCACCTCCTGCACACCCCCTACTGGGGACAGAGCCCGCAACACGGGCATGTGCCCTGACCCTCCTGGTTCATAGGTCGATGCTCAACCACTGAGCCATGCTGGCTGGGCTCAAATATCTTTTTAAAGCCATACTGAGTTATATATTCTCTACTATTGTGGTTTTATGTTCTTTGAGAAAGTCTTACATTGTAGTTTTGTAGGCAGTGCACAGTTAAGACTGTCAGAAGAACCAGCTTCTTTCCAATCTGTCTTGGCACTTACTATATTGTATAGATGGAGAAGCTAGCGATGGGAATGAAAACAATGGATGCTGAAAGGCTTAATTAAGCATCCTTTAGAATCAAGAGTCACAATATTGACATTCTGTCTTTGAGGACTAATCATCATGCCCATCAGAAAAAGAGAGCACAGAAATCTCCTGAAACGAAAGGAAAAGAACAATGGAGAAATCAAGCCTGAGAATGGTACCTTAGAAAAACTTTCTAAATAAGTCATCTGAGGAATGGATTCTTAGCCTTCTAGGCATGAACTCCAGTGGGCTCCCAGAGTTCTGTAGACCCCATTAAATTATATACAAAATTATGTGACAGTGGGAGTTGGTACATTTCTCTCTCCTGGAGAGAGTGAAATTCGCCAAAGAGTACACAACTCAAAAAGCATCAATAACTATCCTCTGGAAGTCATTTAAGATCTTGGGATGTAAAAACAATGAACACTGATTTCCTGGTTATCCATGGTACTAATGTGTAATATTTCATATTCAGTTCATTTGTGAGTGACAGAAAATCCCCAATAGCAATAAACAAGATAGAAAATAGACATGTATTCCTTTCTCATTGTATTAGTTCAGGTCCTCCGGGAAGCAGAGACTAAAAAAATGGGATTAAATATGCAAGAGTCTTATTAAATGAAATGCCAGAGTGAAAGGAAATGGGGAGGGAGCCAGTGACAACTGGAGGGTAGATTTCAGAGTGTGGCTGCTGGGCCTCTTGGTCAGTACCCTCCCTGTTGAAGTAGGTGTGTGAGGCACATTCTCATGGCTATCCTACTCCCATAGAGGCATCCCAAATGTAGGTATATCAGGCCTAGTAAAGCAGTGTCACAACGTAATCAGGGAACCAAGCTCCTTATATCTTGCCGTTCCCCCTCTCCCACCTCAGCATGCAGCTTTCTCCTCCTGGTCAGAGATGACTATTGAGGTCCAGCCATCATATCTGAATTCCAACAAATAGAAAGAAGTAAGGGATGAAGAAACAGGCACCCTTCTCCTTTTGAAAGGACATTTTCCTTCTGGAAGTCATATTGGCCACCATTGTTGATAACTCTATCTAGCTGCAGAGGAAGCTTGCAAAAATATTTTTTTTTATCCTGGGAAACCATGTGTGTAGCTAAAAATTGAGGATTTTATAACCGAGGAAGAAAGATATTGGGGAACAACCAATAGTTTCTGCCACCAAGAAGCAGAGAAATATGGCCAACATGGATAATGTAATAGAAATATTTCAAGAATTATTTACACGTTGACATTTTACTTTGTATGCCATCAAAGACACAGATGAGGTTGAGAACAAATGTACAATATACTCATACTTTCAAATATTTAAGCCCTTATGTATAAAGACTCTTCCTTTTCTTAGTTTGGCCCAATTTTTGGCAACCTGAGGCCCAGTTGTTTTTGAAAGGGAGGAAACTAGATATAATGCACAAATGAAAATTAAGAATTTACATCATTCTAAATAATAGCATCCATACAGCCATCATTTGGTAATTATGTATTAATTTAACTATATATATAAGTCTTTGGTAGTGTTGTCTCCTAAGATCAGTTCTATCTGGAAAGAGAATTATGAAAAACACGTTATCCTTAACTGTGCTTTTCCCAGTTCGACTCACAGGAACTAAGTATGGCTGTGGAGGGGGAGGCTGTGGTGCCTGCACAGTGATGATATCACGATATAACCCCGTTACCAAGAGGATAAGGTACCTGTCAGCAAAGTGCAGATATGGTTGATTTTTTGTAGTTTTGAACTTTGTTTTATTCCTTTAGTTGGTAAATATGCACTGAGCACCTACTATGTGACAGGAACTATGTTAGATATTGGAGACACAGTGACAAGACAAACATTATCCCAGGAATATGAATAGATTATTAAAAATGTGCCATCAATGAGGATAACATGTAGCCAAAGAATCCCCCATTGAAAGTTAAAAGGCTGTCTGACACCCTGTGCTGTCTGGGAGGAAAGGAGGGCTCAAATAGCAGGGGAGAATAATGCCATCATCACACTCTTATATCACTATTACGGCCTACTAATGATCCCCTTGCTCCCACCCTTGCCCCAATATATAGTACCTTCTTCATACATCACTCAGAGAGATGTGTTTCAAGTATAAATCAGATCACAACACAGCTTACTAATGATCCTCTTGCTCCCACCCTGCCCCAATATATAGTACCTTCTTCATACATCACTAAGAGAGATGTGTTTCAAGTATAAATCAGATCACAACACTCTCATACTTCAAAATCACCAATGGCTTACCATTATATTTAACATCTCTTTCTTGTTTGCCAAGTTTCTTGGATTTGTGGGTTGATGTCTTCTATCAGCTTTGGAAACTTCCCAAGTCATTATCTCTTCAAATATTTATTTTCTCTCTCCCTTCCCCCGCATCTCCAATTATGCACATATTACAGCATTTTACATCATTCCATAGATCTCAGATGAGGGCAAAGGATCTGAGCACTGGTGAGACTTCAGAGATCTGTCTGTGTTCCACAGCCAAGCCAACTTATCTGTATACATAGATATTGTCTATCTTCCCTCCACTAAACTATACACTCTATAAGGAAAGGGGTTTTATCCAATGAATCCTAGCATCTGGAACTGCCTGACACATGGTAGGCACTCAATAAATATTTAAATTTATTTATACATGAATAATATCCTTTTGATCTTTCATGTGTGCACATACAGAAGCATACTGCATATACTGTTTAGAAATCTGTATATTCTCATGAATATCTTTTGAAAGTAATAAATATAATTTTAACGGTTAGGTATGTTCCATTGCTGAGTGCACCAAAATCAATCCCCAAACACTTAGATTGTTTTCAGTTCTTCATTATTATAAGCAATGTGTCAATGATATATACATATATCTGTGACAGTCCATAGAGATGGAATTTCAGAGTAAAAGAGTGTGTATGTATCTGAAAAGTTTTTATGCCTTCCAGTGAAATGTCTCCCAGAAGAGCTCTATCAATTTACATTGTTATTCAACAGTACATGAGTTTCTTTTTTCCAAATTTTTGCTAATGATGCATATTACACTTTTGAAAAATATTTGTCATTTTCCTTGATTTAAAAAATGGTGTTTCTCATTGCTTAATTTGAATTTCTCTTGGTTATTTTGAAGTTGAACATATATTTCATGTGCTTATTGGTCATTTGTAGTTCTGTTTGGTAAATGAGAACATTTTAGTTGTCATTTTTGAGTTGGACATTTCCAAGCTGTAGGTTTTGTGGGATTGAGGAGTTCTGTATCTCACACCCTATTTCTTCTGAAGCACAATTTCAAATTCACTGTATTCCCCAACCAACCCCTGGCTCAGCACCTGCCCAGAAGATGGAATATGCTCTAGCTCAGTGGTTCTCAACCTGTGGGTCGTGACCCCTTTGGCAGTCAAACGACCCTTTCACAAGGGTCGCCTAAGACCATCCTGCATATCAGATATTTACATTACGATTCATAACAGTAGCAACATTACAGTTATGAATTAGCAACAAAAATAATTTTATGGTTGGATCACAACATGAGGAACTGTATTTAAAGGGCCAGAAGGTTGAGAACCACTGCTCTAGCTGATTAATCGCAGGTGACTACAGAGGAGAATGTCAGCCCCTCATCCATGAGAAAAACAACAAAAGTGAGTGGGACCTGTTCTGGAGTCAGAATTTGGAGGTCTAATGAATCCTGTCTCTGGCGCTCCAGCTGTGTCCCCAAGCAAGCCACTCTGACCCTCAGATTCTACTTTTGTAAAATGAATGTGAGCTACGGATAAAATGTATACGCAAATAGAGCCTGGAACATTCTTCCAAACTTTCCACATTGGAGGTTCTCAGTGAATGTTCAGTCCCCTTCCCCATTGGCTACGATTAATCTGTGCTTTTCTTTTGCATTCTGAAGACATTACCCAGCCAACGCCTGTCTGATGCCCATCTGTTCTGTGTATGGCGCTGCCGTCACCACAGTGGAAGGCATAGGCAGCACCAGGACCAGGATTCACCCAGTTCAGGTGAGGGTGGGCCTCTTCAGGGGATTTCTGGGCTTTGAAAACCATTAATGTCATGATGAGCCCCTGAGATTAATACAGTCGAGCAGCCTGGGTCCTCCTGCTTGGTCAGCCGACAGATGAAATCCAGCTGGGGACCAGGAGGGGAACCTGGGCCACATGGATGTTTTGTGCCTGATGTTTTTCCGAAGACTAGAGGACTTGGTTAAAAACAAACAGACACTGACCTCACTGGGTTGTTTTTTTAAAAGATATTTTTATTTATTTATTTATTTATTTATTTATTTATTTATTATTAAATTTATTGGGGTGACATTGGTTCATAGGTTTCAGGTATACATTTCCATGATACACGATCTTTATATTACGTTGTGTGCCCACCACACAAAGTCAAATCATCTCCCTTCAATATATTTGGCCCTTTTTACCCTGAGACTCATCAGTCTGTTTTCTATGTTCTAATTAAATGGCACCTATCCACTATCCGCTTTGCATCTTCCAACCTTACAAAGAAACAAGAGCTCTGTGCATTGAGGAATATAATTTTATTGTTTTTTTATAAAGTGGAAAACAACATGATTTTAAAGCTGAATGACCATCTCAGCTACCAAAAAGATTTAAGTGTGGGATTTGTTCAGAAGACAGGTGATAGGAATTGTCAATGAATTTGGAGGTTTTTTTCTCCTAAGGCAGCACCTTCTTAGAACTTTGCCTCAAGTGAAAGGGCACCTCTGACTCCTGAGTCTTTTGGTTATTTATGCATTTGCCACAAAAATGCTGGTACTACATGTTTTTCTCTAAGTTGATAAAGGTCACTTATGAGGAGAGGGCTGAAGAGGGGAAAGATTGAGGTGACAAAGAAAATGGCCAAACTTCAAATTCTCAGGATTTGAAGGAATCGTGAGTTCTGTTTATGTTCTATGAAACCCCAATACCTAGAGGGCGTGAATTCTGCCTGGACACCCTGGTGAGACTTCCCTATTCACAGGCATGACAACACTTTCATTTAGTCACTGCTGTTCCTCTCCTGGTTGCAATGAAGCCAGAAGACAGCTTCCAAAAGGAGGCTGCAACTTTGACGTTAGATTCCAAGGAGAACATGCTGGGGGCGGGAAAGGGTTGGAAGGAAAATAAAAGCAATACTTCCTTCTTGATTGCTTTCAGGATCAATAATGGTGCTTTGTAAACAAACTTCTCTGTGCCAAAGTATTAGGGCAGTAGTGGGCAGGAAATACTTGGAGGTTTGTTTGTTGTTGTTTGTTTTTCCCCCTCAACGTGGGTATAATTCAGTTCATTTTCTGAAAGACTTCCAGGAAGTAACCTTGGAATCACTTTATCTCAGTGATTCCCATTCGGGACTACAAATTGAAACCACTTGGGAATCTTTATTATTATTATTATTATTATTATTAAATATATTCTTATTGATTTTAGAGAGGAATGGAGAGGGAGAGATAGAAACATTAATGATGAGAGAGAATCATTGATCGACTGCCTCCTACACGACCCCTACTGGGGATGAAGCCCACAACCCAAGCATGTGCCCTGACTGGGAATCAAACCATGATCTCCTGGTTCATAGGTCGATGCTCAACCACTGAGCCACACCAGACGGGCAACCTGGGAAGCTTTATATGTCTGTGTCACACCCCTGGGGATTCTCAGTCAGTTGATCTTGGGTGCTGCTTTTGGACATTTTTAAACTCCCCTGTTGATTCTGAAAGCTGAGAACCTTGAATGAAGCTCAAAAGCTGGTGAAGACCAGTATTCCTGGCCACTCAGCCTAAGAAAGGGAGACCCCTAGGATGAGAAGGATCTCCTGGGGCCTCTTCTCCAACCCCAATGTGCGTACGATTCGCCTGGGGCTCCTGTCAAAAGGCAGGTGTGATTCAGTAGGTCTGGGGTGGGGCCCCAGATTCTGCATGTCCATACCTCCTGTGCCTCCAGGAGAGGATCGCCAGGTGCCACGGCACGCAGTGTGGCTTCTGCACCCCTGGGATGGTGATGTCCATCTACACGCTGCTGAGGAACCACCCGGATCCCACCCTGGACCAGTTAACTGATGCCCTGGGTGGTAGGTTATATGTGTGTGTGCTTCCGTTTTTGAATAATGATGATGATGATGAACACTAATGTTGGACACCTGCCATGTGCCACACGCTGTATTAAATGCTATGTAAAGATGATCTCATTTGCTCTTTGCAGTAACTTTATATATCAACCAAATATCCCAAGTTGCTGATAAAAAACTCTGACTTTGTAGATTAGGTGCACTGAAATGTCAAATAGACTTTTTTGTAGGATGGGGGCCTTATTGCCATCATGATTGGCAGTCTGTGCCTCTCTTTAGGTTCCTTGATTGACAGAGCTGGGTGTTTCTCCTTTAGGTAACCTGTGCCGTTGCACTGGATACAGGCCCATCATTGATGCATGCAAGACTTTCTGTAACGTGAGTAGAAAGGAACATATTAGTAAGTGTATTTTTTCCCAATGAAACAGAACAGTAGGGGTTGTGAGGTGTGACTTGGGGAATAGCCATTTGTACTGATTCAGGGCTACTTTTTATCTCAAAGCCTATAACGGTGTTATCTGATCTTGGGCACGGTGCTTACCCTCGTTCACTGGCCTGGCCCTGCTACTCACGTAGTGAGCACTAAGCACTTTGATGTTGGCTGTGGTCATTGTTCCTGACCTGTTTGCCTGACTCGGATACCCCGCCATGGTGCTCCTGCAGCCCCCTGTGCATGCCCCTGTCACAGCGTTGGTCACATGATGGGGCAGTTGCCCATTTGCTCTTCTGCCTGTTCATCAGACTTTGGTCTGCCTGACAGTAGAGGCCATGTGTCTCCAAACTGGACACCATTCACCGAGTGAGTGACCACTCAATCATTGTTTGTTGAATGAATAAATGAACAAATGACCTTAAAATGAGGGACATAAGATTGCCCTTTGGAAGTTAAACTATGACATCAGTACATCATAAATAAGGTCAGAGTGATAATAATGCTTGTTAACATTTTTATTAATAAAATAAAAAATATTACTATTAAAAACCATTGTTAATACTTATTGCTATGTGCCAGACTTTGTTATACGATCTTTAAATTATGGTGACAATAGTTAATAATACTGTGTTGTGTGTTTGAGATTTGCTAAGAGGCTTGACCTTAAGTGTTCTCACCACACACACACAATGGTAATTATGTGTGATAATAAGTGTGTTAATTAACTGACTGTGATAATCATTTAACAAAATATACATATATCAAATCATCACATTGTATACTTTAAATGTATACAATTTTATTTATTAATTATACGTCAAGAAAGCTGAAAAAATTCTTAGTAGAATCAGCAATAAATTCTCCGTTATTTGTTTTTCACCCCCTAGACTTCTGGCTGCTGCCAAAGTAAGGAGAATGGGGTTTGCTGTCTGAATCAAGGGATAAACGGATTCCCAGAACTTGAGGAAGGAAATAAGGTCAGTGACATGTGCATTTTTTATAAGGGTTTCTCAGGACCTGGCCAGAGACCAGCTGACTTTTAGGAAGGATAGACAGCTGCCTGAGTTAAATTAATTGGAGGTGTGTCAGCATGTCCCCCTCTCCCATTCTCACTCCGTCTCTGCCATGTGCACACACAAATCTATCCTGACAACTGCATTCCTCATCCCAGATGTTACTCTCATTCAAAGCACAGCGATCTGTAGGAGAGAAAGCACATTGATATCTCAGTGTTTCTTAGTCTTTTTTTTTTAAAAAGATATTTTTATTGATTTCAGAGAGGAAGGGAGAGGGAGAGAAGGATAGAAACATCAATGATGAGAGAGAATCATCGATCAGCTGCCTCTTGCACGTTCCCCACTGGGGACTGAGCCCACAACCCAGGCATGTACCCTGACTGGGAATCGAGCTGTGACCTCCACACCAGCCAGGCTCTTTCTTAGTCTTAAAAAAGCCTCCTTCAAGTCTTTTTTCAAGAATGAGAAGCAAAGTGGAGATGTCAGGGTGATGAAAGAACGGGTGGCGATTCAGGGAGATATTCTTGGTCTCAGCTGCGACCTCTGCTTCCCCGAACTCCAGGTGAACACGCAGCAGGTGCAGGGCCTGGGGGCTCCCCACCACCCACGCTGATTGCTAAGGACCAGGTCTGTGTCAGAGCCCTTGACTCAGAGCCCAGGGACTGTGGCTGGCCAGCTGCTTTCTGGTGTGTGTGTGCTGTGTGTCTGTTTTCTTCTGAGCTCATTCCACAAAGGATTGAAAGTACTGTTGTTCGAGTTGATGGATGACAGTTACTTATTGTACTTTCTCTTTTTAAGACAAGTTCAAAACTCTTCTCAGAAGAGGAGTTTCTGCCACTGGATCCAACTCAGGAATTGATTTTTCCTCCTGAGCTAATGGTAAGTGAAGGCAGCGCTGGCTTCGTCCTAGAGGAGTTCATGGTGAAATGGCAGGAAGGGTGTTTGCTGATGGATCCTCTCAAAGGCTGTTCGGCAACCAGGTAATATCCATCTGTCGTCCTCCACTCAAGGTCTAAAGAGCGTGGGACTGATGCAGAGAGGGGGGAGCAAGGGGGGGGGATCGCCTGGAGGAGACAGTGACTGTAAGAAGCAGCAGTTAGTGTCCATAAAAAATGCTATGAAATGACATCACAACATTTGTGGACGTAGACATGTTTTCTACTTCCAGCAGAAAACCAAGTTTATTCCTCCATAGAATGTTGTGACAAAATTAAGCATGATGAAACCTCTGTGAACATTGAAATGAATTCCTTTAAGATATAAAAGCACCAAAAGGAGACACTGGAACAGATTCCAGAAGGAGTAAAATATTGCCCATTTTTATTCTGATTCCTAGTGAGGCTGTACTTTTAGGTCATTTTTATTTATTTATTTTTAAATCTCCATTTTCTTTCCCTGTTTATATGAAGATGGAGCAAACCCAGGTGGAAACATGGTCATAAAGTAACCTCAAATCCCTACTGGTTTTTCACCAGATAATGGCTGAGAAACAACCACCCAGGACCAGGGTTTTTGCTGGCGAGAGAATGACGTGGATTTCCCCAGTGACCCTGAAGGAACTTCTGGAGGCTAAAGCCAAGTACCCCCAGGCCCCTGTCATCATGGGGAACACCTCTACGGGTATGCAGAACCCTGGGGACTTCTTACGGGGAAACCTAGGGAAAGTGCTTTGGGGAAAAGAACCTCAAATATGCGCGTCTCAGGAGAAGCAGCCGGATTGAGTCTTGGCTTCCCCGGCATTGCTCACAAGACTCTCACAGCTTCCTGACATAAGTGATTCCTATTGTCCCTGTTGGGAGCCGTGTACAGAGCTGCACCAGGTTGTGGGGGGCGGCGGGGAGGGCTGCTTCCTAGCAAAGCAGGAGCAGCAGTTCCAGGGACGGCCGTCCTGTCCTTGTTCCCTGTGGAGGCCGATCTGGGCTCGTGTCTGAAACGGCTCTGCTTCCTCTCAGAGGTGTCTCAGTGGGTATCCGCTGCAGTTACGGGGTCCTCCTACTGTCCGCTCTGTAAACTCAGCTTGACCGCCTGCTTCTTTGAGGAGGCTCCCAGGGTCCTCCCAAGGGATTGTTAAAAATATACTTTTATTGATTTCAGAGAGGAAAGGGGAGAGAGAGAGAAACATCAATGATGAGCCTGGCTGGTATGGTTCAGTGGTTGAGCATTGACCTATGAACCTGGAGATCACGGTTTGTTTCCGGTCAGAGCACATGCCCGGATTGCGGGCTCAATCCCCAGTAAGGGGGTATGCAGGAGGCAGCAGATCAATGATTCTCTCTCATCATTGATGTTTCTCTTTCCCTCTCCCTTCCTCTCTGAAATCGATAAAAATATTTTAAGAAAAGAAACATCAAAGATGAGAGAGAATCATCGATCTGCTGCCTCCTGCACACTCTACACTGGGAATCGACCCCACAACCAAGGCTGTGCCCTGACCAGAAACAAAAACTGTGACCTCCCGGTCCATAGGTCAGTGCTCAACCCCTGAGCAACACTGGCCGGGCCCAAAGGGAATTTTGAATTGCCACACGTTGTCTTGGATTCATCAGCCAAGTTTTCAGGCTGACAATGCAAAGGGTCCCCCGTGCAGTGAAGATTCAGCTGGCTGTTCTCTGTGTGTGTGTGATTTGGCCATGAACAGACCAGTAGGAGGATATGTAGTTTTTATACATTTAAAGTCATCAGTTTGAATCCCAATTTCAAAATTAACAAGGCGGTTACCCCTTTATCCTAGTCTTCCTCTTTTTTTTTTAATCCTTTAGGGCCCGAAGTGAAATTTAAAGGTGTCTTTCACCCAGTTATCATTTCTCCCGATAGAATTGAAGAACTGAATGTTGTAAACTCTGCAAATAATGGTGAGTTCCGAAGGTCTCTGTTTTCTTAGTTAAAATGAATGAATCAATTTATTTTCTTTGCCCCGCAGATAATGAGAAAAAGAATTACTCCAAAATATAACAGACAGAGAGATTCTCTTCTTATAAGGTTAACATTCTGGAGGAGGCTCAGGGAAGAATTCTCTGTAATTTTATGAGCTACTAATAGTCTGAATAGTCAGCTTTTCATCGAGGAACTTTCTGTGTGTGCCATATCGGAGAAACGTAACGACTCTTCCACAAAGGGCGCTGTGTAAGTGCTGGGCAGAAGACAGAGAGGAGTGAACACAGTCTTTGCCTCCAGAAGCACAGGAGTAAGCAGAGCAAGTTTATGCATTAAGCAGCTGACAGATTCTTTTCAGTCTGATACAGGAAATTGATTTAATGGCAAGGGTATAAATGAGAATTTGAAGCCTGACTGTGGAGTCTAATTCTTGACTATCTATATCTATAATAATAAAAGCGTAATATGCAAATGGACCGAACAGCCATCTGGATGACCTTCTGGACGAAGCCGGGGCTGCAGCTGTGGGATTGAGGCAGCTGCCGCGGCTGCAAAGGCCTACTCTTGCATGAATTTCATGCATCAGGCCTCTAGTGTCATATGTTAGCTGTAAAAAACTAGTCAAGTTCTTAACTGAGTCTCAGTTTCTTGGTCTGTGAAATAGGGCTAATGACATCTCAAAGCCTTGCTAGGGTGCAAGGCGATTCTGTGGAGCATTCAATGGAGCACTTGACACAGCGAGTGCGCAAAACGTTTAGCCGCCTTCACAGCCATCATCACCAACACCACTTCTGTCACCATCACAGGGCAGGGCAGCACGATGCAGCATGAAGGTCCTGTATCCGTAACCTGAAATCGAATTGACATCCCCGGCCAGCAGCGATCACACTGCATGACTTACAAATGGTTTCATTTCAGGGCTCACCTTAGGTGCCGGCCTCAGCCTGGCTCAGGTGAAGGACACCCTGGCTGCTGTGGTCCTAAAGCTTCCCGAGGAGAGGACACAAACATACCGCGCTCTCCTGAAGCAGCTGGGAACTCTGGCCGGAGCCCAGATCCGGAACATGGCTGTATGTATGCGGTGACAGTAAACTGGTGTGTGCCCCTTGCATGGCTGTCCCCACCCGACAAATCAGAACATTGTCACTCTTGTGGGACAGGCCGAAAGAATAGTTCTCCAAAGCCTTGCTTGATTCTTATTTGATCACTTGTGTTTCGATGATTGTACAACTGGCGTGAGAATGACTCATTGTTTTAAACAGTCTCTAGGGGGCCACATCGTGAGCAGGCATGTAGATTCCGATCTAAATCCCCTCCTGGCTGTGGGCGGCTGCACCCTCAACTTGCTATCGAAAGGTAGGTGACAGCTCCTTCGGAGGGTGATGAAATCGGCTCCTTCTACCCTTTGTTTCTCTGGGTGCAGGAAGCCCAGTTTTGAAAGTGACTCCCCTTTAGACTATTAATAACTCTCTCTGCCTTTCTGGAGGCTGGAAAGGTGGCCAGTCTGGTCCTAATTCTATGCACTTCCTGCGTCTCCCTCTCTTTCTTTTTGGGGACTAGTGCTAGATATTTTCCCATCCTGGTCACCCGGCACTGGCCACACCTGGTGGTGTCCGGATGTGACCCGAGCGTGGAGAGACTACAGGCTGTTGAGAACGACTGTTGAAGACTTCCCCCAGGGGTTCAGAAGCGTGGTGGCTCCCACATCGTGCGGTGGGCTCATACTTAATTTGTCGTGAATGGAAGCCTCCAGACCTTTTTCTGTTGAACGACGGTTTGGCTTAATTCTGTATTTATTTACTTGACTTTTGGTTTTGAAACTAAGTTCAGGACTTTTAATTTATTTCTCTTATGCTAACATAGTCAACAATTATTGAGAAATTCCAATTGGTCCTCTATAAATCTCTTTTTAAAATTTAAAAATATGGACTAGCTTTCTATTATCTTCATTGTCAAAGAACTACTCTTCATATCACTAAAACCACAAAATTATCCTAAGGAGGAAGATTTGCATTCAGAATTATCAATTTATGTAACATCCCTTTTAAAAAATCATATAGTGAGAAAGAGATTTGTGATGTGAATATAAAAATCAGAAGCTTCTTAGCTTTCATCCCAGCATCATATTTCATTATAGCTTTAAACAGCTTCTCCCTCAAATATATTGATTAAAAAACAGGAGTTTCTTTAGGTGCTGGAAAAAGATATAAACAAAAAGAATATCAGATCACTAATATAAGATTTCATTGAAGGCAATTTATTTATTGACCACTGAACCTACTAGGGGTCCCAATGATAAACAATAAATGTTTGTTGAATAACTTGATTGGAATATCAAAAGGGGCATTAATATCCATTCCCTATTTACAAAGCCCAAAATGGATTATGCTGTTCAGGAAGGGGACCAAGGTCCTGTTCTTCCTGACCTCTGGGCTATTCTGCTAGATATTTTTATTTATAAGCCAAGGAGGGAAGGAAGGAAGGAAGGAAGGAAGGAAGGGAAAGAGAGGAGGGAGGGAGGGGAGGGGGGGGGGGAGGGAGGGAGGGGAGGAGGGAGGAGGGAGGAAGGGAAGGAAAGAAAGGAAGGAAAGGAAGGAAGGAAGGAAGGAAGAAAAGGTGGAATCTAGATTCAAAGAAATGTTGCAAAATGCCATTATAAGGTGAAAGATTTGTTAATGGTAAGAAGATCACTCCTTTTCCCAGTTTCCTCAGATATTTGGTAGAATTATTGCCTAAGTTTTGGGAGTTTGATCGTTTAATAGTACAGATTCCAGGGAAAGTGTCATTTCTTTCACAGAAGGGGCACGGCAGATTCCTGTAAACGAGCAGTTTCTCAGGAAGTGCCCGAGTGCGGACCTCAAGCCTGAAGAAATCTTGATCTCCGTGAACATCCCCTACTCCAGGAAGGTGAGACTGCCCTTCTGTTCCCCGGTTTTCCTGTGAGCCCGAAGCTGTTAACTCTGGCACGCAGTGGGTTAGGGGGAGGTGCGCAGTGTTTACAGGTGAGATTATGAGGACTTGTGCACCCAGTAGTCTCCCCTTATCTACGGGGTCACTTCCGCAGTTTTAGTTACCCATAGTCAACTGTGGTCCGAAAATATTAAATGGAAAATTCCAGAAATGAACAACCACAAGTTGTAAATTGCACGTTGTTCTGAGTAGCATGATGAAATCTTGAGCCATCTCACTCTGTCCTGCCCAGGTGGCGAGTCAGCCCTTTGTCCAGCGTCTCCACACTGGATATGCTCCCCGCCTGTTAGTCACTTAGTGGCCATTTGGTTATCTGATCGCCTGTTGTGGTGTCACAGTGCTTGTGTTCAAGTCGCCCTTATTTTACTTTATACTGGGCCCAAAGCCCAACAGTGGTGATGCTGGCACTGTGGATATGCCAAAGAAGCCATGCGGTGCTTCTTTTAAGTGAAAAGGTAGAAGTTCTTGACTTAAGGGAAGAAAAATAAAATCCTATGCTGAGGCCCTAGCCGGTTTGGCTCAGTGGATAGAGTGTTGGCCTGCAAACTGAAAGGTCCCAAGTTTGATTTGGTCAAGGGCACATGCCCAGGTGGGCTCGATCAGTGGGGGACTTGCGGGAAGCAGCTGATCCATGATTCTCTCTCATCATGGATGTTTCTATCTCTCTCTCCCTTTTCCTTCCTCTCTGAAATCAATAAAGATATATTTAAAAAAAAAATCCTATGCTGAGGTAGCTAAAATCTCCAGTGACTACTGTAGTTGCTTTTTATTTGTGTTATGCAATCGTCTGTCACTCCTGAATCAGGAGACCTTTGTCTCTGTCCTCTCTCTAACTTTCCCACTACCCCAAACTCTAAAGTTACTTTCTTACTAATTTTTTAAAAAAATATTTGTGGCCGAAACCGGTTTGGCTCAGTGGATAGAGCGTTGGCCTGCGGACTGGAAGGTCCCAGGTTCGATTCCGGTCAAGGGCATGTACCTGGGTTGCGGGCACATCCCCAGTAGGAGATGTACAGGAGGCGGCTGATCGATGTTTCTCTCTCATCGATGTTTCTGACTCTCTATCTCTGCTACCCCAAACTCTAAAGTTACTTTCTTACTAATTTTAAAAAAAATATTTGTGCCAGGAGGGTTTTCCCTCAATAAAGCTTGAAAATATATCTCTACCTAAATCTGGGGGTTTGGAGGACGTTTAAAAATTACACTTGCAATAGAACATAGGGGGAAAAGGTCTTTGGAGTTAGACTCAAGTAGAATCCTCTTTAAGACCTGCTGTGACCCTGAACTGATTGCAGACTCACTCCGAGCCTTAGAGTCCCTATAAAAAGGGAATAACTGAGCCCGCCCTGGAGAGTGCGTTAATCTGCTCGGGCTGCCATCACATAGCACCACAGACTGGCTGCCTTAAGCAACAGGCATTTATTCTCACACGGCTCTGGAGGCTAGAAATGTGAGGTCAAGGTGTCAGCAGGGCTAGTTTCTTCTGAGCCATCTCACTCTGTCCTGGCTTGTAGATGGCCATCTTCTCCTGCGTCTTCACATGGTCTTTCCTTTGTCGTATATGCGTCCAAATTTTCTTTTCTGATGAGGACACCACCCTGTTGGGTTAGTGTTCACCCTACTTGCCTCATTTTAACCGAGTTGCCTCTTTAAAGATCCTGTCTCCAAATGTAGTCATGTTCCAGGTCCTGGGAGCGAGGACTTAAATGCCTCAACTCAGGGAGGACACAGTTCAGTCTAACAGAGTGTGGCAAGGATATGTAAGGCAAAACTGCCTAGAAACTCAGTGTGTTTCTACATACACCACTTCACTTTGGCTTCCAGTGGGAATTTGTGTCGGCCTTCCGACAAGCCCAGCGGCCGCAGAACGCACTCGCGATAGTCAACTCAGGAATGAGAGTCTTTTTTGGAGAAGGGGACGGCATCATCAGAGAGTTCTCCATCTCGTATGGAGGCGTCGGCCCAACCACCATCTGCGCACAGAATTCCTGCCAGAAACTCATTGGAAGGTACGGCATCATGTCCCTAGACCCCAAGTAACAGAGCAGCTCTTTTTTTGATAACATGAAATTGTAAGAAGCAACATGCTTACTACATTTTTATTTAGTGGTATAGAATTCCAATGTGATTTTATAATTATTTCCATAGCTCTTGATTTTAGTGAATTCTGAAGTGAGAATCATATAGTCTGTGTGTGTGTGTGTGTGTGTGTGTGTGTGAGAGAGAGAGAAAGAGAGAGAGAGAGACCATATCCCAGTAGCACATAGATTCAGTAAGCAAAATGAGTACATTATTCTTTATTGAGAGAATAATTTACTATGATGAAAAACAGATTATGGCAGTTTGTTTTATAAAAATTGCTAAATGCATTTGCTTACCTGACTTTTTATATCTTTAGGTGATACTAGTAGCCAATATTTCTTGAATACTTCCAGGTATCAATTATCATTTCCTAATAGTTAAAAACATGAGCTCAATTGAGCCAAATTGCTTGGGTCCGAATCTCAGTTCACCCCCTATTAATTATGTGATCTCAGTCAGTTTACTTAACATTACCATACCTCAATTTCCCTGTGTCAAAAGGCAACAATCACCCCCACCACACAGGACACTTGAGGGGATTAAATGCATGACTACATATAAGATGCTTAAAACCAAAACCTGTCTTACAGTCAACATTCTAGTGATACAGGAATGTGTTGCTCCTGGGCAACAGGTTGTCATTTCTTCCTCGTGACCATTCCACGAGGTGGATCCTACTATTATTTCCCTATTACAAATGACGAAGAGGGGCCTGGGCCAGACGCCTTGAGAGTGCTGCACTGTGGTTTGAATGTGGGTTGCCCGACTTCGAAGCTTGTACTCTTGTTCCCTGCACTAGATTGTGGCTATTTGTCTCGCACACTAGCTGAGCCTATGAGATAAGGAGTCCTCTTTCTGACCCTCACAGGCCCTGGAATGAAGAGATGCTGGACGCAGCTTGCAGGCTGGTCCTGGATGAAGTCTCCCTCCCAGGCTCAGCTCCGGGCGGGAAGGTGGAGTTCAAGAGGACTCTCATCATCAGCTTCCTCTTCAAGTTCTACCTGGAAGTGTCGCAGCTTCTAAGGAGGATGGTAAATGAACTGACCATGTATTTCCCAGCTTTAGGGGCCATGGGGATACCCAAAGTGGAGGCAGCAACCCCCTGACCAATGGCTGTAGAACAGGAAAGACAACCCAGATTAGAAACGCGTGGGCTCGCTGGGCCTGCTCCAGGCTGCCTGTTGATGGCTTGTAGTTTGGGGAAGAGTTGCAAGTAGAGCACGGAGTTGTGCAGGATTGTGTTTAACACCACTGGGTTCTTTTGTTTCCGATCCATTGTTTGTCTAGGTGGTGTGCAGAAAACTCGTTTATGACTTAAATATACTTTCCCTCAGTAAAGCACTTCTTCCACCGGTTGGGGGTTACCTTCATGTGTTTGGCCTTCTCTGGTTCACCTTCATTTCTCTCACCCGTAATCTGATGATGGCAGCCATTCCATAAGGTCATTGTGAAATGGGCCATCATAGGAACAGGGCTGACTATAGTCCCTATTCAGCCCAGGGCTTTAGAGGAACATGATGAAAACTGCCTAGTACTAGTCTCAATAAGAGCAGTAATCATCCAGGCATTCTTTGCCTGGTCTCCCTTTTGACAGACTTTTAGTTAAAAGATTGTTGGCAAGGGAGGGCACAACTAAAAGAATTTCTCTGAATGAATTTGCTGGGCCCAAAGGGAACTTGAGCCATATTGGCCTCATTAATCCCACACTACAACCAACTGACCAGAAGCCAAGCACATCCTTTCTGTGGTATAGAAATTAGTATGAGCACATTAAGTGAGAGGCACAATGTTCTCTCTTCTCATTGCTTCTGGGGATATCTTCTCATTATATAGAGGAACAACTAAGAACCAAAACAGTTGTATCAAAATTTTGAGAACAAAAGCTTGAAATCATAGATAAGTGACATATTACCACCAGGTAATCACAAGAGAAAAAAAATAAAGCCAATTGTAGACTCCTCCTGCCTTATAGTCTCATACTTTCAATTCAACTTCCTCTATTCAGTATCCCTCTACTATTAAAAATAATAGTCTACTATTTAAAAAACTAATGTGAAATATAACTATTAGGTGTATTGTTCAAAGCCTTAGATAATGACCCAAATGACCCATTTCCCTTGGTTTTAAGGAGCGTTCCTCCTGGGACCCTGCAATGATTCCTCAGAGGGGCGACAGCTGCGTGGGCTTCTGTGTTGTCCTTTCTCTCGGAGAGTTGGCGAGTTGGCTGGCGGTGCAGAGTTTTAAGCACATTGCTGTGGAGTGCTTTGACTCTTGCTCCTGGATTAAGCATTCTACCCCTTTCCGTTGTATTTATTTAGCTTTTATCTTCCTGCGCTCTTGGTGCCTGAGGCCCAAACCTGTGAGAGAGCCATAGGAGACAGAGCTGTTGGAAGGCAGTGGCCTACTAGGTCCACTTGGCTCTTCAGTATGGACCGTCCAGGACGTGTGGCCCGGAGGCCAGGAGCTGCTGTATTTCCAGGGCTCTGACGGGCGAGTCCTCTGCAAATGTTAGACTTCAGATTAGAGCTGCTGGTTAAGGACCACGCTAGCCTCCCTTCGGAGGCCACTTGGGCACATATTACATATCCACGCTGGTTCTACTTTTCAGGACCCTGTTCACTATCCTAGCCTTGCAGACAAGCATGAGAGTGCTCTAGAAGACTTTCATCCTAGGCATCGCCAGAGTGCACTGAAGTACCAGGTAAGTGGCTTTTTTTTTTTTTTTTTTTTTTTTTTTTTAAGGGCCTGGCTGTAATTCCTTCACGCAGACCCACTGAACAAGCCCAGTAAGCCAAGCTCCCCTCTGGTGAATTCACAGCCTTCTTTTCTGTTCATTAAAGTTTCAAAATCAATGAAGAATTGTGACTGAAAACCAAGCTACCAATGGCCATTTTTTTTTTTAAATGTCTGCTTTGATCTTGAAGGCGGTGTGTTTGGCTCTGTGGCCTTGTGCCGCCATGTGCGTGAGCTGCTGGCTCGCCACATGCTTCTGCCCGTGGCAGCGTGGAAGTCAGAGCCCCACAGCCTCATTCTGTGTCAGGGCCCTGGGGCCGCTTTGCTTTGATTTCCAGAGGAGCAGAACACACAAGCCCTGGGCGTTGATGACACGCAGTATTGCTTTTTAAAAGAGCTGCTGATTTATTTTGTTTCGATGTGAATCTACTTTGCTCCCCATCCCCATTCACCCAGTGGGTTTTCTGTGAGTTACGTTTTAGAGTTGGATCAAACGTAAGTTCTAAGGGCTGTTTCTAGCTCCCCTAATGAAAGCTGACTATCAGGGAGAACAGAGTCCCTCAGACATTTCAAATGGTATTTTCTGCCACAACATCATAAAAATGTCACCTGCAGTCATCCCATTGGTAAACTCGATAAGACTCCATGTGTTTTTCCTTGGAATTATTATTAAGAAACTTCACCTGGAAGGTTTTATTAAGTCAAGAGCATTGAATATGTTGTTGGATTTAGTTATAAAAGCTTACAGTATGTTGCAATGAATATTGAAGTTGGTGTATACCCTTCAGGGTTTAAGTTTAATATGTTCAAAAATTCAAATACACCATACTCCATTGAAAGTGATTATTTTGACTGTTAAAAACAGCTGCCCCCACCCCGCCCCCCGCAAAAAAAATAAAAAAGAAAGGAAGGAAGGAAGGAAGAGCTTCCAGCCCAGCTGGGTGGTTCAGTTGGTTGGAGCATCATCCCACACACCAAAAGGTTTCAGGTTCAATTCCCAGTAAGGGCACATCCTAGGTGGCAGGTTTGATTCCTAGTGGGGGCAAGTACAGGAGGCAACTGGTTGATGTTTCTCTCGCACATCAATGTTTCTCTCTCTCCCTATTTCTCTCTTCCTCTCAACTCAATAAAAACATACCCTTGAGTGAGGATTAAAAAAAAGAAAACAGCTGCCACCTTCCTTTGTAGTCAGCAAAATCTGACAGCTACAACCTTTAGCTTATAAATACCTAACCGTGACAATGGAGTAAACTTTAGGAAGAAACCACAACAAATTAAGGGGTATTCAAATCACTCAAAGAAAAGTGATCATCTTCATGTAGTTGACAACCTTAAAAGGGAGTTTGCTGTCATGGATTGCAAGTCAAGGTTTGGAAGCAGTGTACTTCCCACAGATGCGTATTGTTTCTGCTTCTCCTGTGGTTTTTCTCACACAGAGACACCCTCATTGCTAGAGCAGCTTCCACGCTCATGACGGGCATTGTCTCCCTGTCGGTTCTTTCGCTTTGAAAGCATTTGTCACAGCTTCCGGAGACCAGCAGTTTGCGGGACAGCATTCTTTCTTCCATCAGATCGATAACCACAGAACAAATAGAAGCAAGCATCAAACACAACCTCTTTCACCAGGAGATTCATCACAGCTGACTACCAAACATCAAGTGTCTTCAGCTAAAATAAGCCAGTTCGTATTTGATTATAGAATAGGACAAAGATAGCCTTTGGGACCTTTCTTCAATCTCTTGACAGGCTTCTTTACTCAAAATAGACATGTCCTCAGCATTTCTTATAAACATAGTCACGATGTCATTGTGCTCTTCTGCAGAATATATGTGCTGTGCTTCGATACAAACAGTAAAAACATTTTGATAGTAAAATTTAAAGAAATCCATGAGTATTAGCAAAAAGACAATTTTACATCACCAAGAAGGGTTATATGCATTTACTTATACAAATGGGATTTGTATTAGAGATGTTTGTGGTCTACTAGTATATTCAAAACAATGGGAAAAAAGATAAGAACAACAGCATAGCTAGGCATCCATCCCAGGCTCCCGATTGAACTATTGAAATAAGCTTATTGTCCTGGTATCTTTGTTGATAGTGGTAGTTTTCGTTTTCAAAAGTGTTCTGGTTTAGATGTTAATTATATAGCTACCATCTTATGGGAGATGTGTATAATATGATTATAAAACTGATATGCTGATTATTGATTAAACAGAAGGTAGACCCAAAGCAGCCTCCTCAAGACCCAGTCGGCCATCCCATCATGCACCTGTCTGGTATTAAGCATGCCACGGGAGAAGCCATCTACTGTGACGACATGCCTGCCATGGACGGGGAACTTTTCTTGGCTTTTGTAACAAGTTCAAGAGCTCATGCTAAGATTGTGTAAGTGATAAAGTTTTTACCTGGTAGACATGAACGATGTCTCATCTAAGTCACATTAGTGACAAGTAATGGTGTGAGGAGGGCAAGTTACTGGTTGGTGATATTCAATGAAGATTAGAGGTGAGGTGGGATCCATATGTAGGATTTACTAGTTTGTCCCTCCATTGAATGGTTTCATTGTCCCAGGGATTTCCCCGATCATCTGGCAGAGAACTACTGGAGTGGTTTTGACTTATCATGCCTCTCTCATATCTTGTTCCCCAATTGAGCCCACCCCCTTTGGTCCCCGGGCTGCGGGGCTCTCTGAGGAGCCTGCTCTGTGTCCTCATCCAGGTCCATTGATGTGTCAGAAGCCCTCAGCCTGCCAGGCGTGGTGGACGTCCTGGCCGAGGAGCACCTTCAAGGCGTGAACTCCTTCTGCTTTCTGGGCCAACCTGAGAAGCTGCTGGAGTCAGAGATGGTACTGAATTTTTTGCTTTCTGTTTTAATAATAACTTCCTCCACCATGGCAGGTCGATTTTCTCAAAGATAGCATAGCATTTGGCACATGGCAAAGGATTCCTATATATTTTAATGCTTATTATAAAACACTATATTCTAATGCTGAATGACTTCACATATATTCATTTTCCACATAAGAAAAGAAGCTGAGTAGTTATATAAAAGGTACATGATTGTTTGACATTTTCTAGTAGTGAGATAGTGTGCTGCCAACAAGTATAGAAGAACAAATGAGGGAAGAGTGGTCATTTTCATTTGCTAATCTCTCTCCTGAGAATCTCTTGCCATGGCCCCAGTCAGTGTGTCCAAAGTCCAAGTCCAAGTTCAAGCGGTGTCTCCCCCATGAAGCCTTTCATTGTCCTTTAGTCCAGGAGTTCTCTCTCCCTGTCTGAACTCACCTTGACTCATCCACTCATACTGCCAGGTATTGGACAGGCTTTTTTTCCTTTGTACATCGGATTGGTTATATATGCCCTTGTGTGTGGAACTAACACTGTGAAAAATAAGTTAAACAAATATGCCCCCTGCCCTCAGAAATGCACACATATGAAAAGAAACAGATATACACACTTTCCCAGAATCCACATGTTGGCAAAGCACAAACCAAGAACACATTGATCAAATATTTACAAGACACGTAAGCATTACAGTTAACAATTTTCATGTTGGGGCTCACTGACATCTAAGTGGGAACTTAGTAGTAGTTGAAAGTCAATAGAGCCTTAATAATCAGTAACCTTTGTAAGCAAATGTATTGGTCACTTTAATAGATTTATCATATATAAAATCTCTTGAGAAAACTGAACTAAGTATATCTGTGTATAGTTATAACTAATAGTTATATTTTAAAAGCAAAGAGACACACCCTAGCCAGTTTGGCTCAGTGGATAGAGCGTCAGCCTGTGGACTGAAGGGTCCCGGGTTTGATTCTGGCCAAGGGCATGTAACTCAGTTGCAGGCTCCTGCCTGGCCTAAGCCCTGGTCAGGGCACTTGCAGGAGGCAACCAATTGATGTGTTTCTCTCACATCGATGTTTCTCTCTGTCTTTCCCTCTCTCTTCCACTCTCTCTAAAAATCAATGGAAAAATATCCTCGGGTGAAGATTAAAAAATAAATAAAATAAAATAAAACAAAATAAAATAAATAAAAGAGACAGTGGTTCCTTGGAGACCCTAGAACAGTTGGTGCTCACATGCCTTGTAGTTATTGATTGTTGGTCTAACATCAGGCAACATTCTGTCACCATCTCGGTGTGCCTGGTGCCCTTACTAGTATGTGCAGGGAACTTTGCAGTAACTGCCAGTCACTCCTTTTGTGTTCTTCCCTTGCTCTCTACATCCTGGGGTGGCCTTTAGTTATCCCCCACTGACATTTACTAGGGTTCAGCTCTGTCTTGGCCCCCTCATTCTCATTTTGGGGAGCAGGGGTGGGAGAATAGATGCATTCTGTGGCACAAGCAATAAGATGCAACCCTGAAGTCACTGAGCCTGACTTTTCTCCCTGTTTGCTCTGGCAGACACAGGGAACTAGAGCTGGTCTCCTGTTCCAGGGGACTGAAAGCCCTTTTGTCCACAGAGGACAATGCACCCACGCAGCCTCAGGTCTGGAGAGCAGGAGGTTTGCTTGGGACTGGAGTCCAACTTTCCTTTGTTCATTCACTTGGGAATTGATTCCTCCTTCAAGTTTAAGCTCAAGGTCAACAGGCATTTTTTAACTGAGCACCTACTGTGGCTGCTCACTGTAGCTGAACAAGACCTGTGTGGTCCTTGCCCTCATAGAGCTTAAAGTCTGGAGGAGAAAGCAAAGTGGACGTTTCATGAACTTTCTACCTTGGATTAAGCTTATTTATTTATTTCCATGCCTTAGATACAGGGCGTGCCCCCAAAATGTATACACACTTTAACTGACAGCTCAGTTTTGAACATGAAATGTACTTTAGTAAACACTGCCTATAATTATTCAAAGTGTGTGTATACATTTTGGGAGGGCACCCTATATTTTTCCCTGGGCTGGTGAATCCTTGAATGAGGCCGTACATCTGATTCATCTGTATATTCCACACACCACTTTTCATGTAGCAGGGTCAATGAGTAGAGAAATAATGCTGTTTGAAAGTTTCAAATGATTAAAACTTTTCCTACCATATCTTCAGTCATCAGAAAATGCAGTAAAGGCATTTCAGCAGGTTTTGTGCAGAACTCAGGCTTCTCAGTTCAGTGTTTACCCAAAAGAGCTTCATCATTTGGGGCAGCCCCTGTCTCTGGCTCTTGCCAGCAGATTTGGTTAATAAAGACGAAAGTTTGGTGACTGAGAGTTTCAAGTCAAGGTTGAAACTCCCCTAAGAGAGTGGCTTTGGCAGAAGAAAATGAGAATTGTGGCCTTTTCATCAATGTTTCCTAAACAAGCAAAGCCATTCCTGTCTGCACAATAGTTCCTGCTCTCTGAGGTGTGGCTATGTTGATTGTGAGCCTCTGGGGGCCAGGTCTGTGTGCTGGGTCACAGAGGCAAAACCAGGTGTTTGTGGAGAGCAGGGAACAGAGCCACTGTAAAGGATTGCCTTTGTTAGTTCAATTCCTTTTCCAAGATTTGTCTACAGCATGTTATGCCTTTTAAAATTCTCTCATTGCAGAAAATGGAAACATGCACAAAAATAGAGATTCAACATTTGTCGAATCTTGTTTCATTTATCACCCCACTGGCCCCACCTACGCAAACCCAACAAACATGCTGTGTGTGTGTGTGTGTGTGCGCGCGCGTGCGTGCGTATGTTCTGGATTTAACTTGCTTTACTACCATGTTTTTCTTGATGATAAAACTACTATACGTTCCCTGTAGAAAAGACCTAATAGTCTAATGTAGATTTTAAAAATAAATGATTAAGTTTTCATTGAGATCATGGTATAAGATGGGAGAGAGAACAAAACAGTCCTGGTGACTTTTTCAGTCCTGAGTATTTTACCTTTCTGGAGCCTTGGTTTGGTTTTCTTTTCCATCAACTTTGTGCCTGGTCCCTGTGTAAACTCCCTAGGCCACCTACCCACCTGCGGGTGACATGATCGGCGTTCTGTGCTTGGTCACACGGTAGCTAGTCCAGTCTCATGTCTGTTCATGAAAAGCTTGTGCTCCTCCACAGTTTGGGGCAGAGATTTGCTCACCAGCAGTGTTGCATCATCCCCCTCTCTTCTTCCTCTCTGGATGAGATAGGCTGTACCTCCTGGTCCTCCCTGTCTAGGAAAGAAAAAGCTACCTCTCAGAATGGCCCTGCTCTTGGGATGGCAACCACAGGCCATGCCCTGAGCCTGGCTCTCCTGGGCCAGCTGGCCCTTGGGCAGCTCTGTGGGCTTGACCTGGACAGAGCCTGAGTCTGCTGTACGGGAGGCAGCATCGCTCTCAATCTCTTCGGCCACCACTGCCAATGATGCAGCAAAAAGACTCAAACTTCCCCAGTGCCTGGGGCAGCAGACTCACTCTGACAAGTGCACTGTCCTACCAAAGCCGTTGTTCACATGGCACCGTGTTTGACAAGTGAAGGGGTCCTTGACTGTTTGTCTAGCTCTGTGCTAGGTGGAAGGAGAAGAATGAACCAGAAGAGAGGACCTGGTGCCTGCCCGTCTGGAACACAAACGTATTTTCTGTGTTGCAGGTGTTTTGCGTGGGTCAGCTTGTCTGTGCCGTGATTGCGGATTCTGAGATTCAGGCAAGAAGAGCTGCGAAGCGAGTGAAGATTGTCTATCAAGATTTGGAGCCAGTGATCCTAACCATTGAGGTAATGAGTTCAAGGGTGGGGCCAAAAGAGCGGATTTTAGTGGTGTATCAGTAAAAATGTTGGTTACAGTAACAGGAAACAAAATTTGATAAAAAAGTGGGGGCTTCATTGGCTCCAACTATATCAGTGTTAGTGAGAAGCCTGACCTTCCAACTCTTCTCCCTGCTGCCCACAGTAGGAGCGTTATCCCCTGTGGTCATAGGATGGCAGCCAGGAGCTCCCAGAAGCAAGAGAAAACAGTGTTGTCCCAGCATTCCATGAGTCCCAAAATCCAGCCTCATCAGGCCCCTTAGTCACATATCCATCTCTGGGTTAATGACTGACCAGGGGAATGGAGGATCTGTTCGTTACTTCTGGGAGGTCAGATTTCTTTGATGGATAAGGGCTGGATGGAGGAATGGTGGAGACCTGAGCTGAAATCTGAGCATCGTTTGGAAGGGGACAGGTGAGAAGAATGCTGGATGGACAACCAACAATGTCCCCAAGAGGAGACACACCCCATAACTCCGTAGAGCAGGTCCTTGAATAACATTGGTTCATTCAACATTGTGTCGTGATAATGTTGATGAGATGCCTTAAGAACTTAACTCTTGTTTCTATCATCAGGTAGCCTATGGTAAACTTGATTTTGTTATAAGTCATTTTGCCATAGTTACAAGAGCCTATGCATGTTGAGTGAGGACTTACTGCATTCACCTTCAACCAGACTCACCCAGAGACTCTCCACCCAGGCACAGTGAGAACCAACAAGATGATCTAGGGAGCAAGTATTGGAGACACTATTTTTAGATCCTTTCATGTATATCTTAAATGAGTATGAGAAACAGATCCTATGATACCTACAGGTATTTCAGCAACTTAAATTGCATTTCCTATCCTATATTTTAGAAAGGAGTTTGAAATTTATAAAGGTTTTAAGACTCATCTCCATGTAATGATAAATGATAAATTCGTTGGTTCTTATAATTCACTGAGTAATCAAAACATGAAAGTTGGAAAAGCAGCGAGAACAGATTAGATTCAGCACATACCGACTCCATATGCTCTTGGAATGCAATATTATCTTCCCAGCATAATGGAAACCTTGCTGTCCAGGCACTAGCATGCCCTGAGGCAGAAAATGGAAATGACTTGGCCAAGATTAGTGTCTCCAGGAAAAGTTAGCCTATCCTCCTGCTTTGTGCCTAGGAGCTCAGAGTTCATTTCTAGACAGTGTCCTCTGTGTTTTAAAATTAAAATAAAATCATGTGAAGAAAACAAAAATATGAAAGTTTAATTGGAATCAAAGAGTGATTAGTTCTTCTAAATTTTCCTGGCCAGTTTCAAGTTCAAACATGTTGTTCACTTCTCAGACCCTTTTCAATCATATCCTGCCTGCTCTGCTTCCTTACTTTACTCTATTTCTTCCCCAACATTCTATTTTAGAATTAGAATGACTTCTCCATAAGAAATTATTTACATAACTAGAGGCCCAGTGCACAAAATTTGTGCACTCGGGGGGCGGGGGAGGGTGCGGGTCCCTCAGCCCAGCCTGTGTCCTTTTGCAGTCCGGGAGCCCACAGGGGATGTCCGACTGACAGCTTAAGCCCGCTCCCCACTTCTGGCTAAGCAGTGCTCCCCCTATGGGAGCGCACTGATCATCCGGGGCAGCCCCTGTGTTGAGCGTCTGCCCCTGGGTGGTCAGTGCACATCATAGCAACCAGTCGTTCTGCAATTTGGTCGATTTGCATATTAGTCTTTTATTATATAGGATGCTTCATCAAAAATTTTGTTTGTAATCCTTTGCCCAATACCAGTGGCTATCTTCTCTTCTTTCCCTCTCCCTTCCAGCTAAATTCAATTCTAAATAAGCAAATAGATAAGACTCTCTTTCTGTCCTCCCCAACTCCAATCAGCAGACCTCTGTTGCCTGCCAAAGAAGACCAGCATCAAATAAAAAACTTGGACATTGTGGAGTAGAGCCACCTTGTGTTTCTATTAGTGATGAAGCTCTCCAAGGTCGATCAAATAGATTAGAGTGGATTTAGTAATCAAAGTCATTTATAGCAGGGAAATATGCCCAGCTCTCTAGATATTAAAGTTATTTTTATCACTTTCCTGACCAGAAATTTTTCAGGAAATTGGCTCAACGTTGCTCAAAGAGCAAGCAGCAAGTGAAGTGGAAAGAGATTAAATTTTTAAAAATAGGATTTATAGAACTTAACTTCCGTTTCCGACCTGGAATAGCTGAGTCTTAGATTAATAAGAAAATCACATAAATTGATTCCAGTAGAAAAGTGTGGTATCAGTCAAAATAGGATAAAAAAATGTGTCTCTGTCACTAATCGCTAAGGTTTCACCTAGCTTGTGCTTTTTAGAGTTTTTAATAGTAGTTTGAATGGGCAAACCTTTGGCTCAAAGGGTCAGGCCAATGACCCTGGTGAGAAAAAATAGGCTCTTGACCAGAATCTCCCATCAGTCATCATGATCAACAACACTAGCTAATTCCTACACAGAGCTCACTATGCAGTTATATAGTGCTAAGCTGCTTTCCTACATTTACTCACTACATTCTCACAATAATCCCATGAGATTAAAAACTGTTATTATCCCCATGCTGGCGAGGAAACTAAATGACAGGGTTGCCCCCCAAGGCACACAGCTGGTCAGTCATAGGAGCAGTCAATAAACACTCTATCAAAGAATCTGTGCCCCACGGAAGTAAAAACAAATCAATCCCTTTTCCAGTGTAGGAAATGGCGGGATCCCAATAGGACATCCCTGTAAGGTATTGCTAGATGCCTACTGGTGTGGCTAATGCGAACCAGCGATAGGAGAATCCCCAGTTGCCAGCAGGCGGGAATCCCATAGATGGGCAGTAATCATGGGAGATGATGCTGCAGGAGCTGGCGTGTGGCATTGCCCAGTTGGCACAGGGATTACAGTGAGATAAATTCCTAAGGATAGGCAAGAAAACCAACCTAGATTATTATCGCTGCACCCCAGGTTATGTGTCCCCACTACTGTTCCCCTTCATTGGGCACCCAGGGGAAGCCAATAAGAACCAGTGTATAATTTGTGGTACCCATGCTGGGCTTGTAATGGAATCTTACCTCCAGGACTGGAGGTTCCAGGTGCCCTACTGCCCTGTGCAAATCTGTGCTCATCTCCCCAGACTCGGCCGATGCCCCTGTGTGTGGCTCCTTCATGGGGCTGGATAGCATGCCCAGGCAGCCTCACTTTTCTGTTCTCTTTCTAGGAAGCTATACAACACAAGTCCTTCTTTGAGCCAGAAAGGAAACTGGAATATGGAAATGTTGATGAAGCTTTTAAAGTGGTTGATCACATTGTTGAAGGTAAAACTATCTGGAAAAAAAAATGATGAGAAGGGGAAGCTACCCCGAAAGCCTTCCGAGTGCGTCTTATCTAACATTGCTCCTGGGAATAGGCAACTCACTCATAAATGCGGTCCCCTCTGTGGTGTGTGTATGTATGTGTGTGTGTGTGTGTGTGTGTGTGTGTGTGCACGCATGTGAATGCATATGTGTGTGCATGTGAATGTGTGTGTGTAGCACAGCAGGGAGGCACAGTGGGAGGCCTTAGCCATGCCAGCCCCATGCAGTGACCACTTACCCTGAAAGAAAATTGGAATATGGAAATATTGATGAAGCATTTTAAAGTGGTAGATCAGCCCAGCTGGCGTGGCTCAGTGGTTGAGCAGTGACCTATGAACCAGGAGGTCACCAGGAGGTCCAGGAGGTCACAGTTCGATTCCTGGTCAGGGCACATGCCTGGGTTGCAGGCTCGATCCCCAGGGTGGGGCATGCAGGGGACAGCTGATTAATGATTATCTCTCATCATTGATGTTTCTATCTCTCTATCCCTCTCCCTTCCTCTCTGAAATCAATAAAAATATATTTTAAAAATAAATAAGTAAAAAAATAAAGTGGTTGATCAAATGCCTGATGGTAAAACTACCTGGAAAAAAAATGATGAAGGGGAAGCTGTTGTGGCCATAGTTGTTACATTTCTGTTCACAGCCATCTTGCAGGCTGGGATTTGAAGCTCAGAGTGGTTAAGGGGCATGACCTCATACAACAGCTACTAAGTGACAAAGTTGGTCTGGAATTGATAGCTTTTCTTTTCTTTCTTTCTTTTTTATGATTTCCCAAGCCCACAGTTCTTTCTCTTTCATCCTTTCTCTGATTTTGCCAACCTTCCTTCCTGCTGTCTCCCTCCCTTTCTCTTTCCTTCCCTTCCTCCCAGGGCATTCACAGGCCTCAGGGATATTGTGAGTTTAGTTCCAGACCACTGCAATAAAGTGAGTTGTAATCTTTTGGCTGGTGGAAGGTCTCCCTTTCAATTTGTAAAAGGAAGAAGAAGAAGAAGAAGAAGAAGAAGAAGAAGAAGAAGGAGGAGGAGGAGGAGGAGGAGGAGGAGAAAAAGAAGAGGAAGGAGAAACATCTGTTAAGCACAATAAAGCAAAATGCAATAAAGTGAAATATGCCTCTATATGGATAAAATAATACTGATCTCAAAGATCCATTGTGAAAAGTGTAAGAGAGAATACATGTGTGCTTGGCACAGAGTAAGAGACCGTAACTGTGAGCGACAATTATTATTAGTTAGGATGTTTTTGTTGTTCTTCCCTAGAAAAGGTTGTCTATTGTTGAGCTCTCACGCTGGCCGGCGTGCACTTATCAAACCCATTGCTTCCCAGTTTTTCTCACTAGAAGACGAACATGAAACCAGCCTGGAGATTCCTGGGCCCCTTTCTTGGGATTCTAGAGTCGGAGAACCCAGGGGCACCCGACTGTTTTCTGATCAGTCTTACCAGTGCTCCGGGTGATTCTTGGGATTAATAAAGTGGCCAACGCTCCGAGGCTGAGTTTGTTTTAGGGGAGAAGAGGGAGCATGTTTAGCATAGAGAGTCCATGGTGTGAACATCTTGGAAATGTCAATATTTAGGGGTTTCTTCCACTTGTGCCACAATATGTTTTTATGGAAGGTCCTGGCATCTTATTTAATTATTTATTTCAGTTAGGTAATGTGTTCATTCTGTGTCTTTCTTGAATTTTAACTTGCTACCTGCATCACATCCTGTAAATAGGTATAAAAATGATACAGGAAGGTCAAAAGGGGACTTTTAAATTTTCATTCCCTTAACTCACTAAGTTTGTTTGTTTTTCTCACTCTTCAACTGTCATTTGGGTGAAGATGTTTTGACTACTTGTTTCAATGTGAGATAATTGGAGGTAATTGTCATAACAGCCCTTGATCTGCCCCTTAGGAAAATTGGTGCTCCAAGAACAAAGAATATTTACAAGATAAAATACAGGCATTATATCAAGTCTTACACTGTGTTGTGGAAGGGGGTGATATTATTGTTTGCCTTTGCTGGCTGTGAAGATAGATTTCAGCCCTCCTTAACCCCGGGGTCACAGGCATTAAAGAGCACCGCGCACAAATGAGCCAGCGGAAGCCAGAGAGGCGTGTGATCCAGCAGGAATCAAACCTAAGTTCTCCAATTCTGAAGTTAGCACGTTCTCTCCTCTGCATTAAGCCGCTTCCCGTTTATCTCTTTACAATTTCCATCGCTGGGACGGGCTTTCCACTGGAGAGGGAGATGGCAATCTCTGCAGCAAGATTTGCGAGAGGCCTGAAGCCCCGCGCGAGATTACCTCCCCGCAGCCGGTCCTGCTGGGCACAGCACAGATAAACTTCCTATCTGGACGGCTTTGCCTTCTTTAAGGGCCGCTATTAAAATGTAAATATGCCAGGAGGAATCACTCCTAAACCCATACTGGGATGAAATTTTATCTCAGGGATTAGTTGAACAAATTGGTTTCCAGCCTAGAGAGTTGAGAGCAAGGCCCCAGGGTGAAGGAGGGTACCGTGGTGTGGGGCGATAGGGGTGGGCAGCACAACATAACAGGGCCCTGGAAATGTCTCTTGTCTAGTATTTTTTTTTTTTTAGTTCTGCGTATTTTTAAATGAAGTGCATATTTCACAAGATTAATTTTGAGTGGATAGGTGTGAGCATTAATATTGCAAACCATACACTGGAGCCTACTGGTAAGTGGGGTTTTCAATGTACAGGCCCCGATAAAAGCTTACATTGCAACCGAGATCTGAGTTCTTGACATTTTAATTTTTGTGTTTTATAAATGAAGCAGAATCTGTCCATTCTTTTTTACTCTTTCTTTACTCAGATTGTGGATGAGCTAGGAAGTCCAGACTCCAATACAAAAGATTTCCTTGGGAATCTTTCTCAAACAATTTACAAATCACTATTATTGGGTGTATTTTTAACTTTTAAAAGTTCTGCCTGCCATAGCTGGTTTGGCTCAGTGGTTGAAGCATTGGCCCTTGGACTAAAGGGTTGTGGGTTCAATTCCCATTAAGGGCATGTTCCTCAGTTTCAGGCTCGATCTCTGGCCCTGATTGGAGTGCGTGCGGGAGGCAACCAATCGATGTGTCTCTCTCACATTGATGTTTTTCTCTCTCTCTGTCTCTCCCCCTCCCTTCCACTCTCCCTAAAAAATCAATGGGAAAAAAATATCCTTGGGTGAGGATTAGCAAAAAAAAGTCTGCCTTTCACCTAGCTTGATGACTGTCATAGTTGTGCTCTGTTTTGTTTTGTTTTTTTATGAGGTTTTTAAAAGCTGTTTTTTAATTTTTTTCCCTGCCCTCCAATGAGTTTCTTAAACATTTTTTAGAATTCTATTTTGATTTATCACTAGTGTTGTTTTTGTTTTATAACTTTATTTGACAATTAGTGATCAGTTCTCATCCATGTTAACTGTTTGTAGATTTTTGGAGTGGTGACAAGTACATAGGTAACTAGTATGTAGGAGTGGTGAATCTTCATCTTCATTACATTTATTGGACAACCACTCCTGGATAGGGTATGGGACATTCCTTATTCCTTTGGCCCAGATATGCTCTCCCTCATTTACAATATAATTGTCTTTAAAATGTTCTCTATATACATTGAGAACCACATGAGGCAATGTTGTAATTCTGTTTCAAATACAAGTTAGAAAACTCAAGAGGAAAGGAAAGTCTATTGGGCTTACCTGTACCTTTATTCTTCCCATTGCTCTCTTGCCTTCCTGATGTTCCAAGATGTTTTTTAATCATTTTCTGTCTGTTTTAAGAACTTACCTGAGCCATTTGTTATTTTAGGATAGGTCTGTTGAAGACAAACTCTCTTAGTTTTCTTAGTTTTTCTTCATCTGAGAATGTTTTTATTTCCTTATTTCCTTTTTATTCTTTTTTAAAAAAATATATTTTTATTGATTTCAGAGAGGGAGAGAGATAGAAACATCAATGATGAGAGAGAATCATTGATCGGCTGCCTCCTGCATGCCCCACACTGGGGATTAAGCCTTATAGCAAGCTAATTTTTAAGTTGATAATTTTGTGTGGCCCGTGAGAGATGTTATAAATATGCAAATTACCCTTGGCAGAAAAAAAGGTTTCCCACCCCTGATCTAGGGGGAATACATAGATGGGACAGAGCCTCAGGATACCCCAACATTTAGAAGTCAAGCTCAGGAGACTGATGCCAGTAGGTTAGGAGAAACCAGAGGCCTGGGCTGATTGGTATTGTTTGGAATTATCACAATTAGTGTCCTTGGGCTTGGGAAATCCAGTCTGATTTTCCAAAAATTTGAAAACCAGATGGTGTTATTTTCAAATGATTGTCTTCATAGGATGTTTTGCTTCTAGACCCAAGATCAGGATTCAGCAGGCCCAGGCCCAGGCATGTATGTTTTCAACAAGCACTTCAGGTGCTTCTGCTGCTATGCTGGTGGTCCACAGTTCACTCTGAGCAACACTGATCCCAGGGCTGAGCTACTGGTGGCGTCTGCTGCATCTTCTAACTTCACTCCACTGCTTTATAAGAAGCCTTCTTCCTTCAGGCTTATGTCATTAGATACATTACTCTCATACTCACTGTCACTTAACCATCTCCCAGTTCCTTCTCTGATTACTAATGTTGGCATTTCGGTAGTTAGTTTCCTTGGATGTGAAGAGTTTATTTATTTTTTATTTTATTTTTTTAAAATAAATCTTTATTGTTCAGATTATTACAGTTGTTCCTCTCCCCCCTCCCATAGCTCCCCTCCACCCAGT
>NW_005365832.1:2901065-2911524 GCF_000412655.1 Myotis brandtii
CACAGCTTGGGTGGGGCGGGGTCTCAGGTAATCAACAGGGCGGAGCAAACAGCTATGGCTGCTCCTCAGTCCTGCCCTAAGAGGTCCTGGGTCTCAGTGTCCTGGTAATCGCTTCAAGCACCTCTGAGAGAAAGCCACCCTCGAGTTCCGCCCGCTGCCAGACAGTCCAGTTTCTCCCCGTATGAGTCTGGGTCTCCAGAGACTGGCCTGGAACTGGAGTCAGGGCCGTAGGGAGCTTGTGCCTCCCTCCCGATTGCAAAAGACATCGGCGTCCTCCGTTGCCAGCCCCTTTCCTCGCGCGCTCGAGCCTCCGTACCTCTGCACTTTGCTTCCGCACCTCCTCTGAGTCTCAGTGTGCTTTTCTCTTTCCTCCTAGTTGTAGAATTTCCACTCAGCCAGCCTTCCTGTGGTTCTGGATGATGTCTGTTTTGTCTTTTAGTTGCATTTTTGAAGTGGTTGTGCGAGGCAGCAATTTCAGGTGTTTACCTATGCCGCCATCTTGGTTTCTCTCTCCTTTTTATTCTTGAAGGCTATTTTCACTGGATATAGAATTCAAAATTGAGAGATCTTTTAGCACTTGAAGAAAAATGTTTTACCAGTTCCTCTGGCCTTCATGGTTACTGATCTGCTGTCTTTTGAAGTATCTTTCTCTAATAGATGAGGTAATGTTTTTCTCTCTGCTTTCAAGGTATTTTCTTTGTGTTTAGTTTTCAGAAGTTTGACTGTGATGTCTTGGCACGGATTTCTTTGGTTTATCCCTTTGGGATTTACTCTGCTTCTTGAATCTGTAGGTTTGTGTCTTTTACCAAGTTTGGGAAATTTTCAGTGATTACTTCTTCACATGCTTGACTTCAATGACACAAATTTTTTGTTTTTTATTTCAGTCACAGAGGTTCCTTAGGCTCTGTTTATTTTCTTTTCAGTCCTTCTTCTCTTGGTTGTTCAGGTTGGAAAGTTTCTGTTGTTCTGTATTTTTTGTTCATTGATAATTTCCTCTGTTCTCTCTATTCTGTTATTGAGCTTAGCCATTGAGCCTCTTATATTTTGGTTGTTGCAGTTCTAACATTTCCAGTTGTATATTTTATATCTTTTGTTCCTTTGTTGAGATTTTCTTTAAGTGTTCATGTCAATACTCATTGAAGCATTTTTTATGATGGCTGCTTTAAAATCCTTGTCAGAAGATTTCACGGCCTGTGTCCTCTCAGTGGTAGCATCTGTTGATTGTCTTTTCTTATTCAAGTTGAATTCTTGTTCTGATGAGTGATTTTTTATTGTACCCTGGTCATTTTGGGTATTATGTTATAAGACTCTGGATCTTGGATGTGAGGGCGATCTGGCTGCGACATCTGTCACCCCATTGATCGCCAGGGTTGATTTGGCTGATCTGGCTGGCTAGGCGGGTGTCCCCCTCCTCCTTCACCGATCCATGTGCGTCCCTCCCGAAGCTGCGCGCTCGGTCGAAGAGGACGACCTTCCCCCCTCCCCACCCCCCCAGAGGACCGGTCTTCGGTCAAGGGTATACGAGTAGCTGCGCTCCCCTGCTAGAACCTCCAAACAAGCTCTCAAGACTCTGGATCTTATTTAAACCTTCTGTTTTATCAGAACACCTCTGGCCCTGTGTTGGTGCGGAAAGGGGTATCAGATGCCTTTTTATTGCCAGGTAGAGGGTGGAAGTCTAGGTTCCCATATGGTCTCTATGATGCCACCCAGCAGAGGGTCTTCGGTACCGCATTACAACCTGATAAGGGTAGAAGACTAGGCTCTCTGTTCAACTTTGCAGACAAAGAGAAGTCCACAGTTTTTTCTGTAGTGTTAGGCTGGAGTAGAGTGGTTTTTGTATAAAAGGTTTCTGGCTTGCTAGGCTTCTCCTTTCCTGGTTCTTCATCTAGAGCAGTGGTTCTCAACCTTCCTAATGCCACGACCCTTTAATACAGTTCCTCATGTTGTGGTGACCCCCAACCATAAAATTATTTTCGTTGCTACTTCATAACTGTAATTTTGCTACTGTTATGAATTGTAATGTGAATATCTGATATGCAGGATGTATTTTCATTGTTACAAATTGAACATAATTAAAGCATAGTGATTAATCACAAAAACAATATGTAAATATATATGTGTTTTCCGATGGTCTTAGGCGACCCCTGTGAAAGGGTCGTTCGACCCCCAAAGGGGTTGTGACCCACAGGTTGGCAACCCACAGGATGAGAATCGCTGATCTAGAGAAAGTAGGCTTTTCTTGAGACTTTTTTTCTGTCTTTGCCTGGTAGCATTTTTGGATTTCTGACTCCTCTGGTACCAAGTATAGGCTATAAGAAGCAAACAACAGCAGCATAACCCATAGAACTCACCATTGTATCTTCCCTTGGGTCCCAAAGTCCCTAGCTGGTGCCTTGCCCTCTCTATTTTTGAGAGTCTTCTTATGTTTCTTTTATATATAACTAGAGGCCTGGTACATGACATTCATGGGGTGAGGGGGTCCCTCAGCCTGGCCTGCGCCCTCTCGCAGTCCAGGTCCCCTCGGGGGATGTCCAACTGGCAGCTTAGGCCTGCTCCCTGTGGCAGTCGGACATCCCCCGAGGAGTCCTTAATGCTGCTGGGGAGGCAGGAGAGGCTCTCATCACCGCTGCTGCACTCACCAGCCATGAGCCTGGCTTCTGGCTGAGCGGTGCTTCCCCTGTGGGAGTGCACTGACCACCAGGGAGCAGCTCCTGCATTGAATGTCTGCCCCCTGGTGGTCAATGTGTGTCATAGCGACCAGTCATTCTGCTGTTCAGTTGATTTGCTTATTAGGGTTTTATTATATAGGATGTCCAGGCTGTTAGCAGAAGGAACAGGGAGATGTGTATCTACACCATCTTGTCTTAGAACTAGAAGTCTCCTTGTCATATTATTTCTACTCTAGACACCTTTCCCTAGGACTATGTGATCTACTGTATTGGCAGACATGACAGATTCCTCTACAGAATTGTACTTCAAATCTGCAGGTATAATGACAGCTAAAGATTATTGTCTGTGGCCCTGTCAGCAGAAGCACTGTCAGTGGAATGTCTCCATAATGGGAAAACAGCTGGGGGATGCTACCTGTCTGACCTGATGGCCTTCTTGATTCTGGTGTCTTTTCCTCTTACAGGTGAAATACATTTGGGAGGTCAAGAACATTTTTATATGGAAACCCAAAGCATGCTTGCTGTTCCCAAAGGGGAGGATCAAGAAATGGATGTCTACGTGTCCACACAATATCCCAAAGGCATACAGGTAACATAGGGCCGTTGTGGAGAGGACATAGTTAAATGGTTTCTACCAACAAAGTATACCAAGAGCAATTACAAACAAAAATGTCATTTCAGAAACTGAATATCCATTTGGGTATTAATAACCATACAATTTTAAATCTTTTAAGTTAGTATTATAAGAGTAGAGGCCTTCTGATTGGCCAGTGTGGCTCAGGGGTTGAGCCTCCACCTATGAACCAGGAGCTCACAGTTCGATTCCCGGTCAGGGCACATGCCTGGGTTACAGGCTCAATCCCCAGTGTGGGGTGTACAGGAGGCAGCCGATCAATGATTCTCTCTCATCATTGATATTTCTGATGTTTCTATCGCTCTATCCCTCTCCCTTCCTTTCTGAAATCAATTTAAAAATATATATTTTTAAAAAGAGTAGAGGCCTTCTGTTTGTGGATCTGTAACTATAAAATGATAGGGAATCTGCAGGTCTCTTTTGCTATACTCTTCTTTTTTTTTTAATCCTCACCCGAGGATATTTTCCCATTGATATTCAGAGAGGGAAGAGAGAGGAAAAGACAGAGAAATATCGATGTGAGAGAAACATATTGATTGGTTGCCTCCTGCACACGCCCCTACCAGGGACCCAGCTTCTGCAACCGGGGTAGGTGCCCTTGACCCTGCAGAGGCGCCTGCAACCGAGGTAGGCGCCCTTGACCCTTGACCGGAATCAAACAGGGACCTTTGGTCCAAAGGCTGATGCTCTATCCACTGAGCCAAACCAGTTAGGGCTCTTTTGCTATACTCTTTACACTAAAGAATACAAAAGAAGTGATGACTATCACTTAAACTGTTGAATGATAATGTAGGAAAGTTGTTAAGAGAGTAAATCCTAAGAGTTATCCTCCTGAGAAGAATTTTTTTCTATTGTATCTATGAGATGATGAATGTTAACTAAACCTGTTTGGTAATCATTTTACAGCATATGTAAATCAAGCCATCATGCTTTCCACCTTAAACTTACACAGTGATATATGTTAATTATTTCTCAATAAAACTAGAAAAAAGAAAAAAGAGGAAGGCCTGCCCTCCAAAGTCACATGAAGCAGTTAGGAAAGCGTGTTGAGCAGAATGCAACCTGATTTAAATCTGCTAATTTACATACTAGTATGTGGAAGAACTAAGAGAACAGAGGCTGTTAAGAGCTAGAATCATCCAGAAAGTCCCCTGGCGGTGAAGTCTTAAGTTTGGATGTATACTGAGAATGAGGTTTGTCTAGATCCGGATTGGGGAACCTTTTTTTTTCTGCCAAGGGCCGTTTGGATATTTATAACATCATTCTCAGGCCATACAAAATTACCAACTTAAAAATTAGCCTGCTGTTTTTAGTCAAACATTTCATTAATTCATCCCTAATGCCTAGGCAGGACCAGACCAAATGATTTCTGGGGCCTCATAGGGCCTGTGGGCCGAACATTCCCCACTCTTTGGTGAGAAGAGAGGCCATTCCAGGCAATTTCACACCAAGATCAAATACCACTCATCCATTCTTTCTTTCATTCATTCATTCATTAATTCATTCATCTACCCATCCATCCATCCATCCATCCATCTATCCATCCACCCATTCGCTCACCTGCCCCTTCTGCAAACACTTATTGCCTATGTGTCAGGCAGCATGCATATAAAACAGGAGGGAAATACAAGGACTGCCCAAGCCGGAATGGAGGATGCCCCTTAGAGGTGGCTAGTTTAAGCATCATGGTGAAAGTAAGGGGAACAAAGCAGAGGGGTCCTGATTCAGTAGGGTTGTTACCAGAGCAGTGTTGTTACAGAGCAAGTGGGAATGTGGGAATGTGGAGAAGGAGGCCTGTAGAAGGTGGAACACTAAGAAGGGTCAAGCAAACTCCATTCTAGTCCTGTTCTGCTCCCCACTCCTGTGTGACATTGGGCCCCTCACTTCATCTCTTTTGGGCTCCTGAGCTATAAAAATGAGTTGTGAAGACCTCTAAACATTAGGATGTAAAAAAGAGCAAGACCCACATTCAGGGAAGACCTACTGGCCAACTACAGCAGTAATCCAAACGGGAAGTGAGAAGAGAGCACTTCCCAGCTGAGAGGGGTAGAGTGCAGGGGAAGACCCAACCTGAACGAGGTTTGGAAGGCCACAAAAACCTCACTGCTTCGGGAACCATATCCCCAGGGATCAGTGTGAAAGGATACTTTGGGTATAGTTCATGGGGAAAAATTGTAAAAATTATTAGCACAGAAATATCTCATTGCTACTGAACGGACTACTCAATATAAATGATAGTTTTGGCAATGTCACTGTAGCCAAATCCCACTGAGATGAGCACGGATGCATGCCTAGGTCACTGGAAAGTGTCCTTTTACTTAGTATAATCACACAGTTTGTGTATCATGTACAACATTATAGAATCAAAATGTGGAAGGGCTGTCCCACCTCCCTTGCTACTAATGGGTTAGATTAATGAGAACTGTTATCATTCCCAGGACATCGTTGCTTCGGTCTTGAAGCTGCCGGCGAACAAGGTCATGTGTCATGTAAAGCGTGTTGGCGGAGCATTTGGGGGGAAGGCGTTTAAGACTGGCGTCATGGCAGCCATCACCGCATTTGCAGCAAACAAGTAAGTGGAGCAAATCTGCTAAATAGACTAAAAATTAAATGAGAGTGTGCTGAATATTAGCAATATCAGAATTATAGAGAAAGAACCAGGGTGAAGATTATTTAAAATCACAGACACTATACCAGTTATTACAACTTTTTTATCCTATATTGTCAAACTACATACTAAAAGAACCAAAATGAGAATCAGTTACTGAAAAGAATAAAAACCACAGTGGAAATACTAAATACAGGTCCTGAAAGGGTGGAGCTTACTTATCCTTAGCATGTGTGTGCATGTGTGTGCGTGTGCATGTGTATGTGTGCACGCGCATGTGTGTGTGTTCCCATGACTTAAATGGAGGTTCTGCTTTTGTTATGCTTACCTTTGTTTAAATTACCATTTTCCTTAAAAAAAAAAGGAAAAAAAATAAATTACCATTTTCCTTCAAGAATCTCAAAATATTTCCCTAGGAATTGTCTTTGAGCAGGTTCTCCTAGAAGGCTCCCTTTCTGTGCTGAGAATATAGGTCAGGTCCTCTATCCCATGACACAAAAAGGCCTTGATTCCAGACCTGTCCTCTCGGGGAGCCCTTGGCAATCACACCACCTGAGTGTCTCCATTGGGAACCGGCCTTTGGATTCTAACTCTGGCGGAGGTTGTTGGCACAGGGGGAAGTACCCCCAGAGCACCCCAGAGCCCCCCTCCCATAAGCAATGAATGCCAGCCACGGTGCCCTGACCGACTGTGTACACTTGAGATGGGCACAGCCTGGGCTCAGGGAGTAGCTCTGCTCTGTCAGCTTGGATGCCACTCAAGCTGTCACAAGGGGTTACATAAACCCTGGGTGATACCTACGTGGTTTCTACCTCTCTCGCTTTTTTCTGTGTTAGACATGGCCGTGCAGTCCGCTGCATCCTGGAGCGGGGAGAAGACATGTTAATAACCGCGGGCCGCCACCCTTACCTTGGGAAGTACAAAGTGAGTAGAAGGGAGGGAGGATTCGTGTTGTATGTTTACTCATGTTGTAACGTTCCCTAAGTGCAGAGGCAGCACCTGGCTACTCTGTAATGGGGAATAACAATGAGCAAACTACTAGTAACTGGGCTTCTGTTTAACTTTCTATTTCTTGTGCTAATTGCTTGGTTACTGGCTGGTAGGATTGGGACTTTGCTGCTTAACCCATAGATGACAATTTGTGAAAAGTGCTGGCTGGTACTGACTGATCCAGAGGGAATAACTGGAAAACATATGAGTATATAAGTCCATGAAAGTAGATCTGATAAGCATACTATTCTCACCTATAAAAAGAGGTAAAAATAGAATGATTCCTATAACAACAGTGTTACGTGAAATTATGATTTGCCAACAGGTTCTTCATGTTTAGGTATATCAGGGTATTTTTGTAGAACTGTCCCAGAAAATTTTCCATAGCAGAAAATAATTATGATTTTGCTTTATAAGGAAGAAGTTTATTTGTCCATTTTTTAATCAGGTTGTTTGTTATTTTGCTGTTGTGTTGAATTAGTTCTTTATACATCCTGAATGTTAACCCTTTAACTGATATACGATTGACAAATATTTTATCCCACTCTCTGGGTTGTCTTTTCACCCTGTTGATTGTGTCCTTGATATATAAAATTTTTAAATTTTGATGTCATCCAGTTTATCCATTTTTTCTTTTGCTGCCTCTGCTTTTGGCATCATATCCAAGAAATTATTACTGAATCCAATGTCATGAAGCTTTTCACAAGTGACAGAGCACACTTAGACTCGGCCCCCCACACGCGTGTCAGAGGCCAAGTCTCTTTCCGCAGGCGGGGTTCATGAAGGATGGCAGAATCCTGGCCCTGGACATGGAGCACTATGGCAATGGAGGCGCCTTCCCGGACGAGTCATTATTAGTAAGTGTTTTAAGGAGCAAGTTCACATTCTGGAAAGTGTTATATAAAACGGTTTAATCTAGAAAATTTCCCATAGCCACATATATTTCATTATGAAAGCATAAAGACCCTCTTTGCAGGGATAGCCACATGATATTGGTGCCTCACTGTGAGCCCGAAGATATTGGGCTCACCATGGAGATGTGTGCCCTCTCCATGTTTCCTGTACTCCCAGCTCTTTCCCCAGGTGCAAGCATTAGACCTCAGCCCTACTGACATGTGGGACTGGATAATTCTTTGTGGTGGAGCCTGTCCTGTGCATTGTAGGATGCTTAGCAGTATTTTGGCCTCTACCCAGCAGATTTCAGTGGCACAGCTACCCTCCAGTCCTAGCAACCAAAGATGTCTCCAGACACGGCCAAGCGTCCCAGGGGGAAAGAGGGCCAAATTGCCCCTCATTGAGAACCAATGCGTTCAACCAAATGCCCAAACGTTTTTTTCCCCTGTTTTCTAGGATATGATTCATACTCAGTACATTCTATGGATTCAGTGGTTAGGGCCTATGCATGCTTCACAGACTTTTGGAAATGTTTGAAACCTGGAAAAAAAATGCATCTGCTCTACTAGTAAAATATGAAAATAAAAAGTGATTTCAAAAGAAAAATTATCCCAATCCCTAAATATTATCTTGCAGCAAAGATGCATTTAAGTTGAGCTCTGGGTCTGTTTGAGCATGTTTGATGTGATGGAGAGGGGGCCTGCTTTTGGTCTGAGCTCTCAGGATGGTACAACAGGGACAGAGGACGAGGTCTCATCACATCAACTCTGGGTTTCCCCAGGTGCTGGAAATTGGACTCCTGAAGTTGGATAATGCTTACAAGTTCCCCAACCTGCGTTGCCGAGGGTGGGCGTGCAGAACCAACCTGCCACCCAACACGGCTTTTCGTGGGTTCGGCTTCCCGCAGGCAGGGCTGATCACCGAAGCCTGCATCACCGATGTGGCAGCCAAGTGTGGCTTGTCCCCTGAGAAGGTAAGACTAAATTAGTCCCACGTACAAAAGATACCGACTTTTCAAGGTAGGAGGGCCACTGGAGGCCATTCATGCTGAGGAGTACGAGGCCTGTTGGTGCTAAGTGATTTGCCCTGGGTAACCCTACTCACCAGGGACCACAAGTTCAGTGATCCTTGTTCCACTCAGGGTGCTTCTCAAAAATCCTGGGGACAGGGCAAAGGGGGTAGAGAATGGGAGAAATCTGTAATACTGTCAACAATAAATAAAAAATTTATAAAAAGATTTATTTAAAAATTTATAGAAAGATTTATTAAAATCCTGTACTCATTTTTCTTGGTTATAAAATGGGGAATTCAGAAGGTTAATCACTACTGTATCTTCCAGGCATAAAGCCCAAAATTCCATCAGAAGTTTTAATACAACAAGGAAATCTCCTTTAAAACATATCATATTTCTGATGTATTATTGCAACCATTTTCTAACCAAGAGCATAAAATAAACTCTGGGGCCCAGGAGATATTGAAGAGTGAGCATTGGATTCTAACTCATGTAGTGAGAAGTATCCGTTGGTTGGGGTGTAATTGCTACCGACAGGTTCTGTCACCCTTCTTTCCTCGCTCCTTCAGCGTCTCAGGCAGCTGTCACCGAGTTCCAGTCCCTTCATCCACAATGGTCTCCTTTCAGTTCTTCAAGTCTCAGTATCAACTCTGTCATTAACAGCTCTGTTCCCTTCCCTGCAACTCTTGCCCCCAGGGTCCTGGTGTGGAGTTAGGTTGGGGACTCGGTGCTCTCTGCCCCTTCTCCCTGTGTCTTATGCTGCAGTGTTGGGGCAGGAGGAAGGGAGGACCAGGAAAACAGGCAGCATCTGCCTGTGGGACTGCTCCCTGCGAGCTCTCTGTCCTCTCCTTGGTTAGATGCAGCCATTTCTCAAGTGTCTTGTATCTGGGCTCCATTTCTGCCAGTTCTCTTGAAAATCGACAGTCCTCTGTGACGGGGAGTTCAATCTCACCTGCCCTTTAACTGGCCCCTCAGGCGGCATCCCCTGATGTCCATGCCCTGTGCCCTATGCTGCAGCCATCCTTAGAAAGCCCGTAACTTCTTTCCCCCGCAGCCTGAGAACCTGTGACCACAGGCAGGAGCCATCTTCATGTCTCTTGAACTTGTGGGGGACCCTTCCTGGCCATCGGGCGACAGTCTCTCTCCCCGATGCTCTGTCACACTTGGTAGTGCTAGGGAAGAAAATCAGATAATGCCCGCCTTTCATCCCCTGGGGAAGTTGAAGGAAAGAATAGCCACCCTTACAAACACTGCCTTAGCCCTGGCCAGTTTGGCTCAGTGGACAGAGTGTCAGCCTGCAGACTGAAGGGTCCTGGGTTTGATTCCACTCAAGGGCATATCCCTGGGTTGTAGGCTCCGTCCCCAGTAGGGGGCCTACAAGAGGCAGCCAATCAATGATTCTCTCTCATCATTGATGTTTCTATCTCTTTCTTCCTCTCCCTTCCTCTCTGAAATCAATAAAAATATATTTAAAAACAAACAAACAAACCAAAACACTGCCTTGCCCAAACTGGCACAGCTCACTAACTTCCAGTGACAGTAGGGGGACAAGAGGCAGCCAATCAATGATTCTCTCTCATCATTGATGTTTCTATCTCTTTCTTCCTCTCCCTTCCTCTCTGAAATCATCAAAAATATATTTAAAAACAAAC
>NW_005365832.1:2912826-2914572 GCF_000412655.1 Myotis brandtii
GCCCTGCTCTGAGCCCGACCAGGGGCTGCACCTAGGGATTGGGCCTGCCCTCTGCCACCCGGGAGCGGGCCTAAGCCAGCAGGTCGTTATCTCCCGAGGGGTCCCAGACTGTGAGAGGGCACAAGTGGCGCTGAGGGACACCCCCCCACCCGCCAGTGCACAAATTTTTGTGCACCGGGCCTCTAGTCTTTTTATAATGATCCAGGAATTTTTTAGGAGGATGGGGAGACTAGATGTGTGTAATGACCTTTGTCAGCTTGAGGCCTCAGCTGTCAAGTTTTCTCAACTGAGAATGGGAAGTACTTGACCTTTCGTTCTCAGCTGTGGGTCTGTCTCCAATTCTGGGAATTTGGGAAGAATTCTACTCAGTGCTTCAGACATCCTGGGGTCGAACCTTTTCACTGGTTTTTCACCCTAGTTATGGATTATATGTAAACAAACTTTCACATTTTCCTTTTGAAAGGAAGTGATCTTAGCTTGCCACAGCATCTCTATTATCTGAATCATGCAGATCATGTAGCCTGGAAATTAAATTTGGGATTACCCTTCAGCAATTATTCATCCAGTATTAAGAGTCCACAGTGTACCTGCACTGGGTTGAGTTCTTTGAGAAGCACAAGGAAAGGATGCCTTCCCTTAACTTACATAAGAGCAGCGTGGGCAGCATGGAAGTGGTAACATTTGATAGAGGCTCCGAGTAAAAGAGACTGTTATACGTTGGGAAAGGCTTCAACGAGGCGTACATTGAACTCAGTTTGGGTCTTACAGGAGGAGCAGATTTTGACTAGGAGGACAGTGGATGGGAGAGTCCATCTGCCAAGTCCCTTCACCCCCATCTTTTTCATCTCTTTCCCTTTTGTAGGTCCGAATGATAAACATGTACAAGGAAATTGACCAAACACACTACAAACAAGAGATTAATGCCAAGAACCTGATCCAGTGTTGGAGAGAATGTATGGCCATGTCTTCCTACTCCCTGAGGAAAGCAGCTGTGGAAAAATTCAACTCGGAGAATTCCTGGAAGAAGAAGGGGCTGGCCATGGTCCCCGTGAAGTTTCCTATCGGCCTTGGCTCCCGGGCTGCTGGCCAGGTCAGTTCTCCAAACAGACAGATGAAAAGGTGTTTGAGAAAGTTTCCGCGGAGGTGAATTAGCCATATGGCTGCAATATCTGCTCGCTAAACGTCACCAAAGTTGGGCTCAAGCACACTGGCTTTTCTCTAGAGGAGACCAGAGCCTCTTTGCCCACATCCCCAGGGTTGGTGACAAGCATCCCTCCTGGGAAATTGGGAGACCCAGTTTCTACTCCTGGCCCTAGTATGAAGCAGCTGAGTCAACTCACTCGGCCCCAGATTGCTCCAATATAAAATCAAAGGTGGGACCAATGACTGCCAGGACTCTTCTTTCAGCTCCTCTGTGATTCGGTGTCTCTGGGCTGTGAAGTAGAAACAGGCAGCTGTAAGGCTGAGGGGTAAATTAAATGATAAGTAGATCATTTAAAGAATTTTTAGAACACAATTTTAGGAATTTATTCACTTCATAGCCATTGAAAGTGTGAAGAGGAAGACTAAAAATCTATTCTTATAGTTTAATTTCTTTTATTGATTAAATAAACTCGCTGCTTGGTTGCTAAATCCCACTTACTATTACCATCTCTTCCTTCTTGAATGCAACTTACTGAAGAAGGACTGGTCTCTCCTTGCTCATTGTATAGCTGTGATGTGGGACCCTATTATAAATATATATAT
>NW_005365832.1:2915097-2932796 GCF_000412655.1 Myotis brandtii
AATTGTCACCCCTTTGCAGTATTCACACCTTTGGCTGAGGCCTGATGAAGATGTGGCAGGTGTGCTGAGTGATGACAGAATACTGATAAATGGGGGTGGGGCTGTGAGGGACACTAGTGTGTAGGCTGGGAGTCGAGGGAGTAGAGGAGGCCAAGAGAAGTGGGTGGGAAGGTCCTTCCCTCATCCCCACAGTCTTCCGTTCACCTGCCCATCCTGGTTTCATGTAGTTTTGATTGTAGCTGTATTCACCCAGAGGAGCAATGTGACATGACAAGGGGTGATCTTATTACAGCCGAACCATCTCTTGTCTGTTTGTGATGACAAAAACCAACACAGAGTCGTTTAGTCATCTGCACCCAATTTACCCAGATGAGAGGGACAGTCAAGACGCTGGGGTTTAGGAATAAAGACAAAAACAAGGTTATTCAAAAGAAAGGAAAGGGGGAAAGTGCCACTAGAAAAGGAGTAGCGATCAGGGAGTCTTGGTACACAGTTTTGGGGAAACTGATTCGCCGGTAGCTGGCAGCCAGTCTGGACTGCTGTCCTGGTGCAGGCTGCCTGGGATCCCAGGACAACAGCTGCCTCGTTTGTGGGTTGTAGAAAGATCTGTGGGCTATAGGCTGTGGTAGGCATGGCAGCTGTCTCTGCTTAATGGCTGCCATCACTTAACATCTGGCCTCTGGTGGACCAGGTCTGTCTCATTTCCCTCATCAGGAATTTCTCAAAAAATTAGATTTAAAAAATAATGAGGATGGCTAAGCTCCCACTACGTTTATAAGTTCTTTTAGCTTTTATCGCGTTCAACCCTCAGGTCAACCTATAAGATTTGTAGCCTTAACTCGGTGATGAGAAACGGAGGCCCCAGAGCTTAAACGACTTGCCCGAGTCCCACAGCTGCTGAGAGGAGGGCTCGGGGCCAGAAGCAGGGCGTTCTCAGCCTTTTCGTGGAAACTGAGGTGGGATTCAGCTCAGCTGGGAAGAAACCAGACAGCAGCCACCAGTACAACCTCATTCTCAAAGGCCACTGAGAAGCTGGCCCCGCCACCAGGCCTTCCCCCACCTGCCGGAAACTAACCAGCGCCCATGTTTAAAATATTAGCTTAGGGCTGACTCACAGCATCGGGAGCAGCCAAGCTGCTTCCCCGTGCCAGATGCTGAAAGGCTACTCTGACGCCAACCAAGCAGGAGGGAACTAGAAGTGATGTTCGAGCCCCTTCTGTGTGTAAGGCCCGAGGCTGAATGATTTGTAATTTCCCACTTGACTGAGCCCCTGTCTGTTGGGTAGGTGTGATCGTATTTTATAAACTGCGCCCATCGAGGTTCGCTCTCTGGCCCAAGGACATGCAGTCAGTGAGTGACAGAGCAGGGATCGGACTTCAGGACTGGGGGAGAGGGGACACAGGGATGCCTTTATCATTCCACGCCGCCTCCCTGAGCAGAAGTCGCCCTGTGCTCCCCACAGCGGAGGGGCCAAGCACACCTCACCTGCATCATATTTCATTCCTAACCATGAACACGGAAGGACACAAGGTAGCTAAGTAACCTCTGTCTTCCCAGTGTCCTGGGATGGAGTCTGGCGCAGAGTAGGAACTCACATGTTTGAATGGCTCAGACATTTGGGGATCTGTGGGACCAAACCAAGCGTCTCACCAACACCGGCAGTCACTGCTCGAAGATTTAAATGTCACCGACACTGTCCCCAGTTCATCCCGCAGAGCCGTCTGTTCTAGCTCTCCAGTTGTGCCGATTGCGTGGGTGAAGCTCCGTGGGATTGTCTTTTGTGGGGCTCACAGTGAACCATCCGGTGGTGCCATTTCATGGAACCAAATGTGACATTTGAAACGGCTCCAGGAGACTGCAGCGGCACATGGAACCAGGAACTTGGCAGCCCCTGATAGGAACGCTGCCCTGGGCCCATGGGCAGAGCGCCGCTGCCAGCAGGCCACACAGTGTGAGAGAGGCGCCACCTGCTGCCATTGTCCCTCAGCCTCAGGCGCCAGCTGCGAACTTCACTCGCCACGTCTGACATGCCAGCGGAGCCAAGGACACCAAACACGGAGCCCACAAGCTCAAGAAGCAGAGAGAATGGCCGTGCTGTTGCAAATTCACTTATCAAACCTTTATCGAGCGCTCGCTGGGCGTGAGAGGCTGTGCTGCATTCCAAGGGATGCCCCAGGTTCTTCTTTCAGGGGCTCACGTTCTAGCAGAGCACAGGGAGGTGCCATAGAAGGGAGCCCGGAGCAGCCACTGCCGCAGCACCAGCTGGCATCTGATGCACGCCCCCAGGGCAGCCAGCTCTGGGCTCTCTGTAGAGGAAGCCACGCCTTGTCTTAATTATTTTGAGAATAAATGGCCAGGAGCAGAAAACAGTGTTTCCAGGAACGGTGTGTCAACAGACAGTACAGCACACTCTGCTGCATCTTCCCAAGGCCCTGGGCTGGTTATTATGGCACCATGCCTTCCCGAAGGCGCTGAAATTCTCCCCTGGGCTGGGAAGGTATGTGCCTTTGTCCTCAGAGAAAGGGTAGCCCGGGTCCCTATTTCCCCATACACTGGGACCAGGTGACTAGAGTGTCTTATTTGGAATAGTAGAGGCTTCTGCTTGCCATTCGCTGGAGTAATGCGGGCCTTTGGGCACCAATAAAGAGGCAGTTCTCCACGTGTGGCCTGTGGCTGGCAGGTGGCTACGGAGGCCCTCCTGGGGCAGAGAATGGGCCCAGGAACGCAGTCCTTTCCTTGGGATGTATCTGGTGATTGACATGTGAGTCCGTTGACTTTGGTTTAGGACCGGGGTTGTTTAGAAGTCATCTCAGTGAGTCATAAAGCCTTACTCAGATTTTGGCTTTATTAGATGGAAATTAGCTTGTTACAGAATTTTCTGAAGGCTCCGCCTTTACAAATCCTAGATAACTGTGCCGCTCTGACCGAAGCTTAGAGGCTAAGACACCCGGCCGATAGAGCTCTGCGTGACCCCGGCAGCTGCAGCCCACACCAGTGGAGCCGCTGCACGGGGTGCCTCGCAGGCCTTGCTGAAGCACAGCGCTAGGGGCCTTTCTTAAAACCGTGCATGTTAATATTGCTCTTACACTGGAGATGCAGCCTGAGAATGCTGCCCTGTTTTCTGCAGTTTCCTGCGCTGTCTCCATACTTCCTGGTTTAGCACGAGCGGACTTGCAAGATGGCATATTCTAGTTAATTGTAAAACATGTTTAGCTTAGAGTTGGGATGTTTCCTATTGCAGCCGCCTTTAATTCTGTGAGCAGTTTGGTTCCTTCTGGGTCGCTGCGGGGAGCTGTACAGCTAGATAAGATCACTTCCAGGTTCCCTTTCAACTGAAGCTCCGAAATGCTGTGCCAAGACGAGTTAGAGTGGGCTTAGCTCACTTTGCAGTGAGAAAATGATCTGTTTCATCTTAGTTGGATTTTCATGTTTGCTTCTCTATAGCAACCTACAACTGTGGGACTATGTGTTCACATAAGTAATTCTTCTCCCTCTTCCTCTATCTACATTTAACTTTGCTTGTTAAAACTGACAACCCCTCCCCCAAACCTATATCATCGCCCCACCCATGTTGGGGGATCCTTAAAAGGTACCAGCCAGTAACCTCAAATGTCCCACTGAGGACATAGTAGCCCAAGGAGCAGGGTTCTGCCCCAGACTCAAAGCTACCCAGCAACACTCTGGCCTCTCGTGGGTGACCATGGGGGGCCCAGCGTTGCCCTGGCTTTGGGCCTCTTAAACAGTGACGTGAAAAGTGTCCAGGAAAAGTGTCTATGTATATTTTGGCCGGTGATGGAAGGGAAGGGATCATTTCCAGGGAAAATGTTTTCATTGACAAGACATATGATAATATCAGTCAAAAGATCATGGAAGCTGTTCGTATTTTTTTTGCTTAGGCTGCTGCCCTGGTTCACATTTATCTAGACGGGTCTGTGCTGGTGACTCACGGAGGAATTGAAATGGGGCAGGGGGTCCACACGAAAATGATTCAGGTAAGGACGCAGATCACTGGGTGAAGTGGGGTGTGCCTGAGAGAGAAACCGCGGGTGCACATTCTCGGTTCCAAAGTCAAAAGGAGAGGGGACTTTAGCTTTGTCCACTTCCGTGATGAAGCTACAAACAGAAACTGGGTTAACCATCCAGTTTGTAACAGACCCTCTTGCAAGGAGGTGGCAGAAGAGTCTTGAGTTGTCTCATTGCTGAACAAAGCTCTGTGGTAATTGGCCGCTTTCCTTTGGACATAAGAACAAGTGAGTTGTCTTTTTTAAACCTTTGCTGGAAAAATAGAAAGATGCGTAAATTCTGATGTGCCGCATGATTTCTGGCTTTTTCATAGTAAGGACTCTTAAAAAACGGATACTATAAATCACATGTGATATTTCTAATCAAACTTTACCAGTTTTCTCATGGCTCCTTTACTTTAGATTAATTTTTAGGTACTGTTTCTATTTTGCTAATCAAACCAGTAATAACAGAGGTTGTATGACATTTGTAAGAGGCAAATAATTCTTTTTTAGAAGATCCTACACAATTCCATCATTTAGCAATAATTATTGTTTTTGAGCCCTTTCCCATCTTGATTTTTTTAAAAATATATTTTTCATTGATTTCAGAAAGGAAGGGAAAGGGAGAGAGAGAAACATTAATGAGGAGAGAAAATAATTGATCAGCTGCTTCCTGCACACCCCACACTGGGGCTTCAGCCCACAACCTGGACATGCGGCCCGACCGGGAATTGAACTGTGACCTCCTGGTTCATAGGTCGATGCTCAACCACTGAGCCACACTGGCCGGGCTTGACTTTTTTCTTTTTCCAAAAATTGTCAACATGCTGTGTATAGGCTTTTGTACCCTGGTTTTTCACCTGTCCTTCCACAGAGTGAGCCCTGCTTCCTGGCATTAGAAGCCTTTGCCCTCATGACTTGTAATGGTTGCACGGGGTTATCTATATAATTTATTGAACCTTCCCCGATGGGTGAACATTTCCGTGAATATTTTTACATAAGCCTGTGATCAAGTCAGTGACTGTTTTCTTAGAATAGAATCTCAGAAATGGAATTACTGGTCACTGAGTGTGCCTTAAATCATTGGGCACATATTACTAACTTGTTTTCCAGAATGTAGCCATCTCATTACACCACTAACCAACGTTATATGCTGTGGGCTGTTTTAAAATTGTAGATAAATTGATAGGTGAATGATTGTACCTCATTATTGCTTTAATTTGCATTTTTTTCTGAATAGAGAAATGTTGACTATACATTTTCTCTCATATAATCAGTCACTTGAGAACTGTCTGGTCATATCTTTGCCCATTTGGGAGGTGAGACTTTGGTGTTTTCTTCAATGGGCCATCAGACCTTTATGTCTGAACTGATGCATTTCATGTAGACGATCTTCTGAAAGTCAGTGGTATAGCAGGACTCCCTATGACCATGGCCTTGTCACAGCTATGAGCAAATTCTATTCAGCTATCCTGCTTGCAGGAAAGAGGAGAATTTTGAATGAGCTGCAGTTAGTAATATGATTTTGCCTCCGAGCACTAGAAACAAAGGAAGAACACAGCGGCCAGCTAAGTCCTGTGCAGGCCAGCGGCCCTGGCACCGTCTCCTTTGAGATGGTGTTGGTGCTGCTGCTTTAACGAGGCCACTGTTCCTTCTCAGAAGTGCTCTTTCCTGCAGCCCCTCCGGGAATGCGGGGAGGGCATCGCCACTCTGAGAAGGTCGGCTCTCCTACAGTTTTACAGAGTGCAGCGTCGGAGAGGCCTCAACGGTGTTGATTTCATGATGACAAAGACATAAAGCACTTCTTCCTCCCGCGGCCTTGCTTCCTCTTCCTGATGCCATTGCACATAAGACAGTCAGAGACAAAGAACATGTGCACAGGACTTGGGGTCCAGACTAGCCACGGGTTTTTATTCGGAGGAACTTTGTGCAGCTGGAAGAATTTGTGCTTCTGCCCACCGGTCCCCAGTGGGCGAATCAGGGCTTCCCGCCGGTGCTACCCTGTGGGCACGTGCATGGGCCTGTGACTCACCAAAGTATTTGGAGAAAAACAAAACAACTCTCTTCTAAAATCCAGGTGGCCAGTCGTGAGTTAAGGATGCCACTGTCCAATGTCCACCTGCGTGGGACAAGCACAGAAACCGTCCCCAATGCGAACGTCTCCGGGGGCTCCGTGGTGGCGGATCTCAACGGGCTGGCAGTGAAGGTAAGGCCATTGCTGTGCCATCCAGGTCATTAGCTCCATCAGGACCAACACGCAGGTGGCACTCGGAAGATGTTGGGAATGAATTCAGCTCTTAGCCCCTCCCCACACCCTCTCGGTGGAAAGTCCTTCCCTGGCTCAGTGGTGCAGCACCAGGCGCTCTGAGCTGGAAAAGCCACCTCTTCTCGCTCACTCCTGACATCTCACTGGTGTTCAGGTCATTTCCATTCTACGCAAAAACGTCTCTGTGGAGACATCTCTACCGCCCTGATTTGCTAACACGGCTGCTGGGTTCAGACCACAGCCCCTGCCCCGACCACTGTGTGCTCTTTCTGCGCCCCAGTTACATTGCCTTCCACCTGGTTTCATGCTGCCACAGAGTAAACCTGACCAGGCTGTGCTTAAAAACAGTGATGGGTGGTTCGCCAGCAGTTTTTCTGTGAAGTCCTGACTTCGCGTGGCTCCCAGCCTAGGCTGTCACCCGTCAGCCCACCCCCGGGAGACCTGTCACATCACCTCTTACAAGATGGGTCTCTTCCTTCTCTGTGTTCCTTGGGCCTCTTAAATAAGCCTGTGTAAGGGCACATGTCATGCGGTGTTGGTATTGGTGTTTGCGTGGAATTATGATTATAATTTTAACTAAAAAATAATCCCTAGGACGCTTGCCAAACTCTCCTAAAGCGCCTGGAACCCATCATCAGCAAGAATCCTCGAGGCACTTGGAAGGACTGGGTGAGAGTCACTTTGTGTTTTATGTTAGAATGAAAGAGGGGGGAGTGAAAGGGATATGTATGAACTGAACATCAGCAGAAAGAGCATTTTAAGAGGTGCCGTAGTTACGTAGGGCAAGCAGAGGCCCTTGGGCTCTTGGCATGGGGAAATCATATCACAGGATGATGGAAGAACTTACAGCTGAGAAAATACTCTATCAGAGAAAAAGATGGTTTTTGTCTAGAACTCTTTTAAAATGCTTTAATATATTTTTTATTTTTATTTTAAATATCTTTACTGAGGTATAATTGACCTACAGTAAACTGCACACATTTAAAGTGTACAACTTGATAAGTTTTGATATATATGTACATATATGTAACCATCACCACAGTTAAGAGAGTGAACATACCCATCACCCCCAAAAGATGGGCAGTGTTCATTTGTGCTCCATTCTCACTTATCCCTTCCTCCCATGCCCACCCCACCATCCCCAAACATCTTAATCTGCTTTTTGTCACTAGAGATCAATTTGCTTTGCCTACAGTTTTATAAAAATGAAATCATATAGTATAAACTTTTTTACAGCATAATGATTTGACATTTATATAACTTACAAAGTGATTATCCTGATAAATTTAGTACTCACCTGACACCACACATAGTGATTACAATATTACTGATGGTACTTCCTATCAGAACTCCTACTTTAAGCAAGAATTAAGGTGTTTTCTAGATAATAGCTGTAAATCTGTTTGTTCTCCTTCTTTGGGTTCCACTGTTCCTACAATGGGAAGAAAACACTTCCCAGTTCTCCTTCTATAAAACTAAAAACCATGTGAACACTTATTTAGAAATAGGAAAGCAAGCCATTGGCTATATATTCAACCAATAGTTGAAATGGAATGGAAATATTTCACTGCTTCCTTTGATCTACGTGTGATGTAGTTGGAAGAGAAAACACCCATTCAACCAGCAAAGTTTTCAGAGTAATAGGTTCTAAAGCACCAGATGACATGGAATGGATATCAATAAAGGCTGGGAGCGTGTGCCATGATGACGGCTCTAGCATGCCACATTAGAAGCATTGGTCTGGAGGAAATAACGTTTGGGAAGTCTTACTTAGAAATGGTTTCTTCTATTCCATAGAGTTAGGACTCGCTCTATAATTCATATTTATGGGAGCACTCAGTCCCTTTGGGGAATATTTATTCTGCCCTCTTGCCTGTGCTGCCTGGGCCCGGGAGGCTGAGGAGTCTGGTTGGAGAAACGCCATCGCACTGCGGTGAGATGCAGGGCAAGAGGCTCAGTCCTCCACCACTGGGCAGTGCTGCCATTCAGCCCACTTTCTGCTGTATGGTTGCACTTCTCCTATTTTCTTTCTCAGACTTGGGGACTTGGACCTAACCCCCATTTTCCCATCTATTAGTCATCTGTGTGCGCTGCAAAGTCAGGAGAACGTTTGCTTCAAATGGTACAATTTAGCACAAGATTACCTCTCTCCTATGACTGTTATGGATATATGATGTTAAAGTGAAACATGCAACCACCCATTGTTTCCTGAAATGTTCCGTGTTAATAGGCTTAGTCTTTCCAGATGACTGAGCGAGAGTCTTTATGAGCAGAATATGTGCTGCCCAGCACAGTCCAGGCTGTCTGTGTAGCATGCTGTGGCATCACTGATGACAGTGACATACATTGAACAGGTGCTGGGACCACAACCAGTGAACCACACATACCAGCGGAGGTGGAGGATGCCGACAGGAATAAATTAATGTTGGTTCTTCCTAGTTATGACCCCTGCGAGCTTTATGTAGCATACCGCAGTTAAAATGGAAGTTTCCAGTGATTCTGATTGAAACACCCTTATTGTGTCCCGACCCCCTCTTTCACAGGCGCAGGCGGCTTTCGACGAAAGCATCAGCCTCTCGGCCACCGGGTACTTCAGGTAACCTGTCCTTTCTGTCTTGGCTCCGGGAAGCGGCAGGGGCATCTGGAGGAAGCATTTCGCTTCTGCTTGCAGCTGTGGCACCAACTGTACCTTCTAGTGACCCACTGTAATCAAAAACATTTAGCTGCCACTTAATCCAAATGTCCAGAAAGGTTGTTGTTGGGGGAAATAGGCCCACAAATAAAATGGGCCTATTATGAATCGATGGTTCGGATCCTACTGGGTAGTTCTAGAGCTGTTGTTGGGGGAAATAGGCCCACAAATAAAATACAGCTGAATCGATGGTTCGGATCCTACTGGGTAGTTCTAGAGGGTTCTCTGGGGCTAGTGAAGGGCACTGACAGGAACCTACAGCAGTGGCTGACCTTTTGTTGAAAACTCAGTATATTCCTTAAGTTCAAAAACAAAGGTGGAAAAAAATGCAATAAAATCCATAATAAGATAAACAGCATTAACACTTTCCAGCTTGGCAAAAGATCAGAAATGTGACAATAACTATGTGTTATCAAGATGTGGAAAAAGTGGAACTCCCGTGCTTTGGAAAACAATTTATCTGATTATTCAAATGGAGAGTGGAAGCCATCAGAGAGAGGCTGACCTGATTTGCGCACCTTGCCAGTTGTCCTGGGAGTCCCAGGCACTGTCTGGCTATGGAGAACAAGCACTGGAAGCATTTTTAATGGCCACCTCCAGGTAGGGAAGCAGGAGAAAGGGGTAGGGAGTCCTGGAAAGCTGCTGGCTCTTCTCTTTTACCAGACATTCACTTGGTGTCCTTAAAGACGGGTTGATGGTGAACATGCATGTGGTGTCCTAGAAGATGGGTGGAAGGGTACATGCATTTGGTGTCCTTAAAGATGAGTTGATGGTGGGAGATTGGAGTATTCTCAAAGCAAGAGAGAGATAGCCTAGGTGCCTTATCCCTCACACAGGAGGCTAAATCCTGGGGCCAGAAAGACAAATAAACAGGTCAGTGTGAACCTTTGAAGTAGTGTGTTGTGTAAGAAGCAGGTGGAATTCCCCAATCTGATGACAGTAGGATTATCTGAGCTAATATTAGCTCAAAGCAATGGGGTCGATAACCCTACAGTCAGCAGTTAACTTCCAGGCTTGTGGAGTCATTGGTAGGGAACAATTGGATGTTTTTATCAGGAAAAACAAATTTAATTAGGAAGAAGTAAAGACTGATTTATGCAACATATTTATTGCATGTATGTGCAGGCACATCATTGCACATGTCTACTCATCTGGTTTGCAGGACATACAAATCGAGCTCAGCTCTAATAACAACACTCCTCAAGCATTCTCTTTCCTCCAGGGGTTACGAGTCAAACATGAACTGGGAGACAGGCGAAGGCCATCCCTTCGAATACTTTGTTTACGGAGCCGCCTGTTCCGAGGTTGAAATAGACTGCCTGACAGGTGCTCATAAGGTCAGTACCGATGGGGAGGGTCTCCAGGCTGCACGCTGGATGCACCTCAACCCCACATACCCCTCACTGAGCACCACGGAAGCACCAGGAATTTGGCCTAAAGACAATTCTCTGTATTATCAGAGGAAAATAGAAGCCCAGCAGTTCCCTTGGTGCTATGATTGCTCCCATGGAAAACAACCAGTGGCCTCTCTTCTTTACTTCCCTGGCCCTTTAATGGAATAAGGAAAGAAGCCACTTCAAGGAAGAAACACAGCCTACAGGGGGCTTCCATGTAGACTGTGGGGACAACTGGCAGTGGTGACCACTTTGGTGAAATGCCATCATATGGGTGCCAAGTCATAAGCACCCATACTCTGCTAACAAGACAGAAGCCACAGTCTTTTATAGCCTGATATTGGGGTGACATACGATTACTTCTGCCATATCCTGTTGGTCACATAAACCAATCCTGGTAAAATGTCGGAAGGAACCACAAGAAGGCTTCATCCTTATGATACCAAGATGTGGGGGTCATTTAGGGCCATCTTGAAGGCTGGCAGCCACAACCTAAAGCCACTCTCTCCAGCCCTGTAAGTCCTGTAACTCCACAGCTTTGAAAGTAAAAGCTTCACTCGCATGGCAGACTTGAGAGCACCTCCCCTCCCCTCCGATGGGGGCCACTGGTCTCATGGACGGCCAGCCTTACTGCCTGATGTCAAAGAGAACTTTACACTTCATTGTGTCTTTAAATAAGAGAGACGAGGGCCTGATGTTTTATTATAGCGGAACATTCCAGATCACTGATTTTCATAAAAAAAAATGTCAGATGAAAGTCCCTCTTCAAAGAAGGACACTCTTGGGTTTCCTTCGTCCCATTAATAGTTATGAGTAGAATCTGTTTGCCATCGCCATTATGAAACCACTATGTCCCATCAGAGGCGGTGCAGGCTCGCCGGAGAGCCCAGGTCTGCCAGCAGCCCGGCTCCTCCTTGGTAGGTTACTGGAGAATTTTTAGTCACCAAGTTTCAATGTTAGATTTACTGTCTCTTCAGCTCTAAAAATGAAAAATCTAGAACAGCAGATAATCACTGAAAGACTTTTTTTGCTGATGCACCCTGAGTTCTGTGATTCAGGAAACTGCAAGCAGCCAGTTGGGTGTTGGGTTGTATAGTCACCACAAAGTTTCGCAATGAGGACCACGAGGGCCATGGAGGTTTTCTGTTTTCTGTGTCGTGTCTCATGTCATGCACTGGATTGAACTCAGTATGTTACATCGCTCAGCTGGAATCAAAGCCAAGTCAATATTTTCCTCTCCTGTTGTTTCCAATAAAAATAATCAGTGTTTAAGCGGGTGGAGAGTATTTGTAGAACTCGGAAATTCATACATAATACACGTGGTAACATACAATGTTGCCTCTTTCTTCTGAAGTATAGTGTGGCCCAAAGAAAGGTTCTATAGCCACGCCACCCTGACAGGACTATCTCTCAGCATTCCCTCCCTGTGCTGTGTTCGTCACAGCAAACATTCTAACTTTTTTTTTTAATGACTAGAACATCAGGACAGACATCGTCATGGATGTTGGCTGCAGTATAAATCCAGCCCTTGACATAGGCCAGGTATGTGGAACTGACTTTCCTCGCTTCCTGTGTGTAAAAGCCAAGGCTGCTATGGGGTCTTCAGGGGAAACATCCCACCTAACTTATTCCTCATCTCCCTTTTCTACCCCGGAGTCAGAATCTTTCTATTCAGACCAGCCACACAACTCATCTCTTACTGTTTAAAAAGGGAAGGAAACAAAGGTGTTTTAGGTCATGTTTGAAGAAACGTGCAGCCTGGGACTGGGCAGCTTGAACGAGGGAGGGCTAAGCTTGGAAGGGACAGAACGAGCCCCACATTGGGGGTGGAGGTAAAGGAGGGTGCTCAGTGCTGAGCCTCGGCCTGCAACAGGCTTGAGCTTCGAGGAGTTTGGAGCTGGGCCGGGATAACAAATGTCACATAACTGCAGCAGTAGTGATGGAGAGGCAGCCTATGTTGCCCCCAGATGTTTTTTATTTAAATTTACAGTAACTGACAAGATTGAAAAATCACAAGCTGTTTTCCATCAATATTGAAATGTCTGGCACATCTAAGAGCTTGAAGAACACAGTTCAAACCCTTGATGGTACAAGTGGGGAAACTGAGTCCAGGGGTGTGAGGCTGGCCAGCTCGTGAGCAAGAATGTTAGGAGGGGTGATTTGGTCCCAGAGGCCCGAGAGCCTTTCCTACTGGGCTGGGACCTGTGGACATGTCAGTCAGAGTTTCATCTGGAAGAAAACACGAGAGAGTTGAACCTCCAGGCTTCCTGAGGCCTCTTCCAGGGCCCTTGACAGGCTAACGTCAGGCTAAGATTTGAACTCAAGGCCTTTGACGTTGAACTTAGTGCTCATAAGATGTTTAAAAGGCTTTTAGGCAAACTTTTATGTAAACTTCATAGACGTTTTCCAAGACATACTGAATACCCCCTCTTGCACTGTATTTTAAAAATTCAGACAAACAGCATGAAGTTGAAATGCTACTGTTGACTGCATTTTCTCATACATGGAAATTTTACTTTTTATTTTATTTTTTTGGCCTCAGATCGAAGGTGCATTTATTCAAGGCATGGGACTCTACACAATCGAGGAACTGAATTATTCTCCTCAGGGTGTCCTGTACACTCGCGGTCCAGACCAATACAAAATCCCCACCATCTGTGACATCCCCACAGAGTTTCACGTTTCCTTTTTGCCTCCATCTCAAGACTCAAATACCCTGTATTCATCTAAGGTAAGTTATCCTCCATGAATAAATGCATGCTGATGAGATACTCGTGCAGGGAGGGAAGGGCTGCATTCATCTTTTGGTTATTTGGAGTTCTTACCAAGTTCTTACCAAGAAAAAAGGCCTTATTAAGCATTTTAATTATAAAATAATTTAACATAATTCTTTTTAAATACTCCAAATCTTGGAGCCTAACACAAACTACTGTTGTCATCAGGTTGCATCTGAATTTTCACGTTGTGATCATCATCTTCATGCCCATATCTCCTTTCTCCATTTGGGATCATTTCCTTAGACTGGAATCCTAAGAATGGGAATATTAGGATTAAATAGTAAATTGCTTTTTTTTTAAGGAAAAAGTTACAGATTTAATATTTTATACATGCACACATGTACTGTAGACAGAGAGAGAGAGAGAGAGAGAGAGAGAGAGAGAGAGAGAGAATCTAGTTCACTTGTCCCCTTGCAGGGCCTGGGAGAGTCTGGCGTATTCCTGGGCTGCTCAGTGTTCTTCGCCATCCATGACGCGGTGAGTGCAGCGCGACAGGAGAGAGGCCTGCGTGGACCATTGAAGCTCAATAGCCCACTGACCCCAGAGAAGATTCGAATGGCCTGTGAAGATAAGTTCACAAAAATGGTATGCTCTGCTCATCAATTTCTGAATTTTTGTCCCCTGTCCTGTGGTCAGGTGTTATTAGCCCACCATGGCAGTTTTCCGTGGAAGAAAAGGTGACAGGAATCCCAAGGGCACTTGAACAGGAGAAGAGCAGCATGGCCTTGAAGTGCATTTTCCATCAGCCTGGCCCTGTTACTGGGAAGGGGACCCAGCCCTGAGCGGGTCTGCCTGGGGCCAGCTGTTGGTGTGTGGGTTCTTGACTTCGTGAAGGAAAGATTTCATAGCATGAGTCCTGAGGCTCAGTTCTGCACTTCTTGAAAAAAGGAGGTTTCTTTTTTTATCATCAGTTATGTTCCTCCATTCTTTTGTTTTTTCCCAGGACACATTGGTCCAGGATAGAAGTTTAGGTGCTGTGCCCTGAGCCTCAGAATCCAGGCCAAGACTATGGGCCACTCCAGCAGCCAGTCTATCTCAGTCCACCCCTCCCAGGCACTGGGAGTGTACAATTCCTGATCTGAGTTGCACACACTCAATGGGCCCTTTCCCAGCCCCCAGTAGCAGGAATCCTGCCTACATCCACACCCCTGCTGAGCAAACATCTGAGCTCTCCTTGGTCATTTTCAGTGATGGGATTTTTAATTGTGGGAGGAATTCCCAGTGACCTCTCTGACTATAAACACGTTATTCCTTGTTTATCCCTGTATTGATGGGAGAGCCCCATATCTCTGCACATGCTGGCTCTTTGTGGCACCCCTTACTGGTACAGCTCTTCCTGACCCCATGAGTCACCTCTTCTCTCTGGAGAAACACAGACTGATTCCACTTTTCATTTGTCCCTCTTCAAAACGGGATGAAAACTCCCGTAGCTGCTCTATCCCCCCGACCCTGAGTCCTCTCCTGGATTCCTCCACATTTCTCACACTGCCATTGCCAGACCTCTCATTGTCCTGGTCGCCCTCGGGTGGTCTTTATCCTATTTTATATGCTGCTGTATTTCACCTGTCACAAATGTTTTCCAAATGCAAACGTGCACATTTGTCCTTTTATTCTAGATTCCAAGAGACAAACCTGGATCCTATGTTCCTTGGAATATACCCATATGATCAAGTACAGAATTTGGGAGAAAATCGGGTGACTCTTCCAATATAGCAATCTACCCTGTTTCTATGCTCTAGGATGCTCGGAATGAAAGACAAATCTCCACCGTTCAGAAGTCATTTCACAGAGTATTGCTTTTATATGACGCTGACTTCGAACGTTCCATTTAGATTTTGATAGATATGCTTAAGCAATTTAGAAATCATATTTTAAATGTTGTAAACACTAGCTGGCTTCCTCTAAGATATTCCCCATCACTCTGCCCCTTAAGCCTTCCGGCTGAATGGAATAGAAGGTAATGACTTGTATGTGATTCACATCTGGCTTATATGCAACTGAAATTATACTGTCTAGTGAAAGGAAGTTTTCTAAATGATTTTATTAGTAGTATACACTGTAAAGGATATTCACTTTTTACTTTATACGCTTTGTATGTTTTAGTTTCTAAAAATATGCTTTAGTTTTGTCATTTAAAGCAAATTAATAAACAGACCCATTTAACACCTAGAAACAGCACCTGAATGCATTACATCTCCATGGTTTAGTTCCATTTCATTGACTAAAGGTCTTTGTTGCTGACTGCAGAGAATTTTATTCCAGGGGGTCCCCTCAGGGCAGGGAGAAGTGTGCATTGTGTAAGAATGAGGTTGAGATTGAAATTTCAAATTGGTTGAAGGGAGGAGGAAACTGGAGTTAGCAGAGGAAGGTGGGGACATGAGAGGGTTGAGAGCATAGAGGCAGAATGTGACTGGAGGAACACACTCAGAGAACAAGCCAAAATCACCCCCCACCTGGGGGGCTGCCTCAACCAGCTGTCCCTCCTCCCGGGAGATCTCAGCTAGTCTCTCAGGTGGACACAGCAACAGTGCTTTCTATAGGACAACTATCGGCCAATTGTTATAGCATAACGTGTAGTCTAAGAAGTCAAATGAAGTTGTTTTCTTTGTGAATGGAAGAATGGTAAATTTTCCACATTGTTATTTCTACATTTATGTAGAGAAAAAAACCACAGTAGAAAGTAGGTGTCCAAGTGACCAGTGTGTGAGCTGGGGATTTGCTCTGATTGTGATAAACCCGTATCAATTTGTATTTATAGTTCTCTGGGGGAAAAGAGAGAGAGAAGAAAGACCGAGAATGAGAGAGCAAGAGAACGGATACAGGAGAGAGAATCTACGCGTGAAAGGTATTAGGATTCCTCATGGAAAGCACTTGGTTATGTTGAGCCTTCAGACTACATTTTGTAATTGCGTTTGTATTCATCTAAGTGTTAGGCATCACCTTCTCCTTATTATGATTTTCTTCATCTCTCTCTTCTCCCCCATTCCCTTCCTCCCCTCTGTCTCCTTGAACCACTACCAACACCACACACAAACACACATGAGTATAAAACCTTCAGGTTATTTTCAAATAATTATAAAATTTTGACCAGCAAGAATAGAAGGGAAATCATACCGGAAAGCTAGAAATACATTTCATAGTTAGTTCACATTTTTATATTTGCTCCTTTAAGCAGAGATTCTTAAATTACTTAACAGCACATTTTTATATGTTGCTCCTTTAAGCAGAGATTCTTAAATTACTTAACAGAATGGACAAAATAATTTTCTGGTCCTACCTTTGTTTTGAGTTCATGAATGGAATGTGCTCCTGCTTTTCACTGTCCTTGAACCTGCACCTGAAGGGCAACCCTGTATCAGTGTTTTCAGCTCCACAACCAAGGGGAAGAGTTAGTTACGGTTGAAACCGAGCCCACGCCCCCACCAGGCTGTGCAAAGAAATGGAAGCTCCATGTATATAATGTACCCAAGATCACTCAGCATTAGAAAGACCCTGTTTTTCATCTGTCTGCTCCCCAGGTTGCATTCTTTCCTCTGTGACATGTGTCCTCTCCTAAGAAGGTAGCGAGCCTTCTAGAATCCTTTCACTAACAGGAAGAGGGGTGGGTGGTGCCAGTGTGTTCCTGTGGGTGCTGAAATAACGCCATTACCTACGGCTGCCAACGTCTTGTTTTCTTAACTTTGCAAATATGAGTCAAGAACAAAGAACATGTTTTGCAGGTAGCGGTGAGAATTAAAACTCTTTTATTCAACTGTGTGAACTCAAGATTTTTTAAGTTTATAACTATTCAATATTTCACAATCTTTTATGATTTACCCAAAACCAGTGCTGTATTAGAATATAAATTCTTGCTGATTTATCTTCTGAAACAAAGCCAAACATTTGTCCTGCTGAAATAAAACAAAATACAATACAGTATTACATCATTTTATAATTGCAAAGAGTGATGTTTGATCAACTCAGGCAAACAAGATCAGCAAACATATCTTCAATGACTCTTAGCTATTCATAAAGAACGGGCTACAGGAAAACTGCCTCAATCGATAGGATCATTTCCTCTGCACAAATCATTGAGAAGAATTCAGGCCCTGAAATATATTTATTATTCTACCTGCAGGAAAACTATATCCTTTTGTTTGTTTAGGAAAGCAAAGCAAATAATAAACTCTGGAAACTTTGCAATCTTTCTGGCATTTGCACAACTTTTTTCTCTGTCACACTTCATTGCAAAGATTTTGATTTAGCTCCTGTGCACAAAGACACGAAAAGGGGACAATTCACATTTATCTTGGTTCCTATAATAAAATGAGAAAAGCAAGGCTGCATTGTCTGTGTTTGGTCTGTGTAAATGGGCATGCTGCTAATTCTAGCCAGAAAAAAATACTTTTGTGATGTGGCTATTTTGGTGTGTTATGTAACAGTCTTTAATCAAGACTGTCTATGTTGAATATTCCCCATACTAAGTTATAAACACTTTTTGGGTAAGGATTGTGTCTTGTTCTAAAAATACCTCCACACCAGAGGAATTGGTGTGCCATAAAGGTTGCTGGCAGACCACTGGGCCAG
>NW_005365832.1:2932816-2948431 GCF_000412655.1 Myotis brandtii
GGCCTATGTGTCTTTTTGCCCATGAAGCCTCTCACACCATCAGATGCATGCAGCTCGGCATGTTAGACTCAGGATTGAGTTTGTATAGGATTTTTTTAACTCATGGACTAAAGATGCACAAGTTAAAAATGTCCCAAAGTGAAGGAAACTACTGCTAACGCTCCTCATTAGAACGGGAAAAGAGAAGTAGAAAAGCTGGAGCTTTCTTGGTGGACAGAAGACTTTTCAATAAATCCCTACAATTCAAATCCTCTCCCTCCCCTCCCTCCCTCTCAAGTGGTAGCAGCATGAGGGAGAGAACAAAGTAAAAGCAGGTGATCTCATTGTGGTCTTGGTTGAATCTAAGCTGTGCCCTTCAATTCAAGCCCTGGATCAACTGTGAGCACTTCCTCTCCCAAATACCTCAATGCAATCTCTTCCCAGAAAGCTTCCCTTGGCATCGTCAATGGGAACCAATCACAGCACTTCCCATTGAGACCTGACAGGCCTGTGCTCCCTTTAGCTGCACCAATCAGAAGCCTCCATTCATTTCTGAGAGCTTCCTACCCCTCAGTTTTCAGGCCGGGTCCTCTGTGTTCTTTGCTTTTAGGAAAGGATTGCTGAAGGCTGCATCTCCCAGTGCAGGTCCTGCATCCCAGGTGTGGTGATGAGCATCTACACTCTCCTAGGAAACCAGAGAGCAGTTCATGGGAAGCTTGGGTGGTGAGTCATGAACCTCTTACACTGTGGAGTGAGGATTGTCTTTAACAAGAGGAGAGGGATACTTGAATATTTACCTCCAAGGAATTAAGCCAAAGGGCTTGACAAACATTGATTTGTGGATCTTTCTGGTCTATGCCAGCAGTGTTGGCAAGTATTATCCAACCCTATGTAGTGGGAGGGGAAACTGAGGCAGCCACCCAGAAAATAAAGTGAATTTTCCATATGACTGTTACATTCTTGGCACCACGCAATTGTTTGTAATCATCATAGTGAAAACGTATGTGGGGGTAGCAGATGCTTATGGAAACAGTCATTGCGTGGGTGTCTTGATGCAATTGCAATGCTATTGGAATGATGTTTGGAAATATTAGGACTTTAAAACATCTTTTAATTATGTACTTAGCCAAAAGAAGCAATGACCTTTTGGTTTGTTTATATTTTTCGTTGTGGCTGTTGCTGCTACAGTACTATTAATGCTCATGAAATCATAGACTCTTAGAAATGGGGGAAAAGTCACTTATGACTCATACATTTGCAGTCATTTGCAATGCCTTAAGACTTTTAAAGTGATGTTTTCCCTTCTTGTCCTTTTAGAAAATTTTAACTTCATACTAAATTTTACAATGCGTTCTATCCTTTCAAGATACTGTTTAACTTTTATTCTATTATTTGAAAATCTGATTAAACATTGCCTTCTCTCTGTAGGTCATTGATTAAAATGTTGAGTAGAATAAGCCAAGTGGAGAACTATGAGCAAATGAATCAATACCGTTAACATCAAGCTGTTGTTCAGTCAAGCACCAGCTCTTCTGTGGTATCAGACTTTTACCTTCTCCATTCCCTTCACAGAGGGAGTACAGACACTGTCAAGTGCCTTGTGAAATCCCCGCATACTGTATCACTGACACTGATTAGTGTCTCAGTACAGAAATCTTTTCTCAAAAAGAAAAGGGGGTTGGTTTTCTTGAGTACCCAGACTCCTCTTAGGGACCAGTGCTCTAGGCCCTCTCATCAATAATTGATTCCAGAATAGATCCAGAAAGTTGCCTGAGAACAGAGTTGACCTCATCTGAGTCCATCTTTTTGAAAATTGGGATCAGTGGTTGCCTGTCTTCAGTATTCTAGCACGGCTCTGGTTTTCTGCGATGTCTCAAAAAGATGACTGATCATGGCTTCACGATCTCATCTACAAATTATTTCAAGGTCATAGGACATGATGCACCACGATCGATCTGACCACGTGAACAAATCTAAAAAGGCTACATGTTCTCTTAGAAATCTCCCAGTATCTTGGCCTTCAGGTCTTTCTGGTGCTTTTAGTTTACCGAGCACACCTTTAGTGAGAAATATGAAAGCAAAAATTAGGATAAGATGGTTCTGCCTTCTCTCTGGCCTTTGTTAGTATTACTCTACAGCCACTGAGCAGTATATTTGTTCTCTTTCTGATACATCTTATGGTTATAGTATTTTCCACAAAATACATCTCTCTCCGGTGCTTTAGCCAACTTGACACTGCTCCGTGCGCCACGTCTGCCTTCAACAGTTTGTTGCATTGCTTCCATCATTTGTTGATATCCTTTATCTTTGCTGATCAGAGAGCAATCTACTTACAGCCCCCCAACTCCATATTTCTTCTGTATTTATATTTACATTCTCCAAATTTCATTTCTGTGTACCTTTTTACAGTTTCTGGGAAGTGGGAGAGGGTCAATTATTGCTCTGTGCTTTCTGAAATTGGCTGTTCATAAGACTAAAGCCCTAAATAAATAAAAAACATCCGGCATTTTCCTCCTTTTCTTGTTATAAATTTAAAGTTTTTCTCCCCAAACATTCTATGACTTCCATATCGCAGACTTTGCGGGTAGCTTGACAGCCATTCCCCTCATTTATTCCTCTCACTTGTGAGCCATGCAGGAACTTTTAAGCCCCTGTTCTTTAGAATCTCTCAAGCCTAGGTAACCAAAGCATCCCTTCCCAGCTATGTCCTTTCCTGTTCCAGGTTTGTAATTAGCTTTAGGGAAGCCCCATCCATACCTGTTGTGGGACCAAGTGACCTGTGTTGTTGAAACCCCCATAGACACTAAACGTTGGTTAAACTGGTAGGGTGGGAATGGCCGTATGAAGACATCCCATATTGGGGCTGCAGAGGATGCTGTAAGTGGTGTTCAGAGGAACACTGGATTCAAGAGCCAGAAATAGAAGTCTCAGCATTTTGCCAAAAACTGAGGAGCTAAAGGCAGATATCAAAAGCCAAGTAAGGCCAAGGATCAAAGGTCAGGTAAAAAAAAAAAAAAGAAAAGCACAAACACAGACACAGTAATTGAGAAAAGCAGTGAATCTGGACAGTTACCTTCAGCAAGCACCGTGGCGCATAGTGTGATGTATGAGAGAGTCATGGGTAAACTTCTGTTTGTTTCTCTTTAAGCTTTCACTCAAATGGCCTCTACCCCCTTCTTTCCTGCGAGGTTCCTGGACTTCCACTCAAGTTTATATTTTAGGCTCATATGGTCTCTGCCTCCTTTGTTAGTTTGCTCTTCAGCATTGTCAGATGTGAGACCCTTAGCGGGTCTCATCCCTTTGGGTTTTGGTGGTCTCTATTAGACAATAGTAGCATCACTGCACCAAAATTGCAAGTCCTCTTTATCACCCACAGTCTGTGCTTTAATATCTAGGCATTGCCATAACAGCCAACTGTTGCTATGTACGAGGCACTACATACTGTGGTAGGTGCTCTGTACCAATTGTGCAGATGACGAAACTGAAGTACAGAGTGATTAGGTTACTGCCTAAGATCACATCACTAGCAAGTGGAAGAGTCAGGATTTGAACCCACATCATCTGTTGCAGAACCCATGTTCTTAGCCATCTTGGCTGAATCTGTTTATTTTCTTGAGATCACGTACATTGTTATTTTTCTTAGAGAATTATCAGGACCTCTTTTATTATTATCACACACATACACACACACACACACACAATTGTCTTTCATTGCATATTTTGGAGTATTATCCATGTAAGAGTCAGTCTTCATTTCTCAAGTTCATTCCTGAGCCCTGCTATAAGTGTTAGTTGAGTGTCAGTGTGTTATGAGCAGTATGACTATGGTTCTTACCCTTAGGGCAAATCAGTCCAAACCAGGGGTCCTAATTTAGGGCCAATTAATGCCTGTAAGGGGCCCATAAATATTTACATGTGATTTTGAGTGTATACTCAGAATTGTCAGTTCTCAAAGAGTTTATGACTCCTTCTTATAAAGCTGAGAATCACTGGCCTGAAGAGACACAGAAATAATTATAACAGAGTGACATTCTGAACAGATCAAGGAGCCATGCCCCCAAGCATCCTCTCTCACCCTTTTTGAGAGATAATCCCTCTGTGTCAGTCCTTCCAATGTTATGAGATTTTTTTAATAGCGTGTAATGATTGTCAAGAACTGTAAAGAGTCTGAGATTCACCCTACTTACAAGCAAACATGTTAGCCTGACACAATTTGATGGATGCTAACAGAAGACATAAGACACTTGGGTCAGATACAAAAAAATATTATTGTTTACAGCAATAACGTGGCTAGAGTGATAGAATTTATGGCAGCTTCTCGAGCCCCAGTTCCCACGAGGCTATGAGCAGAGGGCCAGTAGACACCTGGATGTGTAATGGGTTGTGCTGCAGGAGAGGCATCCTAAGATCAGGGAACTCGAATCTTTTATAATGGGTGGTAAGCCTCCCCTTTGACATTATCTTTATTATATTCGACAGTAAAAATTCTTCATCATTCTTCCACAAGGTGGCACTGTCTTCATCTTCCAAGGCTGGTCTCTATACCAACATCCTTGTCAAGATCTTCTGGAACTAGAGCAGTCAGTGGCTCTGCTCATAAGATGCGCTCATCTCCGGCTCATGGCTTGTTCCTCCTGTAGGGTTTCCTCTGTCCTTTGTCCTTTCTCTGCCCTGACTTCTTGTTCTGCACCCTTCCCCAGAGTGCACCCCAGAAATGTTCTCTAAATGTCTTCTCAAGACACCGGCTCAATCTAAAAAAGCAACTGGATTTTGTCTATGATTCTTTTTTGGAGGAGAAAGGAGAGAGACATACCAAGGGCAGAAGGGTCCTGTGGGTTGAGACACTGTATATATGTCAACCCGGGTTCTGTACGCGGCCATGCTGAGTACAGGCCCATTGTGGAGAGTAGGGGAAGTCTCAGTCCCGGGAATATGAAACCACTGACAGCTGCTGAGCCAGCAACTTCAGGATTAAACAGCAAAGCCTCACACCCATTATGTGCAATTGGTTTCCAAGGCAAGCCCAATATTGTGCGGTACAGACTCCGAGGTTTACTGCTTTGCCCATCTCAATGAGGGTAAGCAGATATTTTTCTCAGAAATACAGACAGGTAGCACCTTAATGGCTTCTTTGAAGGTGAAGGTTACAGAACAGCATATTCTAAGTGAAAATGGATTGAGCCATCTTCCTAACCTCGAGCTTTGCGGTAGGGAAATTCAGAGAAGAGACTATTTCTCACACTGTCATTTCAGCAGCACATTTGCGGAGTCGCCGCCAAAGTGAAACATTTTGTGAAACAAATGCCTATGTCCTCTCTGAATGTGATTCCATCTTTGATCAGTACTAATGGTCTATGGGGAAGCGAGGGGAAGCCATTTCCATCTCTCATGTTGTGTGGAATCAATAGCTTCTAAGCAATCTGTAACACCCATAGAGCATTGCTTTCAGACTCTCTTCTTCACACTGTGTCTAATAACCACCCCCCAAATAAAACCTATGGCAAGTAAGTAAGAAAGAATATATGGAGTCATTGATTCCAAAAAAGACAATCTTTTTCCCGCAAAGATATGACTTACGAACTGCTGAAGTTTTATATCCAGAGAGGTTTGGACCCCTAAATTATTAAAAAGAATGTGGAAAAGTGAGAAAAAGTTTAGATGATTTTGAAAGGGGGTGTGCAAGGAAATATGTCTAAAAGAAAGATTAAAGAATGGAGACTAGAGAGCTTCGTAAATAAAATTGACATGAATAATCCATGTAAAACATTTGTTTTGGTACCTAGCAGTTATAAATATTAGTATTACTATTTACCTGAGCTGGAGAAGTAAGACAAATTGCAATAAGATTTACTTATTTATTTGTTCATTCACTTTTAAATGCATTCATTATTTATTCGAAAGCATGTGTTTTATAGAATCTAGGTACCTTCCGTTGTCACCTATAATTCATTTTCAGTTTACTCATGAGTTTAAAGGCTATGTAATCAGCTAGAACACCTGGTCAAATAAGCACTGAGAAAAGGCCTGAGCCAGATTCCCAGACTGTGATGAACAGGGGGAGGGGGGGGGCGGTGTCACAGATTCAACAGGAGGGAGAATCCTCCCGGGGAGCCAATCCCTGGGTCTCAGGGGCAGCCGGGTGGGTATTGCTCTAACTCAGGAGGCTTCAGGGCCTCCAGGGCCCCCAGGCCTTTCAGTCCTCGCTGGGCAGCCTGCTCTCCACTCCTCTCTCTGGAGGGTTGTTTGGGGGATTAAGTGCCTTAATGAATGGGAAGCACTGGATTCTGGTGGACAATCAGGAAACTGTAGTTGTGGTTAATGATTAGAGGCCATGCAAAGCTGTGTTTTACAAGCACAGCCTCCACTATCAGAGTGCATGGCTTCAGATTCTGACTCTGCTCTTCTTTAGCTATATAATTTGATAAATTACTTAACTTTTCTAAGCTTCTGTTTCCTTATCTGTAAAAGAATACTATGATCATGAGGATTAAATTAGGTCATGTTTATAGAGTAGAAAACATCAGGCCACGCATACACTGAGTGCTCAATAAAACCTCTACTGCAGTTAACACAGCCACTGCCCCTGGTGCTGCCACTGCTGCCGTCGGTATTAATATTACTAGAGGCCCAGTGTACGAATTTGTGCACCACTGGGGTCCCTCGGCCTGGCCTGCAGGATCGGGCTGAAACCAGCTCTCTGACATCCCCTGAGGAGTCCTGGATTGTGAGAGGGCACAGGCCAGGCTGAGGGACCCCACCAGTGCACCATCGGGGCGGGGAGGGACCAAGGGAGGGCTCCAGGGTGTGTCCGGCCCATCTCGCTCAGTCCCGATTAGCCAGACCCCAGCAGCAAGCTAACCTACTGATCAGAGCATCTGCCCCCTGGTGGTCAGTGCACGTTATAGTGAGCAGTTGAGCGGCCTTAGCATATCATTCACATATTATGCTTTGATTGGTTGAACAGTCAACCAGACGACCAGACACTTAGCATATTAGGCTTTTATTATATAGGATTATTATCCTTTTTATTACCTCTCATGGCATTTTACAACTCCAGAATTCCCTAATTTTGCCATCCTATACTCTCCCCTAGAGTCCATCTTGTTGCCAAATGAATAGGGCAGGGAAATGTTGCTTGGATCAAGAAGAAAACAAGCCTGACTTCCAAACTAGTGCAAGTCTTCCCTTTCTCTCCTCTCTTATCTGCAGCTTTTCATATTTGGTCTCAGTGCATCCTGTTGATTATCCTGATGGACCTGACCAACAGAGTTGGGACCCAGAGCAGAGTCCCAGTGACCTGAGGCCTAAGACAGAGTTGGGAGTAGACCCCTGCAAACCACATTTGATGCTTCTGACATCAGCAGAAATATAACCAAGAATGAGCTCTAGGATGGCAGTTTGAATGCATAAAAAATAATGTTGCAGAAGATCTAATTCAGTGCTCAATCTAACCATTACTCGTTCTTCAGCCATAGTTATCCCTGCACCTCCTCCCTGCAGAGTGCCGACTAATCAAGTTTAGTTCATGTTAGAACTGGAGACTCAGTGGTGAATCTCCCTGGAACTGTAACAGCCAAGAGATAGAGTTGGATTCCGCAGTTCTTTGGGCCAGCTCTGTCTTAGCCATTTTTTTATTTGATCTGAGATCTGCTTTCCTGTAATTCTCATATATATGGGCTAATACTGGGCAAGTCTATGCCTCATCGATGAGACAGCCTTTCTCACAGGTGCAGCCAGCTCTCATCCCCACTCACCCTCCTTTCTAACTAAGTTATTCTCATGAGCGTTCTTCACTTCATGTCTTACTCATTCCCGAGATTCCAGGTAAGCTCTCCATCAATGATGCCCTAACCTTTTCTACTTCTGCTCTCTCTTGACACTTTCTTCCTTCGCACACCTGATCCTGAGTCCATTGTAACCCCACTCTTACGCCACTGAACCAGTCTCTCTCCTGACTTCCATATGTATGGTATTGGTAGCACCACCTTTTGTTTTTCTTCCCCCATAATCAGGGCCTGAGAATTGTAACATGCACCAGCCCTCATGCTCATCGACTGCTTTTCCTCTGCACTCACACTGCGCTGGTCCAGTCCGTCTATTTTCCACACTGAGATGTTGGCAACAAGGTCTTTTTCCTCTAACACCTCCCCATACAACCCAACCATGGCAGGGTTCCCCAATTTCCCAGAAGGTAGCAACCAAGATGGGAGACCTAATGGTGCCTCAAATCTGTCTTGCTCACTGTACTAGGTTAAGGGTTTTGAGTGGTTGGGATGCATGTATGTGGAAATGCTGGCAGAGTGAGTTTTAATTGGAGGACATTGGAACTTGGGCATTTATGGTAAGGGGTGTCAGCACTGAATCTTCCTGGACAACAGACCCTTCACTTCTGGTTATGTTCCAGTCCTTTAGTTGGCGGGGGGAGGGGGGGGAGATTTTGGTTGTGTGTGTGTGTGTGTGTGTGTGTGTGTGACTTTGGTTCCATTCCAGGAACAACTGGAGGTCAAAGTTCTGTCCTCTGCATATGCTGGGGCTGTATGACATCCCGTTTTGGTCTGTTGTCTCCAAGGAGTAACACAGTATCTCATTAAACAGGACAGGTCCATTTTGAGCTGATTCTGTGGTTACACAACGTGAAATGATTTATTGGAAATTTCACCAAAAGTTCCGCCCTTTGAATGGCTCCCACAAAGAACAAAATAGTGTTCCATATAATATTTTTACAAGGGCATCATAAAATTTAATTTCAAACAAATTAAACAATTCAGTTTCCTTGAGAAATGGTTCTCTTATTTATTATTAACCAGCAGAAGTTGCTTAAACCATGCTTTTCCCAGATGCATGAGCCATTTCAGGCTGAGAGGACTCTGGGCAGGGAGCCTGGTGCTCCCAGGTCCATGGTCTTGTTTACATTAACTATCTGTATCATCATGGACCTGGTCACTTCCCCTCTTTGGGCCTTATTATTTTTTTCTATAAAACAAGACCACTCCCTGCACCGAGAGGTCACCGGTTCGATTCCAAGTCAGAACAACATGCCCAGGTTGCAGGCTAAATCCCCAGTGGGGGGCGTGCAGAAGTCAGCCAATCAATGTTCCTCTTTCTCCTTATCCCTTCCTCTCTCTCTAAAATCAATAAAAAAATAATAAAAACAAAAAACAAAACCAGTGGTTCTCAGATTTACTCATGTGAAGGAGCAATGAGAAGTCAATAATCAGAGATACCATATTCTTTGGGGAACACTATAGAATAGTGGCAAATTTCGTTAAAATGGAAGAAAGAGGAACAATATGACTACGTTATATGATCCCTGCACGAGGTTAAAAATGGGAGCACAGAAGTCCATGAAAAAAAGAGAGAAAGGTCACCCAATTAAGCATAGTCAACTATTTGCAAATTATCCTCATAAATATGTACTTACTACTTGTTCATTCCATCTTAGGGTCAGCCATCACTTGTGCCACTAGTTTTAGACAAATGGATGGGAGGAAAACTTTAATGAAATTCTGCCCATTAACTACTTCTGCTAGGGAGAAAAGTCCAATTTTCAATTGTGGAACCCCTGTGAAACCCCTCAACCTTGCTTGAGAAACAACAATGGTCTGTGAGAGGGAGGTCCCCACTGGCTCTTAAAAGTCTCACATTCTATGCTTTTACCATATTTCTGTGGTTCAGGAAAACAGCCAGCCTTACCTCACAGAAATATGGCCTTGGAGCCAAAAGGACTTCTGGTCAAATCCCTAATTTGCAGATAAAGTCAGGCCTAGAGAGGTTCTGAGTTTTCCTAAATTCACCTGGCTTCTCAGTGACCAGACTGGGCTTAGAACCTGGACCTCTTGCTCCCTGGTGTACTAACTCAGTGTTTTTCTGCTCTGTAATCTTGCCCAACAATAAATAGCAGACACACCCCAGTGCACATATAGTTAATTCTCTGTCAGTGTTCTATCATCATTTGTAACTTAGCCAACAATTATTTCTCCACTTGAGAAATTTCATCCTTGGCACGTAAGATCTTGTTTGTTTATAAGTTCAGATTTAATTAAAAGCTACTTCGTTGTTGTTGTTAAGTTAGAAGAGGAGGAAAAATAACTGTGCCGAGCAGTGAATTTAATTGTGAATTGATGAGGCCACTGTTCTATAAGTATCTCTCTTTGTTTTGTTATCCGTGGTGGGTTCTACTCAACGCCACTCAGTTTGTGAGCTTTAATGAAGCCCACAGTTTTTGTCACTGACTTCAGTTTTAAGTTTGCATTTATCTAGTGCAGAGAATGGTGGAAGATCCCCAAAACAAATTTCTGATTTTTCATAGAGAGAGAACTACCTGGATCACCCTAAAAAGCCTAAATGACCTCTGGGACTGAAAATGAAGGACCCCCAAAGCTCCTCTTGAGGTGGGGAGCACTTGTGTTGGTGATAGCAAGAGGGTCACAGTTCCTACTTCCTGTATTGAAAATGGAAATCAGTGAAAGCAGATGTCATAGCATACACTCACAAATCAAAGTACAGACCTGGCGATTCAAACTCACCCTTCGCCCAACTCACCGCCAGCTTGCTACATCATTAATATCTCTGGCTCCTAAAGACCCACGTAGCCTCTTATTCCAACTCTAGAATGAAGTTGACAACAAGCCTCACTTATCATAGTTTTATTTCACTTTGCTTATTAGGCCAATAATAATCACTTCCAGGCATCATGTTAGTTGCAACACAAAATCTAGCTGCCTGCTTTCCTATTGATGATCATTCTTATAAATAATTCCAAAGTTTAACGAAGTTTCCTATCCAATTACTTATCTCTCCTGCAAGGATTTTGAATTATTTATAGTGACTAACACAAAAGAAGGCCTATTCTCCTTCACCATGTCAAGGTCCCTATGTTGCAGATGGTTCTGCTAAAGAAAATTAAGATTCTCTGACACTAAGCAAATCCCTGGATTGTGAGGATGGAGGAAATCTATTTTGCAATGTAATGTGAACCCCATCTGATCTTCTGAAAAGGTATTTCATAAGTTCAGAAAATCCTGGTAAAGATTGTACATCCTTTCTTGAGACTCAATTTTTTTTCACATAGCTGGGGCTCAACAAATGTTTGTTGATTTATCCAGAAATTTATTCATCTATCTCTAACCACCATCATTCAAGGAGGACTTAGTCTGTTTCTTGCCTCCAGCGTCTGATGAGAGCAGCTCCCACATTCTCAGTTACATAGCTCGCGGCATTTTCACAGGCCCGAGCTGTCACCAGGTATTCCTTCAGTTTTCTTTTCTCCAACCCAGCAGAACCAACTTCAGTGGCTGTCCCAAAGGCACCCAACAAGGAGAGGTATGACTTATTTCCCCCCCCCTCAAGTTTTTCTATCAACATTACTCTGAAAAGTACATGTGAAATAAAATCATTTAAAACACCCATTTGTTTATTAATTTGATAATCATTAAGCCTTGATCATGTGTCAGGCACTGGGCCAGGGGTCCTCAAACTTTTTAAACGGGGGGCCAGTTCACTGTCCCTCAGACTGTTGGAGGGCCGGACTATAGTTTTAAAAAAGACTATGAACAAATTCCTATGCACACTGCACATATCTTATTTTGAAGTAAAAAAACAAAACGGGAACAAATACAATATTTGTATTTGCATGAGGCCCGCAGGCCGTAGTTTGAGGACCCCTGTCTTAGAATGATCCCTCACCCAAGGGCCAAGGGAGAAGGTAGGGTGTTTATACACCAATCTCCTAACTCCTCAAGTAGCGTGTTCCTGAGGGCTGTTAATTCTGCAGCTACAGGTGCAAATACTGGGAATTGTGAGTCAGGCTGATGGAGCAGGAGGAAGGGCAAAGGGTTGTGCTCACTGGTGTTACTTTGCAGGCATCATCTCCCATGAACCTCACAGCTGCCCTGTGAGGGGAAGTCCTATTGTTCCCATTTTACAGAGGAGCAACCCAAGGCCAGAGAGGCTGAGTCCCATGCCTGAGATCGCACAGATAGGACAAGGCAGAGTCAGGAGCAAAAGCCAGGCCGAGTCCAGAACCTGCGCTCCTGACAGGTGGCTGAGTCTGGATGGCTCCAGCACCCAGTGACGGGAGTCAGCGGCTTCTAAAGGACTTTTGGCGGGCCTTTTTCTGGGCAGAGACTTCTTTATGCATACCCGGAGGTGAGATAATGGACCGTGGTCACCACAAGTGAAATGTGGTCTCAGCAAAGGGAATGTCCATAGTGAAATGACCTGAAAAGCCAGTTCCCAGGGGAAAGGCATTGATTCAATTGCTCGGTCAAAGCTAACAATATTTACATTTTAGTTAAGGAGGATTTGGGGATTTTAAAGGAAGGAAAAGACAAAACTATCCATTTAAGATGCTGCACATGTTAGTTGTAAAACTGTAAACACTGAGTAAAGTAAATGTTACTTATGTTCTTAACATTACTTCCCTGTATTTTCTATATACAAATCTGTTTGACTTTAATGGTAAGAAAAAAATCATTTTGTAATTGTTGTTTGATAAGAGCATGAGCAATGTCTGCCTTTTCTGTCATTCCAGCAGCCCTTCATGTAACTCAAAAATTGCAGTTCACAAAACCTCTTCTGTTGGGGTTGCCGATTTCACCTAAGATTTCTTTCTTTTCTATTAATTTGTTTTTTTAAAATCTTTATTGTTGAGAGTATTACAGCTGTCTCTCCCCTTTTTTCCCCATTGCCCCCTTCACCCAGTTCCCACCTCACCCCAGGCCTTCACCACTCTATTGTCTGTGTCCCTGGGGGCAATGCATGTACACATGTAACTCCTTTGGTTAATCTCTCCCCCACCTCCAACTTCCCTCTGTTCCATGTTTCTATGCCTCTGGTTCTATTTTATTTGTCAGTTTATTTTGTTCATTGGATTCCACATGTAAGTGAGATTACGTGATATTTGTCTTTCTCTGACTCGCTTATGGTTTCAATGCTGCTAACTCAACTTCATGGTTCTGGCTCTTTATCTGAGAGATTAATTAATTCTTTCAATCTTTATTTACTTTGCCCTTGAACTTAGATTATGTCATAGTAAACATCCTTTGAAATCTTACATAAATATCTGTTTCATACGCTCAAAGGGCAGAGACCTCTATTGCCAAGTGTTCAATGTCAAATCATAGTTGTATTAAAACAGGTCAGATACATTTACTAGTATGTTCCAAGCTCACAGTACAATGTAAAAATCCACCGGAAGTGGATGTGTAAACAGTTATCTTCTTTATAAATAAATCCGTAGACTCCTGAGCTGGGATACCTGCTCTAAATTAGCCTATTTGGTAAGCAAAACAGAAGCTTATTGAAGAAAATTCTGCCCCAAATTGAATTCATCAGTCACATCTATTTAAGCAGATTAAAATGAACCTAGTCCGATTGTTTTAGTTCCAAGGAGTACTAAAAGGAAACCTTATTTAAAATGAGAATTGCATAGTTTTTTTCAGATTCTTTTCACAAGGGCCTTAATTTTCTGTCCAACTTCTCAAAATTAAACCATGAGCTCCCTCTGCTGAGTGAATTAATGTGTTGCGATGACACAGAATCCAAAACATTTGCACATTGCTTCTTTTGCCATTATGTTCTTAGAAATGTAAACAATTATGAACTACAAAAAAATACTTTCTTTTTTAACAACTCATGACCATAATATAGGGTGGAATGGAAAGGTAGGTTAAAAAAAAATAATTTATTGCCCTAACCGGTTTGGCTCAGTGGATAGAGCATCAGCCTGCGGACACAAGGGTCCCAGGTTCGATTCCAGTCAAGAGCATGTACCTTAGTTGCGGGCACATCCCCAGTAGGGGGCGTGCAAGAGGCAGCTGATCAATGTTTCTCTCTCATCGATGTTTCTAACTCTCTATCCCTCTCCCCTCCTCTCTGTAAAAAATCAATAAAATATATTTTAAAAAATAATTTATAAGGTAAAGATTCTTATAAAAGTAAGATTCATCTCACATATGATTTTTTTAAAAAGTTCATCTACTTACATCAGTGGTTCTCAACCTTCCTAATGTCATGACCCTTTAATACAGTTCCTCATGTTGTGGTGAACCCCAATCATAAAATTATTTTCGTTGCTACTTCATAACTGTAATTTTGCTACTGTTATGAATCATAATGTAAATATCTGATATGCAGGATGTATTTTCATTGTTACAAATTGAACATAATTAAAGCATAGTGATTAATCACAAAAACAATATGTAATTATATATGCGTTTTCCGATGGTCTTAGGTGACCCCTGTGAAAGGGTCGTTCAACCCCCAAAGGGGTCGTGACCCACAGGTTGAGAACCGCTGACTTACATGGTTGGCAAAAGTCTTTCCAGTTGTTGCAGCCTCAGACAGACCTATGGACCACACCCTCATGAAACCAAACAGAACAATGCCATGGCTGACCTCAGGACCTGATACAATGATGAACTGCTCCCTACTCTGGCCCCAAACAAGAGTAGAGCCCAGGACCCCAACTCCTTTAGCCACCATTGTTGAAGAAGACCGAAGAAACCCAAGCAACACTTAGAGAAATGGAGTTACACAGCTTTATTACGCCGCAGTCTCAGAGGAGTTGACTCCAAAGTCTGAGCAAACCAATATGGTGGAAGCTCTTCTTTTATCCCCTTTTGGCTTCTTTTGTCCCACAAATATGGATGGCACGGTGGTTGAGCATCGCCCTATGAACCAGGAGGTCACAAGTTCCATTCCAGGTCAGGGCACATGCCGGGGTTACAGGCTTGATCTCCTGTGTGGGGCATGCAGGAGGCAGCAGATAACGATTCTCTCTCATCGTTGATGTTTCTATCTCTCCCTCTCCCTTCCTCTCCGAAATCAATACAAAGCTTTTAAAAGAAGAAAAGGTAAAAAGAAAAAGGTGTGGTCCTCCCTGAAAACGAATCTGCGATGCTGAATGAGCACAGGTTAAATTTGATAAAATCCACTCCCACCTTCAGCTGAGCTGGCGTAGGACTGACTTCTCTAGTGGTAGCTGAGGACCAGTGCCTGAATGACACCCCCTTCACTGGTGGAAACTGGATAAAAATCCTGAAATCGAATAACATTCTTAAGATTTCTAAATAAAATATTTAGGGTTGGTGTGAGCCCACCAGCAGGGGGCAGCAGAGGCCTCTACCTGCCTCCATGTATTTTATGCTCCAGTTTTACGAAGGCGGCTTTTTCTCTAACCAGTTTCTGAGGTCTCAGAGGGCAGCAGGAAGACAGATGTGTTATCCGTGCTTGTCATCTCCTTGGTCACAATGAGTCATGAGGGTTGGCTGGTGAGGTGGTACCTCTGGGGCCTTCTCTCTAGGCCAGACCACCCACATCCCACGTGGTGAGATTCTTGCTGTGCCACCCATCAGAGCCCAGTGGGAAACAGGCTCCGTTCCTAGGTTGTTACTGAGTTGGGCAGACATCTCCACAAGAAGCTGGCATTTAAAGCACTGGCACTCGCATCTTGATTTTTTCTTTTTTTCTTCTTTTAAAATATTTTTTTTTTATAAAAACTCTCAGCAAGGTGGGAATAGAAGGATCATACCTCAACATAATAAAAGCCATATATGACAAACCCACAGCCAACATCATAATCAAGGGGCAAAAACTAAAACCATTTCCCCTAAAAACAGGAACAAGACAGGGATG
>NW_005365832.1:2949333-2949788 GCF_000412655.1 Myotis brandtii
GACCCAAACCACTATGCCCAATTAATATTCGACAAAGGAGGCAAGAGCATACAATGGAGTCAAGACAGTCTCTTCAATAAATGGTGTTGGGAAAATTGGACAGATACATGCAAAAAGATAAAACTAGACCAACAACTCACACCATACACAAAAATAAACTCAAAATGGATAAAGGACTTAAACGTAAAACGGGAAACCATCAAAATATTAGAGGAATCCACAGGCAACGAAATCACAAACACATGCTGAAGGAATTTCTTCTCTGATACTGTTCCTAGGGCAATGGAAACTAAAGAGAAAATAAACAAATGGGACTACATCAAAATAAAAAGCTTTTGCACAGCAAAGGAAACCATCAACAAAACAACAAGAAGCCCACTGCATGGGAGAACATATTTGCCAATGATATCACCGATAAGGGTTTAATCTCCAACATTTACAGGGAACTCATGCAA
>NW_005365832.1:2950744-2961563 GCF_000412655.1 Myotis brandtii
TTTTAATTGATTTCAGAGAGGAAGGGAGAGGGAGAAGAGATAGAAACATCAACAATGAAAGAGAATCATTGATCAGCTGCCTCCTGCATGCCTCCCACTGGGGATTGAGCCGCAACCCGGGCATATGCCCTGGCTGGGTATCGAACTGTGACCTCCTGGTTCATAAGGCGATGCTGAGCCACACCGGCTGGGCTGGACTTTTCACTGAACATCTTTTTCAAGAGTCAATAAATTAGGCAAAGGAGAGGAACGAAACTAGGGAACTGCCAGAAGTTCTCAGTTGCATTCATCAGCAACAATCGTGTTATCTGCATGACTTTGGGTTTGGAAATGACGAGAAGGTGGGAGAGGAATATGAAAGATAAAATCAGAGGCTGAGTATAGAGGCCATCAGCTCCCTTCCCTGCCCACCAGGGACACTGGTCTCCCGCCCACTCCCACACCAGCTGGCTGCCTCCAGGCTCTTTCTCATGCTGCGCCTCTTTGTTTCCATGGCCCTCTCACCCTCCTCTGGGTCACATCTTTCAGACCTTCCTGACTTTCTTAGTCAACCGCTGAGCCACACCGGCTGAGCGAAAGAGGGTTTCTTTCCTTTTCATTTTTAATATATTTGTATTGATTTCAGAGAGGAAGGGAGAGGAAGAGAGAGATAGAACCATCACTGATGAGAAAGAATCATGGATTGGCTGCCTCCTACATACCCCCCATCGGGGATGGAGCCCACAACCCAGACATGTGCCCTGACTGGGAATCAAACCGTGACCTCCTGGTTTATAGGTCAGCGCTCAACCAGTGAGCCACACCGGCCGGGCTGAAGGTGATTTCTAAAGTCCCTTTTCATCATGAGATTTTTTGAACACACAAAGGCAATTTTGATTGATGATGAGACTTCTATGGAACTTGGGTGCAATCTACTCATCTTCATTCTTGTCATGGACATTAGTGAAGAGATAAACCATCCAGAACATCAGACTCAGAGAGGAGGGGAGGGTTTTACGAAGGACCTTGGTTCCTTGGCCAAAAAATAAGTACTAGTGCCATAGGCCGGTGACTTCCAACCACTGTCCCATGGCCACGGGCTGAACATGGCCACTGTAGACCATGAAGACATTTGAGAGTCTGAATAGGAAGGTGAGATGAGCACAGGCTCCCATGGGTGAACCTGGCGGTACAGTATGGATTGAAGTGGGAAGAGAGTGTTCCCTGGAAATCAGGTTGACGGTCACTACAGTCTGCCAGGGTCGCAGCTGAAGTGCACGCTTCCAGGTGCTCTGCAAAGTCAGCCCTGGCCCTAGGCGGTTTCATTATAGAAGCAGATTCGCTCTCAGTTAAGAACATCTCATGATTTGCTCTTATCTGATGGAGTTGCTGCTATGTCAGTAATAACCAGTAGCCAGTTCTTGGGAGTGTGGGCAGGTAGGGAAATGGAGCCAAAGGTGACAGAGCTTTATCTTACTTGCACACAGTTAATTATCACGTGGGCAGTAGTAGTCACCTGTGGAAAGTGTGTCACGTTATCATTCCTCTTGAAACTCACTATCCCCATGATCTGGAAGAAACTACTAGCGACACCTAGTAAAACACAGTACATTCTTGTTTTGAATATATTTAAATTAAGTTCCTCTAAAAATAAGACTCTTTCCTGCTTGCTGTGCTTAACAGGGAAGTGCACTTTGGAGAAGAGAAACATTAAGGGGTAACGCAAGGCAAAGGATTTTAAAAAGGGACATATATGTGTCAAGCCAAGAGGCAGCATTTACACGGGTAATTACTTTCCAGTCCTGACTTTGGTACATGTTGATGCATTTCTAAATGAGATGTCTTTTTTTCTTTTTTCTTTTTTAGTAGCTGTGGAACCCAGATATGAGAGAGAATGTTTCATCAAAGGCTGAACATCAAGATAGAGGCGCAGGTCAAGGGCTGTACCTTGGTTGTGGGCTTGATCCCCAGTAGGGGATGTGCAGGAGGCGGCTGATCAATGTTTCTTTCTCATCGATGTTTCCAACTCTCTATCCCTCTCTCTTCCTCTCTGTAAAATCAATAATATATTTTTTTAAAAGATAGAGGTGTAGCCCAGTCCCAATTTTTACCAGTGTTCCCCAAAGGTCCTCCCCCTTCCTCTCAGATAATGACTGCCTCCTATTTCATAAATAATAATATTATTAATAATAATAATTGAGGCCATCCATTAGCAATTGCTCCAAACACCATCTCTACCCCTTACCCCCACCACATGCACAATTTCAGAAGGTGAGGGCTCCTCCCTCCTTGCCAGGGACAATCTGCACCTGCTCCTTTGGTTCCACTCGCTCTCTACAAGTGTCCCTTCTGTGCTCCATACCTTTAACTTGCATCTCTTTACCGCCTCATTCTGATCAGTCCATAAACTCAAGTCTGTCCCACCCATAACAAGAGACCCTCCCTGGATTCTGCTTCCTCCTCTAGCTGTTGCTTCTCCCTCCTTTCCCCTCTGAGACAAGTCTTTCTAATTGCCTACCCTCTCTGCCTCCTTACTTCCCATTGATGCCTCAACTGCCTGCTTCTGCCCAAGTGACCAGGGGCCTATGGTTCTCTAATCTGAGAGACACTTTTCTGCTCTCTCTGGACGACCGTGCTGCCGTCCACACCGCAGACCACTTGGCCCTTGCAGCCTGACTCCCCTGGCCTCTGACACTGCTCTCGAGTTTCTCCTTATGCCTCCTTGCACCTTCTTCAATGCCTCTCTGGGCACCTCCATCTCTGCCTGGTTCTGTTATTCTTTTGAGAGTCAAAAGGTGTGGACCCTTCTTCCAGGTAAAAAGGGCACACATCCTGTATAAACCGTACTGCCAGCTGCCACAACAACCCTGAGATCTTAGTGGATTAGCACAACCACAGTCGATTTCTTCCTCTTGTTCTTTTTTAAAATATATTTTTATTGATTTCAGAGAGGAAGGGAGAGATAGAAACATCAATGATGTGGGGATCGAGCCCACAACCCAGACATGTGCCCTGTGCAGGAATTGAACCGTGACTTCCTAGTTCATAGGTCGACACTCAACCACTGAGCCAAACCAGCTAGGGCCAGGGTCAATTTCTTGATTGGACAAAGTGCAGTGCGGCTGTTCTCCTAGGCCTCTCTCTTCTCGCGTTACTCAGGGACCCACCTTCTGCCCGGCTGTGCTCAGACAACACCGTACATATCTGTTTCCAGTGTTTATTACACACACAGCTCTGTGGACATCATGTCCGACCCAGGCCCCTTCTGCTCTGCCTAGATGACTCTCACTTCTTACAGACACCATCTATGTATCATCGTGTCTCCACAGAAGTTGCTCCCACCACCCCTCACTGGGAGGAACACCTCCAGCTCTCCCTGCCTCAGATCCACGCGTGACTCGGCTGCAGCATCCTGGCTGGTCGACCCTAGTCTGCCCAGGGAAGCGGCAGGCATCTCGTCCTGATTGATGTCTCAGTGAAACGCGGACCCTGGGCTGAGCAGAAACGGACAACATAGAAAGAAAAGGTGACTCCCTGCTTTACAGTTTCTCTCCTCCTGCCATCGCCACCTCTCACCTGCCGCCCTGGGCCATTTCCAGCCTCCCTCCCCCACCAGCTCCTGCTCCTACTCCTGCCCCCACCTTCCCAGGTCAGCCTCAGACCCAGGCTTATATTCAGGGCACATGGGCAGCTGTGCTCAGCCTTGCCCCTGACTCAGGATCGTGTTTCTTGTTTCCCTTGGGCTGGCTTCATGAGCGATGGGAAACTCAACGCAGCAGCCACTGAATGTCACACCCATGGAGGCCGCACACCAGATGATTCTGAACTGGCATCTGACTACAAAAACGACTGCTTCCGGTGCTTTGCGGTGATAAATGCAAGGTTGGTTTCTTCTCAGAAGGCCCGTTGCGTGCAACAACCCTCTCCCACTTTGCATGGGATGTCAGCCATGATAAGGGATGACTCAAATGGCCTCCGGGTTGCCACCACCCTCTGCCGGTGAGGCAGGAGGACCAGCTGGGCTGCTCTGCAGCTTGGAGGACAACCCAGCCCTCACTGTCCCTTTGCTACACTCTAGTCATGGAGGGCCCCTTTGACAAATGCTTTGGGTTCCCCCCAAAAGAACTTCTACATGTCCTAGCCAGTTTTGCTCAGTGGATAGAGCGTCAGCCTGCGGACTGAAGGGTCCCAGGTTCCATTCCAATCAAGGGCACATGCCCGGGTTGCAGGCTTGATCCTGTAGTAAGGGGCATGCAGGAGGCAGCCTATCAATGATTCTCTCTCATCATTTCTCTCTCTCTTTCTCTCCCTTCCTCTCTGAAGTCAATAAAAAATGCATTTTTTTAAAAAAAATAAAAATGTCTACAGACTTCAATCACCCTTCCTCTCTTCCCTCCCAACTCTCCCACTCTAGGCAAGGCCAGCAGGGATCTGAGCAGGACCCCCTTGGTGTCTGGGAGGAGGCGGAGGTTTGAACCTGTCCCAAGCAAATCAATCTCTCCCCTGCTTACGCCAGGAGAGCCACTCACCTGCCCACTTCCAGCATCTCCTCTCCTGCCCGGAACCTGGACCCCATCCTCGGCCCTTGTCCAGGCCCAGTGGCCTTGCAGTGTTTCAAGTTCCAAATTCACAGTGAGTCACTCCCACATCCCCTTTCACTCACCGCCTGATCTCCTGACAGTAGCGATGAGGACATCACTGGCCTGTTTGACTTTTCCCCACTCTCCCCAGCTCTGCCTATTCTAGAAGCTTCCAAACACATCCTTTTTTTACTTGCTCATCTCATCCGAGGAAGCCCCAGCTGTTATCTTTGCTTCCTAATGAGCCCATGATGGAACCCGCAGCCCACTCCACTCACAGGTGGAATGTTCAGGACCCTTGCCCAGTTTTCTGACACACAGTTATTTCTTTTAATTCTCAAAACAAATGTATTCAGATTTAATAACAAATATGTGCGCTAGTGCCTTGGAAGAGGAGGTTCTGTTCTGACACCCAGAAAACAGTCATTTGTCTGAACTCCACAAAAGGTTGGGAATGACCACACCCATCTCTTCTCCACCTGTGTCAGACTTGCTGTTCTTGATAAATATTAAAACGGAGCCCAGTATTTGGCAGATGCAACTATAACCTGATGAGCTTGACTGGTAAGTTCAACCCACTGCTAGGAAGAAATCAACATGTAATTAACCAAATAGCATGTAAAAGCAATGGCTAAGCTTCTCAAAACAGAGCTTGGGGTGTGAATCCCATCTCTACTTGTTGCAAGGAAAGAAAACGGCTTAATGACAACCACATCTCCTATTTGAAGAGAGCATGCCAAGCAGCCATCCTCTTGAGTTCAGCAACATTCCCACCGTGGCCTTGAACTTGGGAAAGGGAGGATTAAATTGCCCAAACTGGCCATGTGTCTGTCTCAGCAATTCCACTTTGCCACTCAGTGATTTGGAAACATAACCCTAACTTTATACAGATAACTAGAGGCCAGGTACACGAGATTCGTGCACTGGGGGAGGTGTGTGTGTCCCTCAGCCCAACCTGTGCAATGCAGTCCAGGACCCCTCGGGGGATGTCCAACTGCCGGCTTAGGCCCACTGCCGTGGATGCAGGAGAGGTTCACACCACCACCGCTGTGTTTGCCAGTCATGAGCCCAGCTACTGGCTGAGCGGCACTCCCCCTGGGGAGTGCACTGACCGCCAGGGGGCAGCTCCTGCATTGAAAATCTGCCCCCTGGTGGTCAGTGCACATCATAGCAAACGGTCATTCTGCCGTTTGGTTGCTTTGCATATTAGGCTTTTATTATATAGGATTCTTTCAGAAGTTTAACTACCCACACTCAAAATTGTGGTTGAAAGTAACCATTAAGCTCCAGGAAGACAATGACTACTTTAGGTGTTTGGTGTGTTTTTTCAAATTTATATACAGGGTAGGAAAAAAGAAGGGTTACAATTGTGAGTATGTGAAACACGGAATTTATTCTTGTATTATTAACTATTGTATTATTTTCCACATGAGCAACTGTAAACCTACATTTGCCCCACCCTGTATATGTGTATTTATTAACATGCCCAAAGTTGCCTAACTCTGATCTGCCCTTTAGTCACACCTATCTTCCAGAATGTTCTTCTCTACCCCTCACAAAATTTACCTGACTAGAATTCTACTTGCTCAAGGCATTCTCCCCTCTGCTCTTGAGAAAAGGTAACCTGAGGTTATGTATTAATGATAGCACCTACCTGGTAAAATAAACGTTTTAATGAAGGATTCCTGAATATCCATGTTTCCCAGTTCAGGAACCTGTGACACCACTCATAGGACACATGCTTAGATAAGGGGACCCCAAATACCCTTTATACCTGACCGTATACATAGACAGCTATTTACTATAGCTGTCTTTCAAAGAAAAGTTAAAATATATATGTAGCCAATATTTTGTCCCAATGAAAATAACTTTATTGCTTTTTTGTGATTATATAAATAATATATGCTAATAGTTATGGTTTAAAAAACTTAATACATTAATATAATTTTCTATATTTCTCTATGTATATGTACATGTCTATATAACTTTACACCCTTGGGATCTCTTTGTACTTGCTCCATTTAGTTGTAGACACACTTTAGAAGGCTTTTCCTTTGTCATTTTGCTTTGTTTTTTGGGGGGAGGGAATATTGCCTTCCCCACCCCCAGGTAACCAGTGTATGGTGTGCATCCTTCCATTTCTTTCCCCATGTTCATATATGCATAAGTAAACATTCATACATATACATGGAGTTTTGTGTACAGTATCTTAATGTTCTTGTTTAAGAATGTTCCTCTCACCCTGGCCAATTGGTTGAGTGCCATCCCATGCACCGAGAGGTGGCTGGTTTGATTCCCAGTCTGGGCACATGCCTTGGTTTCCAGCTCGATCCCCAGTGGAGGGTGTGTGCAGGAGGCAGCCAACAGATCCATGTCTCTCTCTCGTCGGTGTTTCTCTTTCTCCCTCTTCCATCCCTTCTCTCTGGGAACAATGGAAACATATTTTAAAAAAAAGAAAAAGAACGGTCGTCTCATCTATCACTTACTATCATTCTTCACCAAATTGAAATCAACTTAGTATTAATTTGGGTGAAAAAGTAGTAGTTTCAAGGGAACTGTAATGAGGTGGGGGTTGGGGGTGGCATTGTAAAGCCTGTCTGTCTCTCCTGGACTCCATTTAGCACATTCTTTCTCTAGACACCTCAGTCATCTCATCTGAATCAAGAAAGATAAAACCTGAGGCCGGTCAGGCTTTACTAGGCTTCTACTGTGGGACTAACTGATGACGTCATCAAGCAATGGGACCACAAACAAGGGACTTGCTGTTGGAAGGTCTGAGCTTGCATACTGGTTCTGTACATGTAATGTCTACGTGACCCTGACAACTGTCCAAGTCTCATCTCAGTTTTCTCATCTGCAAAATGGGAATATTATAATACATCTCACAGAATTGTCATGAGGACTAAACAAGATAATACATGTGAAAGCATTTTTAAGCTATATAGTGTATTCGTGTGGGAAATATAAAGTACAAAGTAATTCTTTTTAAAAAATATATTTTTATTGATTTCAGAGAGGAAGGGAGAGGGAGAGAGAGATAGAAACATCAATGATGAGAGAAAATTATGATCGGCTGCCTCCTGCACGCCCCCCAACTCAGGATCTAGCCTGCAACCCGGGCATGTGCCCTTGACTGGAATCAAACCTGGGACCCTTCAGTCTGCAGTCTGATGCTCTATCCACTGAGCAAAACCAGCTAGGGCCAAAGTAATTCTTATGTAAGGGACTAAATTTTATCCAAATCGGTAAGATTAACACAGGGTGTTTCAGTCCTGGGGCAGTCAGTGGTTAAAGGGTAGGGCCATATTCTCTCATGACCAAGGCCAATAATTCCTCTCTTTCCAAGGCCAGATAAGAGTTGTACCCCACACAGACTGTACCAGCTTCGTCCTATTGGTAGAGTAACACCCTCCCATCTCCTGATCCATGAAAGAATCAAAGGGGAGGGCCTTAGCACCTGTAAACATGTTACTACACATATACTCAGACCTATCACTTCCACTGTTAGGAATTTTTTAACAGCTTTACTGAGATATAATTCACAAATCATAAAATTCACCCATTTAAAGTGTACAATTCCATGGTTTGTAGTATACTCATAAACTTGTACAACCTCACTACAGTCTAATCTTAGAACATTTTTATCACACTCCCCCCACCAAGAAAAACCCTAAATCCACTATCACTTTTAGGAATTTAACCGATGGACATCCAAAAAATTTCTTTTTGCCAAAATATATATGCAAAGATGTTTACTGTGGGAAGATATTTATATAAAAATGAAAAAAAATCCACACAAGGTGTTCCTTATTTGGGAGTTTTAATAAAGTGTGATGCATTTATATGATGGCCTACTAGGCAGTTGTTAAAATGAATGAGGTATACTATATCTATATATGGTGACATGGAAAAATATTAGAAACTGCATAGTTCTATGTGAAATAGGTCACAGAAGCTCTAGACTAGATAAAACCCTATGGAATTCTAGCAACACGTGGCCAGGCAGGACTGTCAGATATTCTGCAGGCCTGTGAAGGTAACCTATGATCTCACTCTACCTCCTCCAAAAGTTTACAAGAGGAACAGCTAGGTACCTATTTCCGATCCTAGAAATAAGTGGTAGGAGAATTTCCTTTCCAATGATTCTGACCTTTTGAAACTCTGGGATTATCAGTTGGCAGAAACTTGGGAACATGTCACCTTGTACAGTTTCAGAACCGCACTGGGTAAAGGCCATACTGATGCATCCAATTCTCTTTCAGTGGTTTGCTTCTTTAAGGTAGGCATTTTGCAATTAAGACATATATAGGTTACAAGAACCTCCTGACCCAGCGCAACATACACCATTCTCTCCCAGTTTCCTCCTCCTCCTCCTCCTCACTCAACACTACACCCAGTTAGGCCATAAAATAGAGTAGAGTGGGAGGAACCTCATTAAAGATTTGGGATTATCGACTTGTCCTGTAGCCCCTGCCTTTTGCCCTAGAAGCATTGTGTCTATTCTCTGAGAGTTCTCCATCTCTTGGGACTCTTCATTCATATGCACCGTTAGACAGGGCTTCATGACCTGTCTCAGGTGTTGGGCTTCTCCCATAGTCCAGCATATAATGATACAAATAACTAAATTATATAGTTGCTACATGCCAACCAGGAGAAAGGTGACATCCAGCTAATGGGTAAGATCTAGATTAGTAGAGGCTTTCCATAACAGCACAAAATGAAGTTTCTAGAAAGACATTAATAACTAAGACTTGGTATAAAAATCAAAACGTTGAGCAAACCTGATGTATACTTGTGATAGTGTGAGAGATGTAAACATAAATTGAGCAGGCAAATAATTACATAGGCCCTACATTTTCCTATGTTTGAAATGACTGCAGGGATAAACCACATAAGGTCCAGAGTGTTCACAGTTCCTGGGATTTTAGTTCTGTATGAAACTAAACATACACAAGTATTGTGCTGGGTATTTTGGAACCTAAAATTTCTAAATCTCTTATACATTGATAAGATTCTGGCATGGGAATAGATTTAAAGACATAACTCAATATTGCATGATTTCAGGAAAAGTCATTTGGTACAAATGATAAACACATTTGAAATGCTGAACAATAAGAATCTTTTGCTGAAAAAAAATAAGTTGATCATAACTAAACATAGAGGTTGCAATTCTGTCAAGCTTGTTGTAAACTACTTTTCAACACTCCTACGGAAGCCTCGTTAGACTTATTCAGCAACTCAACATGTTGGCTAATTGTATTACGAATTAGATCCTATCTCAAATTCCACTCCCACAGCAATGGCATCACTGAATGCTACAGCTGTTTTTATGGCCACTGGAGTCTTTGGAATGCAGCTGCCTTTTAGGGCAGTACTTCTCCAAATAGAGAAGTTGCTTGCTGTTCAAAGCTCCACGCTGCTTTTGTCTTATGAATGTACTGAATCTTCATATTTTATTCCACCTTTGATTAACGCTGGGGCAACAAGCACCAGCACTCTCCCAAGGCTTGCAACACAATGTATGGCAAAACAGCCACCAGGTTCTGCAGAAAACTTACTTTTTACAAGACTTAACCAGTCATCAACAATCTGGTTGGATGGTGCTGCACCATCATTAAAAGGCCAGTCAAAGCATGGATTCCTTCTTTCTCCACAAGAGTAGTGTCCTTATCCATTGATGCAGACAACCTTTTCTTGATAAAAACTCTCAGCAAGGTGGGAATAGAAGGATCATACCTCAACATAATAAAAGCCTTATATGACAAACCCACAGCCAACATCATACTCAATGGGCAAAAACTAAAACCATTTCCCATAAGAACAGGAACAAGACAGGAATGCCCACTCTTACCACTCCCGTTTGACATAGTACTGGAAGTACTAGCCATTGCAATCAGACAAGAAGAAGAAATAAAAGGCATCCAAATTGGAAAAGAAGAAGTAAAACTGTCATTCGCAGATGACATGATATTGTACATAGAAAACCCCAAAGACTCCATCAAAAAACTACTGGACTTAATAAATGAATTTGGCAATGTAGCAGGATACAAAATTAACACCCAGAAGTCTATGGCTTTTCTATATTCCAATAATGAACTCGCAGAAAGAGAAATTAAAAAAGCAATCCCATTTACCATTGCAACAACAAAAAATAAGATACCTAGCAATAAACTTAACCAAGGAGATAAAGGACCTGTATTCAGAAAATTTCAGGACATTGAAAAAAGAGATGGAGGAAGACATGAACAAATGAAAGAATA
>NW_005365832.1:2964545-2967417 GCF_000412655.1 Myotis brandtii
AAAGGCGGCAGGGGCACCAGACTCTTGAGACACAGAGTATGGAAGGAGAAGCCGGGGAATGAATGCAAAGGAGAGAAGTAAAGATGAGATCCAGTAGGGGGTCGACAAACTTTTTCTGTAAAAGACCCAGAGAGTAAATATCTTAAGTCCTTGCGGACCATAAGATCTCGACTGCAACCACTCAGCCCTGCTGTGGCAGCTGGAAACCAGCCAGAATCAATACCTAAATGAATGTTTGTGGCTGGGTTCCAATAAAACTTTAAGGACACTGGGGAAAGTTTCATGAGTTTTAATAGTATACTATTTTATTGATTGATGGTTTGGTTAGTTTCAAAATAACAATAGCCTATTTAAAACTTGATTTTTAAAAAAATATATTTTTATTGATTTTATAAGAGAGGAAGGAAGAGGGAGAGTGAGATAGAAACATCAATGATGAGAATCACTGATTAGCTGCCTCCTGCATGCCCCACACTGGGGATCAAGCCCACAACCCGGGCATGTGCCCTAATTGAGAATCGAACCGTGACCTCCGGATTCATAGGTCGATGCTCAACCACTGAGCCACGCCAGTCAGGCAAAACTCGATTTTTATTTATTAGTCTCCGGCTTTCAACACATTTCCGTAGAAAGCCATTCTGGGCTTCAAAGGGGAGGGGCAAGGATGCTGAGTTGGCTCACTCCTGGCAAAGGAGGAGACAGGGTGCTGCCAAGAGCCCTTTGAAGTGCTTGCGGACAGGGCGGGCAGACAGCCCTGGTTGGTGCTCCTGTCTGCTGACGTGTGGCTATAAATCACCCGCTGAAGCTTGGGCTTTTCCAAGACGGATAGGCATCCGGGTGTTTGCTCTCTGACCTGCTCTACTGGAAAAGACGGGGCGGGCAGACAGCCCTGGTTGGTGTTCCTGTCTGCTGCTATAAATCACCTGCTGAAGCTTGGGCTTTTCCAAGACGGATAGGCATCCAGGTGTTTGCTCTCTGACCTGCTCTACTGGAAGAAAAACCTCCTCCTGGGGCTCTGCTTTCTGGCACGATGCCTTCTCTCCCCAGTTCTGATGAGCTGATTTTCTTTGTGAATGGAAGAAAGGTAAGTTTACACAATGATTAATATGAATTTTTGCACACCAGAGACAAAGCCAAGCTCGTTTTTTTTTTCACTATGATACCACTCCTTAATTAACCTCTGCCTTCTGTCTTTGTCAAGTCATATGTACTGGTCTGAACTTGAGCATGGGTCCTTCATTCAAGGTTTAGTGCAAAATTATGAAAGCATGGGGGCTTTTGCTTGCTCTGAACTTTTCTTTTGGAAAGTAAGGAGCTCCCGTTTGTATTTGTTGGATTACAATGAGAGTGAATTCTAACCCAAGTTATGAAAAACTAGATGAGCTCTACTGGAGTTCACCGATGTTATTGCAACAGAAGGTACATATGACATTAAGGATGCTAATCGCAAAGAATGATTTTGTTTTGCCTTCATACATCCACTCAGCTGGTCAATTAGCCCAGAAACTGAAGCAGCTCTCCTGAGCCATGGGACAGGGAGGCTGCTGTGTCCACTGGGGAAGAGGTGCGGCAACTCGAATCTCCGTTGTCCTCAGGCCTGTACTTGAATGAGCAAAATGAATAATTAAAATGTTTGAGGTGCTTTGGGACAATTAGGTGGGAAAAAACTTATAAAATATTAAAACAGAAAATGGTTTTGAAAAGTCATTTGGTGTTAATGATTTTGCTTCCCACGCCTCGTTGTGCTGCATTACTGATGTTCTTCCCTAAAAGGGGAGACACAGCTTTAATCATGGCAAACATTCTTGGAGTGTTGCCTGTCAAATAGCAGGGAAACAACATTTTTAGGAAACCCATGAACTAAAGAACAAAGAGTGAAAGAGAAAGCAAAGAACCAAGAAAAAATCTGGGTTTAGCAATACTGCTTACCAATTGGTCAGGATCTTGCATGACCTGAAGCCAACTGGCATGTCAGAAGAATAATTGCTGAGTGGACAATTCACAGGAATTCAAAAGCTAAGAAATTTTTTGAGTTCAAGGAAAATGGGGCTTTGTTGCTTTGCCTTTGCTGGTAAATAAAACCATGTATCCTCTAATAACACATTAGAATGAGTATTCCCTCTCCAGGTCTCCCAATCTTTTGAATTCATAGCTGATAGTTTGGTATTTTTCCCTTTCTCTGTCTTACAAATTTCTAAGACAAGTTGTAGATGGCAAATAAAAGGGGGGAAATATATGCAACTCTTTGAAGAAATTGGGTTTGCTGTTATTTTTGTGGTTGGTCTTCTTCCCTTTAGACCCAGGAGCACAGAGTTGAGCAAAGCACATTCCTCCACCAATGGCCCATCCTCATCACAGTCTGGACAAGGCTCTTCGTTTGCTTTATATTATTTTCTTTTTTCTTTTTATTTCTTATCTTCTCTTTATTTCCTTTTCCCAAATGCATTCACTCTTGTGCACTATAAACATACATCCTTGTCATATACTTTCAATATAGTCATTTAGAAAGATAGATGTATCTTTAAAATAAATGCAGTTGATCCTTGAACAATACAGGTTTGAACTGCGCTGGTCCACCTATATGTGCTTTTTTTCCACAATGTATTTTCCTTACGATTTTCTTAATCACATTTTCTCTAGCTTACTTTATTGTTAGAATACAATAGAAATATATATCCTATATGATAAAGAGGTAATATGCAAATTAACCCTCATGCCTTCACAAGATGGCTGCCTATGACCAGGCCGGCAGGGGGGTTAATGAGGGACAGCCAAATGACTGAACAAGCAGGCTGTGTGGGGTGACCAGGCTGGCAGGGGGGGCAGTTGAGGGTGACCAGGCCAGCGGGGGGAGGGGCAGTTAGGGGTGACC
>NW_005365832.1:2967814-2970298 GCF_000412655.1 Myotis brandtii
GGGGATGTCCGACTGCCAGTTTAGGCCCAATTCCAGGGATTGGGCCTAAACTGGCGGTCGGACATCCCCCGAGGGGTCCCAGATTGGGGATGTTGCAGGCTGGGCTGAGGAAACCTCCCCGACCCCCCGCACGAATTTCATGCACCAGGCCTCTAGTGTATGCATGAATTTCATGCACCAAGCCTCTAGTGTATATATAACATACAAACTATGTGTTAATTGACTGCTTATGTTATTGGTAAGGCTTCTAGTCAACAGTAGCCTATTAATAGTTAAGTTTTGGAGGAGTCAGAAGTTATATATGAATTTTCAACTGTGCAGGGGGATCAGTCTCCTAATCCCACATTGTTCAAGGTTCAACTGTACAGTGTTTGGCTTTGCATGAGTGTATTTATATTCTTACGTTACCCAAGTGAAATTATGATTTACTTCACAAGATGTATACATCTCCTTCTATTTCTTTTGTGACTCAAAAGAGATCTATCCATGTTGCTCTTTGAACACCTGGCTCATTATTTCTGCATGTAGAGTTCTCCAGGCTGTGGACATCCTGCTTATCCAGTCCCCCAGTGATAGACACATGGGATGCTTCCAATTCCCCACTACATGCAGTGAACACCCTACCGTGTATTTCCTTACCAACACTGGCAGGAAAATCTCTAAGTGAAATTAAAGCATGACAATGTCTCAGGTTCTGACAGGTGGCTTTCCAGGAATCCTGCACAAGTTACATTTTCCCACAGTTCATTGCATGACAAAGGCTGCCTTCTTGCCAATATAAATATACGATTTGCTAATCTATGATGTGCCAAGACTTGATACAATCAAACTTGCTAAAGTGTGTTAATCTGATGGGTGTAAAATGTTCTTTCATTGCAGTTCTCCCTTGCTTATCTCTAGATCTTGGTAAAGTTGCTCCTTTATTCATATACTTAGTAAAAAGAAATCATTTCCTAAGTGTCTATAAAGTACCAGAGGAAACCGAAGGTACAAGTACAATTTTATGAGTGCAACTTATGGTATGACCAGAATTTTTTATATGATTATGGAAATATTTTTTTTTAAATATATTCTTATTGATTTCAGAGAAGAAGGGGGAGAGAGAGAGAGAGAGAGAGAGAGAGAGAGAGAGAGAGAGACCTACAACCCAGGCATGTGCCCTGACCAGAATGGAACCATGATCTCCTGGTTCATAGGTCGATACTCAACCACTGAGCCACTATGGCAGGGCTGAAATATTTATTTTAAATGACTGGGAGTGCTATGTACTTGAGATGTCAGAATTGCAATTAGCATCCTTTCATTAAATTCCCAATGTCTAATCTTGTTTTCTCCTACTTCGTTTGGGCTTTGATCCTCCCGTGTCATAATGGGTGCTGAGCTTATCTCTGGCTCTTCAGAACCTCTGAGGACACAGAAGGAAGCTTGGAAATATGAGGCATTTATTAAAAATAATGTGGTTTGTTGTTGTTTTCCTGGGGTGATAAAAATACAAACACTTTTAGTAGAATAATGTCCTCAGTGCTACCTTTCCAGGTGACTTTCTCTCCAGTTCTCGCTAATGTTGCCTGACTGTAACCAGCCAGGGAGCTGCTTGGGCAGGGAGGGCAGACAGCTTTCATCGCATGTGTCAGCTTTGACCTATTGGCAGTAACAGCCTGGAATGCAATGTGAGAGACAGAACAGAGATTGATGCTCCCTTCTGCTCTTCCTTAACCTGCTGGCACCTGCATTTCACTGGGGAAGGATGGAGAAGACAGGGGTGTCTCTCTTAAAGACACTCCCTTATGATCTTATGACTCCCTTAGAAAATCTTCTCCAGCTAACCTGTTTTGTGGCTTTCTGTAGCCACTAGTTAACTTGATCAATTTTGGAACCTATGTTTCCAAGATAATTCTAAGGAAAAACAACCCAGAATTTATACTTGTCATATATATTACAAAATTCAGAGGCATTAAAATAATGCTCCATCATTTTTTCAAAATTCTGGTTCCAAGTATTGTGTTTCCTCTGCTGTTGTTTAGTCTTTGGACGTCATCACCTATCAGAAACATGCCCCTAAACAGCAGGTAGACTTGCCACACGTTCTGGTGTTCTCTCCCTAAAGTCCTCCTCTCGTTCCACAATGTAGGTCGTAGAGAAGAGCGCCGATCCTGAAATGAACCTGCTGTTCTACCTGAGGAAAGTCCGTATCCTTATGTTTCGCTGTAATCCGTCTGGATTGGGTGGTAAACAGTGAGCATGTTAAGACTTCTGAAGAAAGTCGCCTTGTATTTGTTCTGGGTCAATAACCTGGTGTCCAATTTGTAGCGTCTAGTTGGAGTTCAGAGAATGCATCCAGAGGTGATAGATGTGTACTTTATTTGTTGTATTTTTCATCTGAGCACACAACCAAAAGACCCCTCCAGGGAACCACAAGGGTCCACTGGGAACAGCTTTGGAAAATAATTTTATGACTTCTGAGGCCCATGGTCACCCGGATGG
>NW_005365832.1:2970996-2976357 GCF_000412655.1 Myotis brandtii
CTCCCTACTGGGGATGTGCCCTCAACCCAGGTACATGCCCTTGACCAGAATGGAACCTGGGACCCTTGAGTCCACAGGCCAACGCTCTATCCACTGAGTCAAACCGGTTAGGGCCCACCTTTTCTATTGAACCCCTTGCAATATAGTTTCCTACCCCATCATTTTACTCCTCTCGTCAATATAATCTGTCCCTATTCCACTCACTATTCCAGGAACTGTACAGGTGACTGGACTATCACCCCCAAGCCTCCCATTTGCCCAGCGAACTCCTATTCAACCCTTGTCTCTTCCTTCCCTCCCAAGCCCGACGTGAATGCCCTATGACACTTGCTGTCACCCCTTCACTGGCTGCCTCCCTAACTAGGCTGAGGGCAGAGGCTGTGTCTTCCATCTTGCCCCTGAACACCTTGTGCTTGGTAAAATTTGTGAGCTGTAAGAATGGCAGGAAGTGTTAGGGCTTCCGTGGTGGGACAGTGAACACATCTCATTTTCCTGTTATGCCCTACAGCCAGGATCTCATGGAGATCAAACAGCCTTAAAATGGCACACTCTCCTCGCCCCAAGTAGCTGTGGGCCATTCACTCTCCTGGTGCATTACCTGGCCTTGCAGATTAGGTTGCTTTGAACCAGGCCAGGAGGTGTGGAGGGAGAAGACAAACAAGAGATCCAAGAACTCACCCCAGCAGATGTGGGCTGGGCAGCTGGGATGAACGGGATGACTCCGTGGGAGGCTGTGACCTTGGGAAGGAGTGAAATAGTGAAAGAAAGATGGGGATGGCTCCCCCACATTTGGTTTCTTGTGTGGCTGGGTCCTATTCTGGCAATGAACCCTAAGTCAGGCCCCAAGGCAGCAGCAAATTGGTGTTTTGTGGGAGCCTGAAGTTTTTATAATATTGGAGACCTGCCTTCAGGGAAAAAATATAAAATTAGCAATGTAAATTAGGTACAGGGCCTTGGAAGGGGCCATGGGAGTCCTGTGAAACGTGCAGTAGTCCAGTGCTAATGTAGGCACATGGGGTGCTGACTCCGGCAGAAAATCCAATATTTGTGGTTATCCATGAATATTCATGCAAATCACCCACTTGAGAAACAAGTTAAAAATAAGCCTCTGGCCCGGTGGGTGTGGCTCAGTGGTTGAGCATGTACCCAGGAGCCAAGAGGTCACCTGTAGATTCCTGGTCAGGGCACATGCCCATTTGGGGGCTCAATCCCCAGTAGGGGGCGTGCAGGAGGCAGCTGATCAATGATTTTCATCACTGATGTTTCTTGTTCTCTCTCCCTCTCCTTTCCTCTCTCTCTAAAAATCAATAAAAACATATTTTTAAAATAATAAGCCTCTGCCTCCATCCCAGAAATATTGGCTCTGTAATCAGAGGTTGGGACCTGGAAGTCTCAGGTGAAACACATTTACTTGGAATGACTTCTTTATGCCGTTAGGCACCAGGAAGAATGAACAGAAGAGGACACTGGGGAGATGGTAATGGGAAGCTGGGGTAATTCTGCCTAGAGCGGCTTCCGGCCATGTTTCCTTGGGAGTCCATGCATTTTCAGCTTTCTCCTAATATAGGTGAATTTCTTCATTTAGGAGGTCTAGAGAAAGCCCAGAGAAGTCTGTAGTGAATTTAGAAGTGATACAAAGGGAAGTGGTAGGAGGGTGTGCTGACCAACAGTGAGATTTTGACGCTGCATAAATGGGAGATGGCAGAGCCAGTGAGGGAGGATTTGGCCTGTTGTTTGCTTTTGTGTGTTTGTTTTCCTGGAATAATGAGTGGGACAGGGGCAGATATATTGGCTAGAGGAAAATCATACAATAATTAATAAATAGTGATACAAGAATAAACTCTGTGTTTCATGTATTCACCACTGTAGGCCTGCTTTTGCCCACCCCCTGTATTTCATCTGCCAACCTACTTAATGATGAGCTTTAGGATGAACTGACAACATATGGAAGGAACTGTCTGAGGCAGGCACCTCTGGTGGGAATGGAAGAAGAAAGCATCAAGCTAGCTGTTTGGTGACCGAAGGACAAAGCAGCTGGTTGCACCAACTGTTTGCTTTTTCACTCAAGGCAATGTTAACACATGCATCACAAAGCTGTTTCACTCTCGGGGTGTACTGACCCAGCCCAGTATTACATCTCTTTGTGCAGCTGTTTCTAAGATGAAGTTAGTCTTTACCTCTACCCAAGCCACGTATGATCTCCACCCATGAAATCCTTCTTAAACCTCAACCAGAAAAGGTCCCAAGCCAATTCTAGCAGATTCTTACAGAACATAACGCAGGGGGTTTACATAAGTTATTTGTTCTCCCTCTGTGGAAATATGCAAATGTTTTACAGAGGAGAAGTACACAGTGGTTGTTGACATGACTAGCTCAGTAACCATGGTTATTAAATTAATAGTCCCTAATCCTTAAGAAGGTAAAAGCATTGCATTGCTGAGTCAGAGAAAGGCAAGTTTCCCAGGGGTATTTTTCTAAGTTTTGCATACACACCACCTCCACAGCAATAACGTAACCTGAGTCCAGATTCCATTGTCCACAACTCTGGATTTAACAGGCTTTTCCCTTCCTCATTTGGACACACACCCCGATCTAACAGGCACGAGGCTCTCTGTAGCCTTCATGTACCCTACGTAGTGGGACTATCCAGATGGTGTGCTATAAAAATGGCTATGTGTTGAGTTGCGAAGTGTTGCCCTAGTCCCTTTGGGAGTGCCATCTTATTATCTTCCAAAATATGATAAAAATTGCATAATTGCATTTAGAAATGCATCTGAGAAAGAAAGAAAACAAAAAATTGCATTTAGAAATGCATCTGAGAAAGAAAGAAAACTCCTTCTCACCTTTATCAATGAGCTCCTTTACATGCAAAAGTGGAACTCTGAGCAAGAACTCAAGAGAACATGTTACTTGTCGGCATCCGAGGAAAAAGAGTGTAAAAAGCAAAGGGGCCCAGCCTGTTTGGCTCAGTGTTTGAGTGTTGATTCATGAACCAGGAGATTACGGTTTGATTCCCAGTCAGGGCACATGCCTGGGTTTCAGGCTCAATCCCCCATAGAGGGCGAGCAGGAGGATCAATGATTTTCTCTCATTGTTTACACTTCTATCTCTCTCTCCCTCTCCCTTCCTCTCTCTGGAATCAATAAAAACATATTTAAAAAATAAAAGCAAGGGGGCCTGGGCCCCTCTTTTCCTTGACTCGCTTCTTTCCAGTCCGCCTCACAGGCACCAAGTACGGCTGTGGGAGTGGAGGCTGTGGCTCCTGCACTGTCATGGTGTCAAGATATGACCCCAAGACCAAGAAGATCCGGTATCCTTTGTGTTGGCCAGGGCTATGCTTGGGTACATCTGGGAAGGATGTGGAGCCTCCCACTTTGCTGTCCATATTCACTCCTCTCCTCCCCACAGGTGTCTATGGCACTCACACAGCTCTGGGCCTGCTCTCCCTGCAGCTTCCTAAGTTCCAGATCTTTCCCATGGACTTTCTTCCCATCAGATTATATTTAATCGGGCTAGTGTGCAACCAGAATATTTGTATTTTCAAAAGCTTTGCATGGCTGGGAATCACTGGGCTTAACTAACCCATGGTGGTTTATATAAGTCAATATGTCATCTTATGATTAGTAAAAAGTTTTTTTCCCCTAGAATGAGGGGGAAAAAACAGAGAATTGAGGGTCTCTGGGAGGCACTACACAAAACACTTCCTTATTCTATTTTTCCATTTCTTTTTAATATCCTACATCAGCCACATGTAGGTTCTTTCTTGAACACTTCCAGAAATTTATGGTTTTATATCTAGAGTTCTCTGTATTCTCAGGAAAATACAGTTTCATGATTCTCCTGGACCGACATGACTCCCTGAATTATGCTACCCATCCCTATGATTCCTAGGTGTTCTCTTTACACAATTCTATCACAGTCATTATCCAGTTACCGCGTGCCTGGTGCCCATCTGTTCTCTGTATGGGGTTGCTGTCACCACGGTAGAAGGTATAGGAAGCATCAAAACCAGGATTCACCCCGTGCAGGTAAGAGTGTACTCTGATTGGGACCAGGTATTGGTATAGGTACCCCACATAGTCCCATGTACTCTAAATAGGTCACCAACTGTGAAATCCTTTGTGTTTTTAAATTCGCATTTTGTTAGATTCCATGCTTCGTAGCTAGGGATCTTTTCAAAGATTGGTGTATAAACCAAGATTTCTTCATTAATTTTAATACATCTTACTTATCTTCTCAGCCCCATCTTTGCCCTAAACTAAAACAAGGACAGTTCAGTCTCATGAGAAAAGAAAATTAGATAGAAAATCAGAAGTTTCTAGAAGATAACTGGTTATCTACCACATTCAAAATACTGAACTCTGAATGAGAGGCTAATTTGTGTAGAAATACTCCCACACTCACCAAATGTCTCAGGAGAAACTGAGCAGCCAGGTGGCAATAAAACACAGCTAAAATGACAACGTGTTGACTAAAGTTTACAGGACTTTTTGAAGAAATGGCAATGCTATTTTCATATACTAGCATAGGAACTGCTGCAGAAGTTGTCTTAAAAGCAGTGTATAGAAAGAAAATTATAAATAGCCATATTTTCCCTTGACATTCTTTCTCTTCGAAAACTGGGCTTGGAGCATAGAGGCTAAATAAGAGTGTCCTCTGACAGTGTGTTACCATTGATGGGTATTTGGTTATAGTGCATGTCTTTCAACCATAATCTTAATGACTTTTTTATCTTATTAAGATCCTACCTCATACCTGACTCATCACCTTAACAGTTATGGAAGCACCTAATGCTACAGCCTATCAGATTTCTTTCTCTCCAGTCATCTTTCAAAATTACACTTGACATTCAATATTACATTAGTTTCAGGTGTAAAACCTAGTGGTTTGACATTAATATAACTTATGAAGTGATCCCCCTGGTAAGTCTAGTACCAGCTGGCACCATACAGTTATTATAATATTATTGACTATATTCCCTATGATGTACTTTACATCCCCATGGCTATTTTGTATCTGCCAGTTTGTACTTCTTAATTCCTTCCCCTTTTTCACCCAGTCCCCCAACCCCCACTCCCATCTGGCAACTATCAGTTTGTTCTCTGTATCCATGAGTCGGCTTCTGTTTTGTTTGTTTGTTTATTTTGTTCTTTAGATTTCACATAGAAGTGAGATCATATGGTATATGTCTTTCTCTGTCTGACTTATTTCACTTAGCATAATACCCTCTACGTTCATCTGTGTCCAAATGGTAAGATTGTATCTTTTTTAAGGCCAAGTAATATTCCACTGTACCACGGACTTTTAAAATTTTTTTAAATCTTTATTGTTGAGATTATTACAGATGTCCTTCTTCCCCCC
>NW_005365832.1:2977159-2977755 GCF_000412655.1 Myotis brandtii
CTTCCTGGACTTGTAAGTCTATTTCTTTCACCAGGTAGGGGAAGTTTTCTGTCATTATTTCTTCAAGTAGGTTTTCAATATCTTGCTTTCTCTCTTCTTCTAGCACAGCCATAATGTGAATGTTAGTACACTTGAAGTTGTCCCAGAGGCTCCTTACATTATCTTTATATTTGCGGTTTCTTTTTTCTTTTTGCTCTTCTTGTTGAGTGTTTTGTGCTTCCTCATATTTCAAATCGTTGGTTTGATTCTCAGACTCCTCTAGTCTACTGTTGAATCCCTATATATTATTCTTTATTTCAGTCAGTGTATGCTTAATTTCTGACTGGTCCTTTTCCGTTTTTTTGTGGTTTTTTTTACTTAGCATATTAGACTTTTATTATATAGGATTTTTACTCCCTATAAGGATCCTTTTCCATTTTTTTTTTTTGGCATTCTCATTAAGATCCTTGAAAGTCTCACTAAGTCCCTTGGAGGTTTCTAGAAGATTCTTGAGTAACCTAATAACCATGGTTTTGAACTCTATATCCAGTAGTTTGTTTCTTCCATGTCTTTCATTTGTGACATCTTTCTTTGTCTCCACATTTTGGCTGTTTCCC
>NW_005365832.1:2979338-2981325 GCF_000412655.1 Myotis brandtii
ATTTTACTGTTGTCTATACCCTTAAGATTATTTGTCTATTATATCTACTTGGTGGAAATGCCATAGAATGGTTTGCCATTATACATCTCTCTCCAGATCCACATTCAATGACATCACATTGGAAGCCTGATACCAGCCCTATTGGAAATATTTGCACAACTAAAATTGGTAGAAACTACAAATCAGGGCTTTTTCCCCAGAGACCCAGTGGTTAAGATTGACCACCACATTTACAGCCAGTTGATATGCCACATCTGAAACCACACAGCCACATTTCCCGTTAGCATAGAACAATGTCTGTCCTTTTTTTTTAATGGTTACATATGCCATTGTTGCATTAACATAATTATTTTTTTCAGTTACACTTGATATTCAATAGTATATCAGTTTCGGGTGTACAGCATAGTGGTTAGACATTTATTTAACTTCCAAGGTTCCCCCCAAAATGATGAAGTACGTAAATATTATGCTTGACTTCTCCCCAATAAGTCTAGTACCCACCTAATACCATATATAATTATTAAAATATTATCGAATATCTGTCCTTTAAGTTTAGCCATAGTTCAACTATGTGGCTTTCATCTCAGGGGGCGTGCTGTTTGAAAAATGTTGAGCCAGTTGGTTGAGCACCATGCAAGAGACACATGGGACAAAGTCACACAGAGGAACCCAGAGTCATGTCTCCCATCTACATCTTCATGGCATAGGTTCTTTGTATAGAGTGGATGAAGTAAATTGTTATTTCTCACTCTCTTTTATTTCCTGTCCAGGATAAGGAAACCAAAGGCTTAATGCATAAATAATGTACCCTTTCTTCCCAGGAAAGACTTGCCAAGTGTCATGGCACACAGTGTGGCTTCTGCAGCCCAGGGATGGCGATGTCCATCTACACGCTGCTGAGGAACCACCCAGAGCCAACCCCTGAGCAAATAATGGAAGCTCTTGGAGGTGAGCCTTCCTGGCCTTCTGCAGGCAAGACCTGAGATAGGAATTGGCCAAGTAAGTAGAGAAGGAGGTCTCAGCCATGGAGAGAAGTTGTGGCACAGCTTTGGGCTTCCTCTTTACTATCTCTCTTTACCCAAGTCCTTTCCAGGCAGTGCTGCCTTCATTTTGTCATTCAAGAGGCCAAGAATTGGGGCTATATTGGTTTTATCACAAAACTTTCTCCCTTAATAGAGCCCATTGTCCTTCTGCAAAGCCATTTAGATGGGCTGTTTATAACACTTTCAATAGAATCTTTTCTAAAAGTGGAAATCTGGGTAGTATGGAAGAACAAGATTTTGTTGTTTATTTTTAAATTAATCTGTTAGGATCATTCATGAATTCTACTTATATTAATTATACAAAGAGAATAGGCTTTCAGATACTTTATAGTTTTATGTTCTGGTTGGGTTCATTATAAGATCAAAGAGGTCATAGATAGCAATTACTTATCATAATAAGCTTCTTGGTGAATTCAATTTTCTATAACAAATAGCTGTCAAGTTTAAGTGAACAAACACAATTTTCTACAAAAAAAAGAGAGCAGTCATGTTATCAAATGTAGTCTTCTGTAACAAACATACCTAGTTCCAAAGTAACTGGTCACTAGTTCTTAGGAGAAAGCTGTAGGAGCAAATCTCTGAATATTATAAGAAAGCTCTTGGTCCCTTTCAATAAAAAGACCTAGACAGAAATTCAGTTTTATGATGAAAAGATGTAGACTAAAACAAATAAAAATTCAACATAAATTTTATGATAACTGATATGGAAATATCCTCTAGTTACTAGAGTCTAGTAGTTTTCCTTGTCTCTCAACAACTTCTTTACTCAAAATGTTTCAGTTTCTCACTAAGTACTAAAACTTTGGCCTATGGTTTCAATTATAATTTTAAGCAAACCTGAATAGATTTGAACAATAGATAATCTTTGTTCAATGAAATAATCCACACTAATGAAGTATTTAGAGTTTTGAAAAATCAGATATTTTGTGGTTTTTCTTGCTTTT
>NW_005365832.1:2985064-2986545 GCF_000412655.1 Myotis brandtii
TTCACACACTTACTTCACAAACAGAGTCTGCTCTACTCTATATGCAGGCATTGACGGACAGACATCTATTATGATGTTTAATGCAGTGGTGCCCACACAAAACTTACAAATCTGGTCTCAAACAAAGCCACCCTTTCCTGTTCCCTAGAAGTTAGGTCTCATCAGAAAACTAAAATGGCCAGCGGGCCATTTGGACACCCAGAACAGTGTATATACTCATGGCATGCAGCCCAGCAGCCTTACCTGAAAGCCTGTGGGCTTTGCTTCTCTGCAGAGGATGGCGGAAGATCCAAGCAAGAGAAGGCTGATGTTTCAAGGGGAAAGGACCACCTGGATTACCCCTGTGACCCTGAACGACCTCCTGGAGCTGAAAGCCAAGTACCCCAAGGCCCCCCTTGTCATGGGGAACACTGCAGTGGGTGGGTGTTTTAAAGTCTGTTCTTTAGGTAACGCAAACACTGTGTCTCTCTTTAAACTCCTCATAAATGCAATTCATCTTTACTAGTGGATGCCTCTGCCTTTAGAATGCTTTGTTGCTTTCTTTTGCAAATGTCTTTTTTGTCACCATTTTCCCTCTTGATATTCTGTAAGCAACATCTATTAGCACTCATTGACTTCCTTTCCTAATTGCTTTAAATGCTTTTCTCCTTGAGGACCCGGCATTAAATTCAAAGATGAATTCCATCCAGTTTTCATATCTCCATTTGGGCTTCCAGAACTGTATTTTGTGGACAGCACGGACAATGGTATGCACCTTCTTTTTCAAATAATATGTAATGATTGGCTGTTGGTGGACTGTTCATTATATACAATGGGCTGATTTGAGCACTTCATAGAATATCTGACCTCGTTTCTTCATTCAAAAAAACGTTTATTGAGCATCTACTCTGTGTTTTCTGTGAGCTTTTTCAAACTAACCCACTTCACTCAGCTGTGTCACTGAGGACTGCATTGTCATGGGAGCCATAATGGCGGGAAGATGCCCCGTAGTTCAGCCAAGTATGGGAAGAGTGACTGAATAAGAAGACTTAAGACATTGGCTGGCCAGTAGGAAAGTGTCTTGCTAGACATTTTTTTTCTTTTTTTTTCTTCACCCGAATATATGTTTTTATTTTATTTTTTTTAAATATATTTTATTGATCTTCCACAGAGAGGAAGGGAGAGAGACAGAGAGCCAGAAACATCGATGAGAGAGAAACATCAACTAGCCGCCTCCTGCACACCTCCCACTGGGGATGCGCCCGCGACCCAGATACATGCCCCTGACCAGAATCGAACCCGGGACCCCCCAGTCCACAGGCCAACGCTCCATCCACTGAGCCAAACTGGCTTCGGCTTTTATTTTATTTTTAAAATATTCTTATATGTTTTTATTTATTTCAGAGAGAGAAAGGAAGAGGGAGATATAGAAACACCAATGAGACAGGATCACTAATTAGCTGCCTCCTGCATGCCCCCTACTGGGGATCAAGCCTGCAACC
>NW_005365832.1:2988959-2991897 GCF_000412655.1 Myotis brandtii
ATGGCTCAGTGGTTGAGCGCCAACCTATGAACCAGGAGGTCACAGTTCGATTCCTGGTCAGAGCACATGCCCGGGTTTCGGGCTTGATCCTCAGTAGGGAGCATGCAGATGGCAGCTGATTAATGATTCTCTCTCATCATTGATGTTTTTATCCCTCTCTCCCTCTTCCTTCCTCTCTGAAATTAAAAGTAAAAATTAAGGTTCAACCCAATGGACTGTCTCTAAGATCCTGTCTGGTTCTAACAGTCTGTGAAAGGTGTCTTACCCAAGGTTTAGTAAACAAGAGCCTGCCTTTCTGAAATACTCTTTTATGGATGGGTTCTCCTCTTAGAGCTTTGTGATGAGGTCAGTTTCCAAACATGTGTATCCCAAATGTCAACTCTTGGACATCCCCAGTTATCTAGTTTATCAAGGTTTCCTTATTATCTGAGATTTAAGAGAGAATTGGTTCAAACCACTACCCATTCCACACATGGTGAGTAGTTCAGTGGCACTGAGAGGGGGGCACATTTTCCTAGTTGTCTCTGGCTCCATTTCTGTTGATTCTCAAAATCCACCATATGTTTTCACCTTGGGCATCTTCTATCCCTTTTTCTGGATCTTTTTTTCCTCTCATCATCTTGCCTTCTTAGCTCCCTTCAAATGTCCTCCTTACTGACAGTTTGGGCACAGCAGCACCGCAAACATTTAGAAAATGAGTTCCATTTCCCGGTTCTTTAGAGTTTCCGCAGGCTGCAGTCTGCATCTTCCCCTGTGTTACAGAACACTCACTCTAGGGCCAGTTCTCAAAGACAGCTGTCTCCTCGTTGCACATGGGAAAGGCTTATTTTCTCAGACAATGAGTCTGAATGGAGTCAGGGGTGGGAACCTTGCCCCTTATGTTGTCTGAATCTACTTCACTGCCCCAAAGCTCTGCCAGATCTTTCTACGAAGCAGAGAATTAAAAGCTTACACAAGATCCCTGCATGCCTAACTGCTTATCTGTTAAATAGCTAAGAGTAGCTAAAAAAGAAATGTCTCCTTTATTTATTTAGACTTTAGGAGGACATGTGGTGAGCAGGCCGAATTTTTCTGACCTAAATCCAATTTTAGCAGCAGGAAATGCTACCATCAATCTGATATCTAAAGGTAAGAGACCAACTTTTAAGCATTCTGTTTTATAATTATCAATGTCAGGTAGCTTCTTTCATGAACTATGACCTGAGAACCCAAGCATATCCAACTTAGACTTACCAAATACATATAGGTGACAACTACATTCCCTCAAACATAAGGATGAAGCCGAGATCAATTATCCTGTTCTCTAGATATTCTGTATCTCATAGATAAGTTACTGCACCAGATAATTTTTCTTAACTGTTTGGTCACATTCATCACAGTCCAAAAGCAGTTATCAAAAAATGTCTGAGGTGCATCTCTGTGGTTTCAACGTTTTATGGCATATTCGATTTCAGAGTTTCATAAAGGTGGAATTTTTCTTCTAGGACTTTTCATTTTAAACAAAATCAACTTTGTGTGGCACATGACTCATTACTTCTCTCTTTATTCACAACCAGTTTAATCCTTGCCAAGGGAAAATGATTGTACTTAAGGAAATAAAAGTAGTGCATATTATTCATAGAACTATTGTTGTAACCCTGTCTTAGATTAAAATCACATTTAAAAAATATGGTGGATCAAATAAGAAAGCAGGGCAAACTGCTTAAAGAAAAGAAGCTATATCTGAGGCACCCCACCTCTGCCACTAATCCCGCCTCCAGCACTTTGGACAGGTCATCTAACCTCTCCGGACCTCTGGACCTCAGGTTTCCCATGTGTGAAATACATTCTACCCATTTCCCATTTGTGAAACTGGGTTGTTTCTCTATAGCCTTTCAGCTTATCTGGCCCAACCCTTTCATTCCAACAATGAGGAACCAGAAGCCCCAAAGGTTCTGCGACTTCCCTAAGGAGACACAGCGTGGAACCTGGAGCTAGAACCCACATTGTCTGGCCCCCAGCCTTCACTCTCTCTCTTTCACCCAATACATCACCTCTGCCCCTGGATGGATATTCTCCAATTGAATATGTGCATTCTAATCAAGGTCATTTCTCTGACAGAAGGAGAACGGCAGATTCCTTTAGACGGCCATTTCCTTGAGAGATCGCCTGAAGCTGACCTTAAGTCAGAAGAGATTGTGTTATCTGTTTATATTCCCCACTCTACACAGGTAAGGACTCCTGACCCGCTGCCCGCCCAGGGGCACCCTGAACCCTGTGCAGGAGCCATAGACAGACTCCCAGGGGCAGGGAGCCTGGGCTGTGCTCAGGAAGGGCCAGATTCTCAATGACCATTTCATTTGCTTTCCTATCAAGCCCATCTTGAGCTTTTGTGGTGGATAGACATTATTGCCTTCATGAGTCTCTGTTCATAAAAAATCAAATCAATGACCATCCTATATAATAAAAGCATAATATGCTAATTAGACTGGACGTCCTTCAGGACAAAGATGGGGCTGCCAGGGAAGCCCGGGTCCCAGGTGCCAGAGGAAAGCTGGTGCTGGCAGCCGGGGGGAGGAAGGCCTACTCTTGCACAAATTTCATGCATTGGGCCTCTAGTGTTATTACAAAGATGAATATAACCCAGTGTTATATATTCATTGTTACTATATTCATTTTTTCTTTTGTTTTTAAAAGAAATTAAAAGAAAAACATTTCTGTGGGCCTTCTCTCTGCAAAAATGAGAGCCTTTTTTGTGAGCAGCTGAATTTTTAGTTTCAGATAAATATGCATTTTAGCCAAGACTGAGGCAAACTATTGCCAATATCACCTCCCATAAGTTCCTGGTGAACTGAAAGTTCATTACCATAAAATACTTCCAAGTCAACCAACATTTGTTAACCAAATACTTTAAATAAAATTTAAAGCCAGTCATGGGGCTAAATCCAGGAGACACCAC
>NW_005365832.1:2992200-2993961 GCF_000412655.1 Myotis brandtii
TGCCAGAGGAAAGCTGGTGCTGGCAGCCGGGGGAAGGAAGCCTTACTCTTGCACGAATTTCATGCATTGGGCCTCTAGTGTTATTACAAAGATGAATATAACCCAGTGTTATATATTCATTGTTACTATATTCATTTTTTCTTTTGTTTTTAAAAGAAATTAAAAGAAAAACATTTCTGTGGGCCTTCTCTCTGCAAAAATGAGAGCCTTTTTTGTGAGCAGCTGAATTTTTAGTTTCAGATAAATATGCATTTTAGCCAAGACTGAGGCAAACTATTGCCAATATCACCTCCCATAAGTTCCTGGTGAACTGAAAGTTCATTACCATAAAATACTTCCAAGTCAACCAACATTTGTTAACCAAATACTTTAAATAAAATTTAAAGCCAGTCATGGGGCTAAATCCAGGAGACACCACGCTGATGTATAAGACACAGTGTCCTGTCTTCCAAGGTCTGTAAATCTCAGAGGAAGGGCTTGAGATAGGAAACAGGAAATGAGTGGACAAAAAGCTGGGGTGGTTCCTGTGATGGGGAGAGTCCTCCCCTGTGTTGTTCAAAAGGGAAGGGAAGCATAGGTCAGTGGAGAGAAGAGGGTGGTCATTTCAGGTGAGATAACAGCATGAGGATGGGGGTTGGGGTGAATGGCAGCTGGAGGAGCCCCATGAAATGAGACTGGATGGGAGCTGGGGCCCCATATCTATTGCTTCATCAGGAGTTGGTACATGTTCTAGCAGAACACCACCTCAGAAGCAAGGTAAAATCTTAATGAAAAGTGGTATTTTAAGAATATCAATCCACTGGAAAGATCGAGGAAAAATTGGTTGGAGGGTAGACTGAAGGTTGAATGAATAGTTAGGAGGCTAATGCAACAATTCAGGTGGGAGAAGGTAATGAGGGTGGTGGCAGCAGGAATGGAAAGTCCCCCCAGTCAGTACAGTAGAGTAAATGTGACAAGTGTCTCCAGCACTTCCTTATCACCTTTGCTTTCCAAATCAAAAATGTTTTATCCTTGACAGGGTCCGTGGTGGTAAGGTTATCTTCTCCCCCACCCCCACCAAGATACTGGCCACACAAAGAGATGTTCTCCCATTTTGTCACTCTAATATTTAACACTAATCATGAAATTTAACCTAAAAATGACAAATTTAAACCTGAAAAACACTGGAAGCCATTTAGTGCAGTAGTTTTCAAGCTTTTTTTTTTTAAAAAAAAACAGTAGAATTCTTTCTGCAAATGAAATTTACATAGAACACCAAACTAGTTAAAAGTGAAGGTTTGGTAGTTTGCTGTGAGAGACACCCCACCTCTGTATCCTTCCCTCATCCTTGAGGCACCATCTGATCAAACTCAACCTTCTCCTTTTAAAGAAAATTAAGACCCAAACAGTTTAAGTCATTTGCCCGAAGCCAAGTGAGGTGATTTGGAGTTGAAAGTAGATCAGCATAGACTCTGAAGCCAGACGGCTTGGGTTCGAACCCCAGCTCTGCCACTTACTGTGTGACCTTGTGTAAGTTACTTAACCTCTCAGTTTCCTCATCAGTACATTGGAAATGAGTACAGTTACTGTGAGGATTAAATATTAACATACTAGTAGGTAAAACACATGGGCCAGTGCTCACATACCGTCAGCTCTACAGTTAATAACAGTGAGAATTCCAGTCCATTAGCAGGGTCCTTTTTATTATTAATAATCACCTAAGTGCCCTGTTTGTCACACAGTAGAGACAAGCACGAACCTTTCTGAGTGTTTTTTTTTTCT
>NW_005365833.1:0-2923 GCF_000412655.1 Myotis brandtii
AAAAAAAAGAAATCTGAATCTAGATTTTCTGGGTTAATTATCTAAGATCTGTATGTAGCAATGTTTCATCCAATTAACAGAGATCTTGTAAGTAGCAAGAGTCATGCCCAGTACAGTGGTTAGAACAAATAAGTGTTTGCTATTGCCATGACTTCTGCTGCTACCACCAGTCATGTGTCACATAATGATGTTTCAGACATGAAAGACCGCAAATGACTATGGTTCTACGAGATTATGATACAGCTGAAAAATTTCCTAGTGAAGTTATAGCCATCATTTCATCACTGTACAATGCATTACACACATGCTTGTGTTGATGTGGTATAAACAAACTTACGATGCTGCCAGTCCTATGAAAGTGTAGCAAAACAATTATACACAAGACATTATACTTGATGAAAGCTACAGAATAAAGATATAAAGAAAATATTTTTTTGTACAGCTCTACAGTATTTGTATTTTATGCTAAGTAGTTTTACAAAGGAGACAAAAACATTCAAAGAGTTTAGAAAGTAAAAATTTATAGTAAGCTGAGGATAATTTATTATTAAAGAAAAATTTTTCCTATAAATTTAATGTCGCCTAAGTTTACAGTGTTTATAACATCTAAAGTTGTGTCAGTGATGTCCTAGGCCTCCATGTTCATTTGCCATTCATTCACTGACTCACTCACCCAGAGCAACTTCAAATCCTGCACTCTCTCTCCCTATTCATGGTAAGTGGCCTAAACAGGTGTACCAGTTTTTATATTTTATACTATATTTTTACTGTACTTGTTCTTTATGTAGATATATTTTGATACACAAATACTTACCATTGTGTTATAACTGCTTCCAGTATCCAGTACAGTAACATGCTGTAGAGATTTATAGCTTAGGTTATACCTTATAGCTCAGGTGTGTAGTAGGCTATGCCATCTAGGTTTGCGTAATTGTACTCTATGATGGTCTCACAATGATGAAATTGCCTAATGATGCATTTCTCAGGATGTCCAGGTAGTTAAGCAATGCATGACTATATATGCAAAGCACTGAGTATACTGAACACACAGTCATGCCATTATAAATGGAGTAATTCTATAGCCTTAGCTCCATTTTACATATTGGCTCTCCTCCCACATTTTAAACATGGATCTGGAGAGATTTATCTATGGGCGTACTTTTCTAGCTGTGACTTATATGCCACAATACATAAAGTATGTCTTTAGTGATTTGGAATAAATATTTATGAACATTATTAAACAAAACAAGCAAATATACGTTCATATGATCAAATTGATTACTGAATGCAGCTTGCACATTCACATATCAAATTGATTACTGCAGTTTGTTGGAGGAAGCAACAGTTAATGTATCTGTAGAGAATTTCATGGAGTGGGAAGGTGCTGGTTTATCTTCGATTGAGAGAAAGATCTCTGAAGAGTGAGTATTCATGGAATATCAATAGGGATTGGCTAACAGAGAGCTTCTGGGTGAAGAGTCATAACAAAAATCTTTAAAAGCAGCACAGTTCAGCAGAAGTATCCAATTTTTATTGGAGAATATTGAAAATGAAAACAAGTGAACCATTAAATTGATAGTAGAATAATCAACATCTGACCTAAGCCAGCTTCTTTACATTGTGTATTGACAGTAAAAATTAGTAAAGGCTTATGGTGAATAAACTTTGACCTTTAGGGTTTGAACTTGTATACTTGATGTGTGTAATAGATCTTTGCTCTCTTCATAAAATGTGTGGAGAGTAAAATTGGTCTCAGGTTGTTACAGAAATGCAATTATAGAACAGGACAATTTACATTTGATATCAAGTGTTGAGGTCTTATGCAGCTGAAAGATTTAGTAGTGTTTTTAGGTTTATTTTACTGTCTATTTTTAGATTAATTTTACTTCTGTTCATCTATTTCCTTAATAGTTTAAAAATACTGAAAGATATTTTCCCAAGTTTAACAATAGCATGTGCAGAAAACTGACGATGACGGCAATGCTAATTTTCCGAAAGGGAAGTGTAAATCTTTCTTCAAGGACATATAACAGAAAATAAAATCAAGTTTCCATTTATATTTTAAACTGTGTACCGAACATCCTCTTGTACTAAAACAGTAAGTAGAATCTAGTTTTTTTTTTTAAAAAATCCATGCTTTCTTTCCATATTTCCTAATAATACATAGTATTACTTATTCCAGGTTAGGTATAGTGGTAGTTTGTCCTCCTTTCCTGATAAAGACAATTCATGGTTTGATAATCCACGTATTTGACACATGTCCTATCCCTTCATACCTCCTCCTGAATTCACCATTCACTAAACTCAGCAATGATAACACTTGATGGGGAAAATAATTTGTCTGTATTGTATTAGAATTTCAGATAGATTTTGAGAGACATACTGTCAAATCTGTCATTACCATATATTAGCTTTCTTTCCCTTCATTTTTCTATTTTCAATCTTTTTAGTAGGTAATCTGTATTAATACATTCTAAGTTTCTAAATAGAGGTCTAATATAAATAATATAGATGGCAGATGTATCTACTGTCATATATTGAATGATTATAAAATGGTATAAATATGCAAATAAAATGGAATAACAAGTATATATTAGGAATATAACATTCTTTAATAAACAGATCTAAAAAGAAAACAATGACTTTTATACAACACCACTCAGTCATATATTACATGTACAAAATCTATTAAAGTTGGATAAACCTCCCAATATTTAGAGACAAACAACATACTTCTAAATAACACCATGAATCAAAGAAGAATTCACATGGTTATCAAAAGGTTTTGATCTGTGAAAAATAAAAAAATAAAAAACAGCATACAAGTTTCCTGGAATTCACCTAAAGCAGTGCTCAGTGGAAAATTGATTGTGCCAGGAATGCATGGAGAGAAAAGCAAGGTAAGCACAGAACAATTTGAAAG
>NW_005365834.1:0-1001 GCF_000412655.1 Myotis brandtii
CCTCTCTTTTGTGGTTACTTTCTGCTGAGAAAGCCATGTTCATTTCATTTCCGTCCCACGAGGACTGAAGCTGCAGAATGGGTGGCCGCTCAGGACGTTACCCGGCTGTTTCCCTTGAAGGTTTGCTTTCCACCCTCTGCGATGGGTTTATGCCTTTGTGTCTTTTGATTTGTGTTTTGCTTTAGGTGCCCTAGTCATTAGACAACACGAGAGGGTCGCTAGCCACATAGAACACTGCCTTCCTCAGGCCCACCACTGCCAGGAGGACTCCCCCAACCCGTGCAGCCCCAGCATTGCAGTCCTGGGCTGGTGCGTAAGGGTGGCCCTGGCAAGTGTGCAGGTTGAAGGAACATTCTAGACCTCTGCGCAGTCAGTCATTCGCATCAACTGCTAGGCTTTCTATTGTCCCACCTCATCTTGCTGGGTTGTTTTGTTTTGTTTGTTCTTTAATCCTCACCAGAGGATATTTTTTCTATTGGTTTTTAGGGAGAGTGGAAGGGGGAGGGAAAGACAGAGAGAAACATCGATGTGAGAGAAACACATTGATTGGTTGCCTTCTGCATGGGCCCTGACCAGAGCCCGGGCAGGGGAGGAGCCTGCAACTGAGGTTCGTGCCCTTGACCGGAATTGAACCCAGGACCCTTTGGTCCACAGGCCGACCTTCTATCCACTGAGCCAAACTGGCTAGAACATCCTGCTGTTTGCACAACGGAAATGTCAACCAATAATGGCAAGGTGCAAGGTCTGTCCGCCACAGCAAAAGGAGGAAAGAAAAATTCTTGGTGGAACTGGAAAGGCGGAGGAGACCCACTTGGAAAGGTTACAATTCCTTGCTGCCGGGTGGACCGGGCCGGAGCGGAGCCTCCCTCTGCTGCCACCTGGGAAGACCTGAGTCCTGACCCTACACGGAGCGGGCGCTGCTGCAGCCGGATCCAGGGATGGGCTCTCGGTCTTTTACTTTGGGATTTTGAAATTGAACCATTGAGACCAGTCTTTACTTG
>NW_005365835.1:0-408 GCF_000412655.1 Myotis brandtii
GGCATTAGGCCTGGGCAGGGGACCCCCAGCCCGCTCCTATCGCCTGCCCAGACCTAAGGTCTCTGGCCTGGGCCTTAGGCCTGGGCAGAGGACCTTCAGCCCGCTCTGATTCCAGGCTCCGCCCTTGCCCAGGCCTCAGGCCTCTGGCCAGGGCATTAGGCCTGGACAGGGGACCCCCAGCCCGCTCTGATCGCAGGCTCTGCCCCTGCCCAGGTCTCAGGTCTCTGGCCAGGGCATTAGGCCAGGATAGGGGACCCCTAGCCCTGTGCAATCGCAGGCTCCACTTCTGCCTAGGCCAGAAGGGCATTAGGCTTGGGGCAGGGGACCCCCAGCCCCGTGCGATCGCCGGCTCTGCCCCTGCCCAGGCCTCAGGCCTCTGGCTGGGGCGTTAGGCCTGGGCAGGGGACC
>NW_005365835.1:451-777 GCF_000412655.1 Myotis brandtii
GTTAGGCCTGGGCAGGGGACCCCCAGCCCCAGGTGATTGCTGGCTCCGCCCCTTCCCAGGCCTCAGGCCTCTGGCAGAGCATTAGCCCTGGGTAGGGGACCCCCAGCCTGCTCCGATCACAGGCTCCTCCCCTGCCCAAGCAGCAGGCCTCTGGCTGGGGTGTTAGGCCTGGGCAGGGGACCCCCAGCCTCGTGTGATTGCCAGCTCCACCCCTACCCAGGCCTCAGGCTTCTGGCTGGGGGTCTTCTGGCCTCCGCCTCCCCAGGTGGCATCTGGCGCTGCCCGTCCTACCTGCAGTATGCAAATTTAACGGCCATCTTTTTTGG
>NW_005365836.1:0-879 GCF_000412655.1 Myotis brandtii
TCATTCCACTGTGATCTGAGAAGATGCTTGCTATGATATCAATCTCCTTGAACTTGTAGAAATTTGTTTTGTGTCCTAACATGTGGTCTATCTTTGTGAATGATCCATGTGCACTTGATTCATATTCTGCTGCGTTGGGGTGAAATGTTCTATACTGAATGTCAATTAAATCCATCTGATGCAGTGTGTCCTTTGGAGTTTCTGTTTCCTTGTTAAGTTTTTGTCTGGAAGATCTATCCCGTGCAGTCAGAGGGGTGTTAAAGTCCCCTACTATGACTGTATTATTGTTGATCTCTCTGTTAAATTCCTCTAGAAGTTTATATATATATATTTAGGTGCTCCTATGTTGGGTGCATATATGTTTACCAGGTTATATCCTCTTGTTGGATTGATCCCTTTAGTATATTATGTAGTGGCATATGTTGTCTCTTGTGATGGCCTTCATTCTGAAGTCTATTTTATTGGATATGAGTATTACTACTCCAGTTTACTTTTCTTTTCCATTTGCATGGAATTTTTTTTCCATCTCTTCCCTCTCATCCTGTGTGAGTCTTTTGTTCTGAGGTGTGTCTCTTGTAGACAGCATATAGTTGGGTCATGTTTCTGTATCCATTTTGCTACCCTATGCCTTTTGGTTGGAGCATTTAGTCCATTTACATTTAGGGTTATTACTGATAGGTACTTATTTATTGCCATTATATTTCTGTATGGCTAGATTTCTCTCTCTATTTCTTCTTCTCATTACAGCAGTACCTTTTGCATTTCTTGTAATGCTGGCTTGATGGTGATGTATTCCTTTATCCCCGCCCCCCTTTTTTTTTGGTCTGGGAAGTTCTTATTTGACCATCTATTTTGAATGATATCCTTGCTGGATATAGT
>NW_005365837.1:0-802 GCF_000412655.1 Myotis brandtii
CGCGACCCACAGGTTGAGAACCGCTGCTCTAGTGTGAGGGCAGTAGGAGCTGCCAAAAGTTTTTAAGTACGGCAATTCTAGGACCAGGCTGGGATTGGAAGAAAACTCTGGTGGCAGTGTGGAGAATAGAAATATGGTGGCAGTGCCTAGCTGGTGTTGCTCAGTGGTTGAGCATCAACCCATGAACCCAGGAGGTCAAGGTTGCTTCAATTCCAGGTCAGGGCACATGCCAGGGTTGCAGGTTTGATCCCCAGTAGGGGGCATGCAGAAGGCAGCCAATGGATGATTCTCATCATTAATATTTCTCTCCCTCTCCCTTCCTCTCTGAAATCAATAAAAACATGTTTTTTAAAAAAAAAATAAGGCAGCTTCAGCAGCATCCTCAGCATCCTCACCATCCTGCACCAGGTGGGGCTGGGAAATGACTCCGGTTGTCTGAGCGATTGGCCAGGGTGAGCTCCGTGCTGTGGGAACCACAGTGGCAGTGATGACTTCCTGGCTTTTGTCTCTTCTCCATCTAGGGAGTCTCCGGTGGACTGCAGCGTCAGCAAATGCAGCAAGCTGGTTGGTGGAGGCGAGTCCAATGCCATGAATTACAACAGCTACATGGACGAGAAGAACGGCCCCCCTCCTCCCAACATGACCACCAATGAGAGGAGGGTGATCGTCCCCGCAGGTACCGTGGGAACCAGGTTGTTGGTGGGCATCCACGTCCTCACTCTCTGGGCGAGTAGTTGAAGGGCAGGCCTGTCCCCAGGGCATCTCAACTTTTACCTGGTGCCCTGGTCCCTCGCCTTCTTCC
>NW_005365838.1:0-815 GCF_000412655.1 Myotis brandtii
AATAAGTAGTAAACTTGTTAGGTCTGATTATTTTTTACTAGTTAAGCTGCTTCAAACAATAACAGAGCCTTTCATTTCTCTCCACTTGACCTATATATTCTATATACGCTGGCAGCACAGACTAAATACACACCACATATCTCTGCTTGTGGCTGGAATTCAGTGTAATAACAGTTTGCTTAGAATCACAACCCAGATGCCTTCGTTTAATAGGAGTAGAAAAACTGTTACTTAAATGAATCTTTTGGTGAAAATATATATTTTTTAAGATGAACACTAGGGACATGGTTGGGTGGATAAAAGAAGGCCGAAGGCCTTGAATGGGTAAGAACCCCGGACAAAGGACAAAGAGTCCCGTTGACCTAGAGAAGTTGGGTACCATGTAAACCTCGGAAAAAGGCCTGGTATTGGAGGGACGATGACTCGGTCTGAGATACATTTGAAGTGACTGTATAATAGTTAAGTAAACATGTCTTAAAAAGCTGCAGTTTTGGTAAAAAAAAAAAAAGGATCAAAACAATACATTTAGGCATAAATCAGATGTAGATTATATCTGAGTCAATGACAGGATTAGTTCACTAAATTGTTAAAAGTGAACAGAGAGCCTGAGAAATTCCGAACAGGAGAAGAGAATGCAAAGGAACAGGAAGTGGAGTAAGAGTAGAAATATTTTTTAACTGCCACAGAAGCCTAAGGAAGAGAGTTGAAAGAGGCAGCTCCAAATGCTGCCTGAGAGGGGGTGTGAAATGGTTAGAAAAGTTCAGTTACACAGAGGGCCTGTCCTTGTCACTATTTCTTCCCATTGCCCCAGCTTT
>NW_005365839.1:0-511 GCF_000412655.1 Myotis brandtii
CCCCACAGATATGCTACCAGACCAGTAATCTGGTAACCGGAGGGCAAGTCACTTGAAACTGCACCCAGAACCACACCGTATCCAGTCTCACCAAGGCCAGCCCAGGTACCGTTCTTTGGTGCAATGGCACCTTAAGCAACTGCATGAACTCCTCTGACCCCAGGCCTTGCTTCGCGGTCACGGTAGTTCCCCAACTAACCTTATATGGAGAGTCGGAGCTCGCCTGGTTGCTCCTTCCATCCCACCCCCGGACCCGCCAGGTCGCCTTCCTCCCTGTCATGTTAGGGGTGAGTATCGCTGCCTCAGTAGGCCTCACCAGGGGGCCCTCGGGAAGAGTCTGGTCACTGCTCAGTACTTTAATGACAAGCTCCAGTTAGCCCTGGAGTCTACTGAGGAGGAAACTGGTCTTGCAAGGCCATAAAAACCGAACAATGCACTGCCCTGGGGGGGAGGGGCAGGGAAGGTCATTATCGTTGGCCCCAGGAAGATCATCTGATATGACCTGGGAACC
>NW_005365840.1:0-366 GCF_000412655.1 Myotis brandtii
TCTCTATGTCTGGGTTTAGGTTGGGCTGAGGAACATGTGGGGGTCTGACCTACCAATTGAGAAAGCAGCCACTGGAGCTAGTGCAGTGGTATTGGGGTGCCATTCCCCCAGAGCTAGATGGATGTGAGGGGGTGAGAAACGAGGTTCAGAGGAAGAATAAGGTCTTGAAGGCTTAGATTAGTGCCCTGACACTGGGACAAGTGGGGCACCAGATGTACAGGCTGACAGGGTAGATGGTACAGAAAACAGGGAACAAGAAAGAGAAGGAGACAGAATTCAGATTAGGGGTTTCCAGGGATAGGGGCTGGGGGATGGGAGCAACCTCTCATTGGGTGCAGAGTTTTATTTGGGGTGATGAAAATGTTT
>NW_005365840.1:441-1311 GCF_000412655.1 Myotis brandtii
ATGTCTTGTTATAAGAATTTCACCTCATAAAAATCATTACGCTTACTGAAAGAAGCCATACAAAAAGGAGAGCATAGGATGTAATTCCATGCATATAACATTCTAGAAAATGCAAAAAAACCTATCAAGAAAGACAGGATGAGTGATTTCCTGATAACTGTGGGGTGGGGTGCAGAGAGAGGGACTACAAAACACATGAGAAACTTTTGCGTGACAGGTAGTGTTTATTTACATATGTGTGGTTTATCGCTTGTTACTTATACCACAGTCAAGCTGTAATCAAGGTTTGATGTCATGAATTGCTTGTGCAGTTTGGGAGGGAAGAACCCCTTTAATCTGTTATTGTTGTTCCCAGGAGGGCAGACCCTGGATGTGCATAATGACAATGACTGGCCTTTCTCCAGCACACACTGAGTACTGGGCACTTCAGGTCTATTAGCTCATTTAATCACCCAAATGAGTCAGTTTAATTCATTTACTTCCCTCAACTTTCCCACCTTCTGGCCTTTTCATCTGCTGTGCCCTCTGCCTGGACCTCTTACTCCTGCCCCCGTCAGCTCTAGGTTAGCCTGCGCTCTTGCTCTATTAGATGCCGCTCTTCAGGAAAGTCTCCCTGGTCCCTCAGTCTAGGTCAGAATCCTAGTTATGCGAGGTCATGATGCTTCATATTTCACCCTTTCAACCATGATCACATGTGTAACTTCTTTACTCATTTATCAAAAAGACCAACCTACTGCTCACCATCTGCCAACACTGTTCTAAGCACTGGGGGTGCAGTTGTGAGACAGAACCGACAAAATCCCAGTTCTCATGGACATGGCATGCTGGTGGATGAGTCGCCCAGTAACCCACACAGCAACAACAGTAATA
>NW_005365841.1:0-759 GCF_000412655.1 Myotis brandtii
GTGGCCCAAGTGTCAGCAGCCAGCTGACTCTTGGCCAACCCTGCTGAAGATAGTAGGTGTGGTTTGGGACTGTAGACACCGGAATGGATGCCTTGTCTAACGGAGCAGTAGTCATTTGGCACTAGTGAATTCTCATATGAGTTTGGGAATTCCAGATCGTTGGATTTACAGTTTTTTCCCCTAACAAAAACCTGATAGTGTTTTGATGTAAAGTCTGTTTTTTAAATGTTGGCAGTCAATTCAAATTATTTAAAAACACTCTGCAAGCTCAACGTAGGGTCAGGGCAGCCAAAACACATCTTTGACTCTGACCCATCCAGCTTTTGGGCCACGAGTGTTTGGAGTTTTTGTTTTAAACATTGGATGGGTGACCATCATTAGCAGGTATTGTAGAGGGGATTTCTGCCTGGGGTGGTAAGTCAGGCCAGTTTTGTTATATCATCTTCCATGTAATCTCTCACCCTGAAGGGCTGTGCCTCTTTGTGTACCAGTTGCATTCATTCATTTGCCAAATATTTAAGTTACCTGCTAGTTATGAGACATGGCTAAATGAGAGATGCAATAATTAGAACACCGTCCATCAAGAATGTAAAAAGTAAGTTAACAGATACAGATAGAGCACTTAGAGGGTGAGAAGGCTCCAAGTATAGTCAGTTCTGGAGGTTTTTAGCAAATTAATGCAAATTTTAAGATTTCCTATCTCACAGTCACCAGTTTTAAAATAGTTACCCTCCATTTGAGGGGCATTTGCCTATAACT
>NW_005365842.1:0-779 GCF_000412655.1 Myotis brandtii
TCCTGGGAGGGTGAGTATACATGTGTGTACATCCTAACAGCTTCATGACATCATACGTGGAAACACAACCACCACCCAAGAACTGCTGCAAGAAGGGCACCTCCCAGGGGACTGTGATGGGAGCAGGCTGGGTCCTCAGGACGGGAAGGGCCCGGGACGGTGGAGAATCACCTTGTCCTTCTCATGGGAGCTGAGGTCCAGCAGGACGTGCAGGTACTGGAACTGGCGGGACGGGCGCTTGAAGATCAGGTCTCGGAGGGTGGACATGCCCAGGTAGGTGCGACTCTGGCAAGAGGGAGGGGCCGGGCTCAAGCCGCCAGCAGGGAGCCCCGGGTGGCTCTCCTGCCTTGCTCAGAGATGGACCTGCCCTCACACACCCCTTCCACACGGTCTCGGCCCCACGCAGGGCCCTGTCCCTGCCACAGGCTGCAGTGAGCAGGGCCCTGTCCCTCCACGATGCTGGGGACAGAGGGAGTCTGCAGCCCTGCCTACCTCATCCTCGCAGTACTTGCGAATCACCTCCAGGGCACTCTCCGTGATCAGGGGCGCCTCCAGCACAACCTTGGTGAAGATCCTGCCAGAGGGAGGGACAGGGCACGGCTGCAGAGAGGCCGCCTGGCCCCCGGTTCTGTGAACCACAGAGCTCAGAGGCCGCGGCGCACGCAGCCCACTCAGAGTTCTGAGGGCAGCAGAGCAGGGTTCAAACGCTGCCAGCTGGGTGACCTGGGAGGAGACTTCACCTCTCTGAAACTCAGTTTCTCCCCTTTGTCAATTGGGGA
>NW_005365843.1:0-502 GCF_000412655.1 Myotis brandtii
TGCCAAGTAATTAAATTTCTGCCATGCCTACCATTTTTTGTGTGTGTGTGAGAATCACATGACATTGGTAAAAATGTTGCTACTTTTTCATTCCCCCCCTTCTCCTCTTCAGGCTTTATAGGTAACTCCAGATGACACACCTGTCTTTTCTTTCAATCTCAGTCCAGCTGAAGCTGTAAGTTCACAAATGAGGCTCCCAGGAGTACACATTTCCTCCCTCTGGCCTGCATGCACTGTGCCTGTAATGCAGTCAGGGAGCTCAATCCAGAGGGTCCATCCTGCTGATTTAGATCATTTCCTGACCCTCTGGGCCCAGCCAATCAAACTTTCTTGTCTTACTAGTATATCCATCATTCAATCAGTCCCTAGTTCCCACTGATTGTTAGTCAGGTTGCTGAATTCTGAGAATCAAATAATATTATCTATGGGGTGTCCCCAAAAATATATACACATACGTTGAATAACTATAAAAGCAGTGTTTACTAAAATACATTTCACTTTC
>NW_005365844.1:0-739 GCF_000412655.1 Myotis brandtii
TTTTTATCTAGAGGATTTATCCAGTGATGTCAGTGGGCATTTAAGTCTCCTTTTATGATTGTACTGCTATCGATCTTTCCCTTGACATCTTTCAGAAGTTTTTAAATGTATTTTGGTGCTCCTGTATTGGGGGCATATATGTTTACCAGAGTTATATCCTCTTGTTGTATTGATCCCTTTAGTATTATGAGTGGCCTTCCTTATATCTTGTTATGGCCTTCACTTTGAGGTCTATTTTGTCAGATATAAGTATTTCTACCCCAGCTTTTTTTTCATTTTCATTTGCCTGAAATATATTTTTACATCCCTTCACTTTCAATCTGTGTGAGTCTCTTGTTCTCAGTTGGCTCTCTTGTGGACAGCATGGGTCATGTTTTCTTATCCATTCAGTCACTTGATCTCTTTCAGTTGGAGCATTTAGGCCATTGATGTTTAATGTTATTATTGATAGGTATTTGTTTGTAGCCATTTTTATTTTTTTGTGCCTGTGCTCCTCCTTCCTTCCCCCCGACCCCTTCTTTTTACAACAATTCCTTTAGCATTTCTTGCATTGCTGGTTTGGTATTGATAAATTCCTTTAGCCCTTTTTGTCTGTGAAGCTCCTGATTTCCCCTTTAATTTTGAATGATAGCCTTGCTGGATAGAGTATTCTTGGATTCAGTCCCTTGCTTTGCATTACTTTGTATACTTTATTGCATTCCCTTCTGGTCTTATGTGTTTCTGTTGAGAAATCATTTGA
>NW_005365845.1:0-233 GCF_000412655.1 Myotis brandtii
AAAATAAATAGAAAATAGAACCTGGCAGGTGTGATAGAAAAGAATGCAGATGCGACCTGGAGCTTGGAAAGTAGTCAGTGAAACAGGTTCCAGGAGTTATCGTGCTCGAGTTAAGAGCAAGATGTTGTCTGCTAAGCACAAGATGGATAGATGTTTTCTGCTCTTAAGGTAACATAACCGACCCAACCCCAAAATGGGCTGCAGAACTTTGGGTTGTCTGCACGAAGGAAGAC
>NW_005365845.1:523-783 GCF_000412655.1 Myotis brandtii
GGACAACCATATGAATAGACTTACAGGCCTGTACCTCCACTGCTCCTGGGATCAGAACCACTGCCTCAAGCCTTGTTCTGTGAGAACAAAGAGGAGGAAAAGGGGTGAAGGTGGACTCTGAAGGTGAGAGAGGGCTTAGTGAGAGAGGGGAGTGAAAGTCAAGTCTTCTCAAACTCCCTGCTGAGCACCTACAGGCAGATCACTGACAATATTATAATCACTCCTAGCATCACCCTGCCGGGTAGTTTTTATATGAGCTG
>NW_005365846.1:0-517 GCF_000412655.1 Myotis brandtii
AAATGATAAGTTATAAAAAATGTTAATCTGAAGTTTATCTATCATTGAAAATTTTCTCCCACCTCTAACTTCTTCTAGCTGGGATAATAATAAAATTAAACAGGAGAGCCCTGACTGGTTTGGCTCCGTGGATAGAGCGTTGGCCTGCAGACTGAAGGGTCCCAGGTTTGATTCCGGGCAAGGGCATGTACCTTGGTTGCGGGCACAATCCCAGTAGGGAGTGTGCAGGAGGCAGCTGATCGATGTTTCTCTCTCATCGATGCTTCTAACTCTCTATCCCTCTCCTTTCCTCTCTGTAAAAAAATCAATAAAATATATTAAAAAAATTAAACAGGAGACAATGTCCAAAATTTGTTGAGGATGTACATGCGGGGTGCCATAAGATATGAGACCCAAAGAAGCATTAGGCAGCTGAGGTTTATATGCCTTTTTTTTTTTTTTTTAAGTGGAGGGAAGGGAACAGCCTAGGCACCATTTAAAAAAAAAATACATGTTTTTAAAAATTGATTTGAGAGAG
>NW_005365847.1:0-876 GCF_000412655.1 Myotis brandtii
CTCCCCTCGGGGGCTCCGGCTCAGGCTCCTGCCGCCTGAAGGACCAAGTGCTGATTATCACTCATCTTGCAGATGAAGAAAGACTCAGCAAGTGAAAGGCCTTTCTCAGTGCCTTGGAATCAGGATGGGCTGGGGGTGGGGTGAAGTATTCCACCCGGGGTGTGCTGAGTCCTCACTATTCCAAGCGGGGTCTGTGGTCCAGCAGCTGAGGCATCCACTGGGGGGCTTGTTAGAAATGCAGAATCTCAGCACCCCAACTCTGCATTAGAATGAGACTCCTCATCTCTACCAGCCCGAGAATTCAGAGCATTGAACTCTCCAGGGTGCCTTGCAGGCGGGGCCACTCGCATGCTGTGTGCCCAGCTGGGCCCGGCTCCCCCCCACAAGCTGGCCTGCTTTGTGCAAAAGCCAAAAGTCTGGTCCTGAGCCTGCTGGTAACTGACCGAGGGGCCAGCGCAGCCGCGGCAGAGGAGCTGCAAGCTTGGCCCCTCTCCTTGGGGCTGGGCTGGGCAGCCCTTTATCTGCTGCTGCAGGGCTCACCCAGCCCACCTCGGGCCTGTCCTCGCCACCTGGGCCCAGCTGGAGGGCCAGCTGCTTTCTCACCAGCTTCCCACAGCAGCTCTGCGGATTCCTTGCTAAGCTGCTCTGGGAACAAAGGGCTGCAGAAGGTCCACTGTGCTCTTTGGGGGGAGGGATGAAAGTGAGAGCCACATCTGCCCCCAGAAACGTGGGAACAGCTCTGTGCCAGGAGAGCTGGGAAATGCTCCGTCACGGGCTGGCTCGGAGGCTCCGTGGCTGCAGCGCTTTTTGTGAGGTGGCCCAGAAAGTGGCGAAGAGAGCAAAGAGAACCGGGTGAATCAGAAAGAAAAGGAGAAG
>NW_005365848.1:0-4628 GCF_000412655.1 Myotis brandtii
TTGTTGTGTAAGCTACTCAGTCTATGGTATTTTGTTATAGCAGCCCAAACTAAGACAGTCCTATAAAAAAATTATAAGACACTATGCCATTTGAAGCAAGTGATGAATATATCTCCTGGGTATATCAAGTGGCTGGTTATTTTCCTAAAAATCTCAAACTCCTGGTTTCTTATCTTAAATCTGCCACTTAATAACTATGAGTCTTGATCTGGTTAACTACCCTAATCTGTAAAGTTGACAAAGATAAAATGTCTTTACCTTTAAAGTTAATATAATGTAATATACTTAGCTCTTAGGACTTTTGTGAAAAAAGTCTTTAAAAATGCAAGCACTATATAAAATGAATGTATCGCCTTAGGGTCACCATATCCCATTCTTCTCTAAATGTTCTCTTCAGTACTTTATAGGAAGTGTTCCGCTTACAACATCACTCAAACACATATTAGTGTGATTTGCACATATTGCAAGGCACCAGGGGTTCAACAGTGAACTAAGAACAGAAAATGCCTTTTGCTGCCGGATGCTTATATTTTAGCAGGAAAAGCAGATATTGAATCACAGAGTTACATAATCAAATGTAAATTGTAACAGTGGTCAATGCTGTGAATGAGAAATACAGAGTATGAGATGTGTGACAGGACGTGAGATCTCAGTAGGACGGTTAGAAACACTTCCGTGCTCAAGTTAAAAATGAACCGAGGCCTGGCGGGTGACAGCAGGCGTCATCTAGGAATAAGAAGGCCATCCATGCAGAAAAATAACAGCATGACAACTGATGTGTGGCAAATGGGAGCACGGTGTGCACTTGAGAAATTACTAGAAGGCCAACATGGTTGAACTGGAAATGGAGGGCAATACAATATAAAACTGGAGAAGCAGGTAGCAGTAGACCTTGCTGGACTTTGTGGGCCATGATAAGAATGGGTACCCTTATCCTACAATGAAAGCAGGGAGGTGGTATGAAGAGACTAGTATTTGATAATGATTACTCTGAATGAAGTGTGAAGAACCAATTGGAAGTAAGTAATTTTGGCAATTATGTTACCTTGTGTAATCACCACAAAAGCAAAATTTTGTTTGAGACAGGACTACATTTTATGGCAATTATATCTAAGTCTGATATAAAAAAAGGAAGAGGTTCAGTTTTGACTAAATATTTCACTAAATTTATTTTTGCTAATTCACTAAAATATACTTCTAAAGTTGGAGGAAAAACTCTCTCTCACACACACACACACACACACACAAAAACAGCCTAACCCACATCCTACTGTCCACCCAGTGTCTACCCACAACCCTGACCGAAGGTTGCATTTTCCCATAGACAGCAGCTTATCCCATCGTCAAATCTTCTCTTTTGTTTTCCTACACTTAGACGAAATCTGTCCCTGTAACTTCCATCCACTAGGTTACTCTAGATATTCCCAAGACAGACATTCAAACATGGAAGAGAAAAGTGGAATGATTTCCTAGTCCAATTTTGTTTTCTTTATGCTAAACAAACTGGGTGCCTATAAAATTCTTCATACAATTTTAAGACTCCCTTATCATCTCAGTGTCCTTGCCCAAGACACAGACTAAATGTACACAGCAGCACTGAAGATCATCATTTCGCTCACTAAGGACATGGTCTGCTTATTCAGTCTTGGGTAACTATGTTACATAATGGCTCATCTTGAGTTTGCAACATATAGATTTTCTTGCATGAAATATTACTAAGCAATAACCCCCTCTATTCTATAGGGAAAAAATGGAGGTGTGAGAGAGCGCATATAAATGCAAGAACTTATTAGCTTTAGCCCATTATATTATACTAGAGGCCCGGTGCACAAAAATTTGTGCACTCGGGGGTAGCGGGTTCCTCAGCCCGGCCTGTGCCCTCTCACAGTCTGAGCCTCCACACAGCCCCCTTCCACACCACCACCTGCCTGTAAGCTCTTCACCTTACTAACTACCCATCTTTCAGGTTTCATCATCAGCACAACTCTAGAGTTTGACCCTGACACAAAATTAGGAGAGGTCCCAGATCAGCTGTGTCTCATGCAAAGCTAATCAAAACCACATTACACTTTTCCAAAAAAAAAAATTGTTCCCCTTCGGTATTGATGCAATACTTTTTTGGCAACTAATTTTAATCCAATTCTTGCTAGATTGTCATCTGCTATTGTCTGGTACTACCCACATTCTTCATATGAATAGTTTATCACTTGAAAACAAGAGACGAGGTCATATCTGTACACTTGTCCAGAAATAAGCATAAAATTACTATTTTAAGGATATTGGCTAAGAAGTAAGTGCAACTCAGATGCTTTTCTTATGTTAAAATGGTTCGTGCCCTGAGATTTCCAACTTAACTCTTGGCAAAATAGCAAGTCTGTTACACATTCTTTATTGTCAGTATATGAAATATTATTCCCGAAGGGGAAACCAGGTAATAAGTAGTGTCAGAAAAGCAATAATTTTCATTGACTTATATAAAAAATTTAATATTTCCAGTTAGGCTATTTCTATACCATAAGTCAGAACACCTTAGGGAGACTGTTCATTACATGTACCAGTAACTGGACAAATAGAATAATCCTCTACAGACTATCTTAAAAAATGTTAAATATAATTTTCTCACCTCAATCAGAAATATCATTATCCTTTGAAAGTGATGGGTTTTTGTTATTTAGGCCTCCAGAGAAATAGAATAATTTTTATCTCTTTTGAGCTGGCTTCTGTACATAAAAAAATTTTTAGCTCAAAGGATTTTAGATAATATTTTTGCTAGCAATATTAATTTAGCGGGACAATAATTCATTTAAAATATATCAGTTAAAAATCTACCATATTAAATTTAGGACTTAAGAGATACAAATAAGTTATCCAAATTTCCTTTGTGGTTCAATGCGTTAAAGAAAATTCTTATACTTCATTTTCTAACTATTTTTGTGTGTCTGGAGTGTTTTATTATGTTGTTTACATTAAATCACTCAGCAATTTAATTCAAAGTGGCTCTAAGTGTCCCCTTGGGATAGATTGAGTTTATTTTGGCATTCCCCTTCTTCCTTTAGATGCTGCAAGATCTAACCAGAAATTTTACCCAGGACTCATTTCCTCATCTGTTTGTTCTTGAATGTGCTTAGCTCTTTAAACTAAGATGAAAACACTTTGTTAGGTTATCAGAGTACAAATTCCCTCATTCAGAAGCTGTGGCGAAAGTGAGAAAAATGGAGACAGATCAAAGTCAAGTGGCACAATCGCCGGCTTACTACCTGGGTAACATTCTACAAACCAGGGCATCTGCTTTGTTTATTATTCATTCATGACTCCTTAAGAATAAACTGCCTCAAATGGTTTCTGAAAAGAAATGACTGCCTAACTTATGCGCCCTTCCCACTCATGGGAATAACTTGCTTCACCATTCCTTGGGACTTTAACCAGCTAGTCTAGTTTTCAAATTTCATTCAGGTTAGTTGTCACTAGATGGCAGTGTTACTTTCACATTTAAAATCCTACCTGTCAAGGTCTCTAAAATATAATGGAGAATACCGTATGTAATTTTTAAAACTATAAGTATGATTTAGATAGATATTAATAAAACATAGCTTAGTTCTTGCTGTAGACGGAATGTTTGTGTCCCAAAATTCACATGTGGAAACCTAATGCGATGGCATTTGGAGGTAGAGCCTGTGGGAGGTAGTGAGGATTAGATAAGATCATGAAGGTAGAACCCAAGTTATGATTAGTGACCTTAAAGAGGAGAAAGAGACCAGAGCTCTCCTCCCTCTTCTCCATGGGAAGGCACAGCAAGCCAAGAAGAGATCCCTCACCCGACAGTGAATCTGCTGGTACCTTGATCTTGAATTCCCCAGCCTCCAGAACCGTGAAAAATTAATGTTTGTTGTGTAAGCTACTCAGTCTATGGTATTTTGTTATAGCAGCCCAAACTAAGACAGTCCTATAAAAAAATTGTAAGACACTATGCCATTTGAAGCAAGTGATGAATATATCTCCTGGGTATATCAAGTGGCTGGTTATTTTCCTAAAAATCTCAAACTCCTGGTTTCTTATCTTAAATCTGCCACTTAATAACTATGAGTCTTGATCTGGTTAACTACCCTAATCTGTAAAGTTGACAAAGATAAAATGTCTTTACCTTTAAAGTTAATATAATGTAATATACTTAGCTCTTAGGACTTTTGTGAAAAAAGTCTTTAAAAATGCAAGCACTATATAAAATGAATGTATCGCCTTAGGGTCACCATATCCCATTCTTCTCTAAATGTTCTCTTCAGTACTTTATAGGATGTGTTCCGCTTACATCACTCACTCAACACATATTAGTGTGATTTGCACATATTGCAAGGCACCAGGGGTTCAACAGTGAACTAAGAACAGAAAATGCCTTTTGCCTTCGGATGCTTATATTTTAGCAGGAAAAGCAGATATTGAATCACATAGTTACATAATCAAATGTAAATTGTAACAGTGGTCAATGCTGTGAATGAGAAATACAGAGTATGAGCATGTGTGACAGGACATGAGATCTCAGTAGGAAGGTTAGAAACACTTCCGTGCTTAAGTTAAAAATGAACCGAGGCCTGGAGGGTGACAGCAGGCGTCATCTAGGAATAAGAAGGCCA
>NW_005365849.1:0-540 GCF_000412655.1 Myotis brandtii
CGCTCCCCTCCTGCCCCAGCTCTGACATGTTGGCTGTATCTTGTAGTCCCCTGGCCTCTGGCCTCGTGGCTCCCCAGGCCTCCCGTGCACCCGCCGCTGTGTGTCCAAAGCATAGTCCTCGCCCTGGCTGGTGTGGCTCAGTGGATAGAGCGCCGGCCTGCGGACCGAAGGGTCCCGGGTTCGATTCTGGCCAACGGCACCTGCCCGGGTAGCGGGCTTGATCCCCAGCAGGGGGCGTGCAGGAGGCAGCCGACCCATGATTCTCTCTCCTCATTGATGTTTCTCTCTCTCCCCCTCTCCCTTCCTCTCTGACATCAATGAAAACAACAAAAACAAGCAGAGGCAGTGGCCTGAACACATTCAAAAACCAAAACCAAAATAACAAAATAACAACAAAATGCGGTCCTTGCTGGCGCTGCATGTGCAGGCGGGCCTGCGAAGACACCCCGTCGTTGTGTGCACCCAGGGGCGCCCCCTCCCGTGGGGCCTGGGTGGCCTACTTAGCAGGTGCACGTGGGTGAATGAGGAGGGGGCGCCCTG
>NW_005365850.1:0-445 GCF_000412655.1 Myotis brandtii
AGAAGACAAATAAATCCCAGATACCTGCTTCCAGCCCTCCAAAAAAAAAAAAGAAAGAAAAAAAGGAGAGGCTGGAAGCTTGGGTCACCGGGGGTTGTGGCCAGCCTGAAAACACCATCAGCCCCTCACTGAGGCTGGCCAGGCACCCCAGCGGGACCCCTCCCCCCTGAAGGGGCTGTGGGCAGCCTGAAAACAGCCCTCAGCCTCTCACCCAGGCTGGCAAGGCACACCAGTGGGACCCCCATCCTGATCCGGGACACCCTTCAGGGCAAACTACAGGCCCCCACCCGTGCATCAGGCCTCTATCCTATATAATAAAAGGGTAATATGCAAATTGACCCTAACAGCAGAATGACTAGGGATGACTGGTCACTATGACACACACTGACCACCAGGGGGCAGACTCTCAATGCAGGAGCTGCCCCCTTGTGGTCAGTGCGCTCCT
>NW_005365850.1:460-815 GCF_000412655.1 Myotis brandtii
CAGCCACAAGCCAGGCTGATGGCTGCCAGTACAGCGGTGTTGGCGGGAGCCTCTCTCGCCTCCTCAGCAGCGCTAAGGATCTCTGACTGCAGCTTAGGCCTGTTCCCTGCTGGCAAGTGGACATCCCCTGAGGGTTTTCAGGCTGCCAGAGGGATGTCTGACTGCCAATTTAGGCCCAAACCCCCAGGGAGCAGACCTTAGCCAGCAGGTGGTCATCCCCCAAGGGGTACCAGACTCGCGAGAGGGCACATGTCAGGCTGAGGGACCCCCCTGAGTGCACAAATTTTTGTGCACCAAGTCCCTAGTTAAAATATAATAAAAAAATCACAAAACACTAGATCAAAGAATCACAGCA
>NW_005365851.1:0-497 GCF_000412655.1 Myotis brandtii
AGGCTTTTCCCTATTTGCTGGTTTTGCTGGTATGCTGGTTCCACTACAAGCTAGAATGACATTACCAGAAGCAGAAACCTCATCAATGGCTTCGGGTTCCCTCAGTGCAGTGGCTCTCAACCTTCCTAATGCTGTGATCCTTTAATACAGCTCCTCATGTTGTGGTGACCCCCAACCATAAAATTATTCTCGTTGCTACTTCATAACTGTAATTTTGCTACTGTTATGAATCGTCATGTAAGTATCTGATATGCAGGATGTATTTTCATTGTTACAAATTGAACATAATTAAAGCATAGTGATTAATCACAAAAACAATATGTAATTATATATGTGTTTTCCGATGGTCTTAGGCGACCCCTGTGAAAGAAAGGGTCGTTGGACCCCTAAAGGGGTTGCGACCCACAGGTTGGCGACCCACAGGTTGAGAACCACTGCCTTAGTGTGTCTTAAAAGTCCTTTCTAGATTTTAGAATCCTGAAACTGACAAATGCAAT
>NW_005365852.1:0-811 GCF_000412655.1 Myotis brandtii
CACAGCACAGCAGGCAGGAGGCTTCCATACTCTCCTCGGGCACCATGATGGGGCGAAGCCACCACATTGCTCCGGAGACGGGGCGGAAGCGGGGAGGCACCCAGAGAAGGCGGCACTAGCCTTAGGCCACTAGAGGGACTGAGGGCAGGGCTTGAAGTGGCCAGAGAAGGCCAGAGGGTTTGGGGGCTGGGCCAGGCGTGCTGGAGCTCTGCCTGGACAGGTTCGGGTGTCAAAGCAGGGCTGCAGGTGGGTGGGCCAGGCCTCACCGCGGGATTTCGAACCACGTGCTGGGCTCCTAGTCTAAAATAAAATATTTTAAAGATGTCAGTAGCATCTATCTCCTTAAAGCAGAAGATTTGTGGAGACTAACAAACTGATACTAAAATGTATGTGTAAAATCGTAATGAAAACAATTGAAGTCTCGAAATAAAAACTTGTAGAAATAAAAGAAGTTGAAAAATGTCATTATTCAATTTCAAAATATGCAATGAAGTTCCAGTACTCAAGATACTGGTAGTAAGTTTTGGACAGAAGCATAGAAGTGGATAAAGGGCCCAGAAATAGACCCATAATATATGGTCTGAGAATTCAGAGCCATGCCAAGGTAAGTGTTTTCAACAGTCACTAGAACAAATTGCTATTTGTATGGAAAAATGAATATCAAGTATTATCTCACATAAAATATAAAAATTAATTTTAAATTGTTCATAGATCTAAATTTAAATGATAAAATTATATACCTTCTAGAAGACTAAATACAAGAAGATTTTAGGGACATTGATATAAGCAAAGATATCTGACAAGTCACACA
>NW_005365853.1:0-721 GCF_000412655.1 Myotis brandtii
TAACTCTCTATCCCTCTCCCCAAAACATATATTTTTTTAAAATACCAATGATATCATAATCAGATAGCGTTTGCTTTCATTTTCTTCTATGACCTGGGAGATGCAGAGACCTCGGTTCTTAGCTTCTTGAAGGAAAGAATTCAATCAAGAGACAACGTGCAGCACAGCAGCAAAGCATAGCCAGGACAGCGACATAAGGAAGGATTCAACATGGGAGTGGTAGGAGAGCCCAGGCTGGGCGGCTCTGGCTCACTGGGAAGTCAGGGCAAAGGGGGGCTTGGATACAGGCTCAGGGGGTTAGCCTGCCGCTGCCCGTTGCTCCTCTGGTTGCAATTCTCATGGGAACCCGTAGAGTTTAAGAGAGTCACGCCTGTAGGGGAAGAAGATGGCAGAGGGAATGTCTGGTGTGTGCTCCCCAAAGGGAGGGTACTTATCTCCCTCTTGCAGGTGGGAATCTTCCGGGAGATCTCAGGGGAGGGTCTCAATAAAATATTCATCAGCTTTCCAGGTGCGTTCTTTAAGGGTCGTGGTCTCCACTGATTGCTCAGTGCCGGGGCAGGGGGTCCTGAGGTAGCCATGACATCACTTGTCTGAGTTTTGCTCTTTTTCTGGGCCTGGAACTGAAATACAGCCGAGGCCTAGATGTTATCCCTAGGGAAGAAAACTATATGACACTGGGGGGGCCAAGGGGTGGGTTATCCTGGGGGTGAGGTCCTTGTTT
>NW_005365854.1:0-456 GCF_000412655.1 Myotis brandtii
AAAAATTATTAGGATTAATAAATTAATTCGACAACGTAGCAGGATACAAAATTAATGTGAAGAAATCGATGGCATTTTTACACACAAACAGTGAACTTACAGAAAGAGAGATTAAAAATACAATCCCATTTACCATTGCAAAAAAAAAAAATTAAGATACCTAGGAATAAACTTAACTAAGGAAGTAAAAGACCCTCTACTCAGAAAACTACAGGACATTGAAAAAAAAAGAAAAAAAGAGATAGAGGAAGACATAAAGAGATGGAAGAACATACCATGTTCTTGGATTGGTAGAATCAACATCATTAAAATGTCCATACTGCCCAAAGCAATCTATAAATTCAACGCACTTCCCATTAAAATACCAACGGCATATTTCACAGACCTAGAACGAACTCTCCAAAAATTCATCTGAAATTAAAAAAGACCCTGAATAGCTGCAGCGATCCAGAGAAA
>NW_005365855.1:0-918 GCF_000412655.1 Myotis brandtii
GTGTTCACAATTTTACATTCTTTTCCCTAAATCATATGAAATTCAAATTTTATAAACTCCAGACTCAACAAAATCTGTATGGAATCTTCTGGGTGCAATAAAAATTTGATGTATAGTGAACGATTCATTTATAAAAATCCAAATTTAGAGTCTTGCTGTCACTCATAGAACAGCTGAGATATCAGGTAACCAAGAGATTTGGTAGATGGTGAGGAATGGAAATAAGGCAAAAGACCCAGAACTTACTGTTTTGAAGGTGTCATATCAGTCATGGACAAGCAAAAGACACTGAGAAGAGAAGGCTTTGGGAATAAGAATGTCTTTCTATTCTCTGAGATTTGCCTTATATGCTTGGAGATTTGCATTGAGGAGGATTGAGAAAAATGGGGTCTGGAGAAGTCCTCAGAGGTACTTCACAGATTTCTTATTGAACACTGAATACTGGACTCTCTATGTCATATCTTAGTATCTGAGACATCACTCCTGCCACCATGAGCACAAAGCAGATAAAGAGGGGTGTAATAATCCACGTGAAGTGGGCTCAGTTGATGAAATTCAAAGAAAGGGCAATTATTGTGAGTTTGTTTAGCAGGGCCACCAGGTAGGATTGCCTAGGTATTCCTCTTTCTCTAAAAAATCAATGGCATAAAATATACTCGGGTGAGGATTAACAAAACAAAAACACAAACACAAAATACCACACACAACAAAAAAAAGAAAAAACAAAAAAAGAGAGAAGTGACCAAGATTAAGACAAAGAGGTGAAAGGAGGAGTTTGTGCCTAATCAAAGCTCAAGAGTTTATGTAGAGTGTGGGGGGGTACATTTCATTCCAGTATGAAATGAAACCCAGAAGTATAAGTGTTCTCTTTTAGGCACAACCAGCATTGCTAGAGATAGACGAGTCATGAGTAGGGGC
>NW_005365856.1:0-556 GCF_000412655.1 Myotis brandtii
GAAGAGTATCCAAAGTTTCAATCCAATTCTTAGGGGGGTTTGTTACGCTAAGTAGGTGAAGATTTGCTCATTTAGTAAGTGAAAGTGTTTCAGGCACCCAAATTCTTTTGTATACTCAGGACATTACCCTCTGATAATCAGCTATCCCATGTGGCTTGCTTCTAGAGAGCAAATGCAGAGAGCAACTGATAGGGGCATGTGGCTCCACTGAGAGCTGTGCTTTTCGTTGTGAAGTGAGCAATGGGGACATCAGGGACAGGAGGGAGTGCATTGTCCTAGCCAGTGATGGCGAACCTTTTGAGCTCGGTGTGTCAGCATTTTGAAAAACCCTAACTTAACTCTGGTGCCATGTCACATATAGAAATTTTTTGATATTTGCAACCATAGTAAAACAAAGACTTATATTTTTGATATTTATTTTATATATTTAAATGCCATTTAACAAAGAAAAATCAACCAAAAAAAATGAGTTCGCGTGTCACCTCTGACAAGCGTGTCATAGGTTCGCCATCCTAGACCGATAGTCAGTGGGTGAAAGTGCAAAAACATTAAACTT
>NW_005365857.1:0-751 GCF_000412655.1 Myotis brandtii
AACTAAACAATAAATCACATGGTTTGCTTCTCAAATGTCTATTATAGGATTGAAATAAGATAAAACAGAAGACTCATATTAATTTTTCTGTATCTGTGACTGAGAAGGCATTTTAAGCTAGGAATACTGTGTCTTTATGCAAGATTTTACCAGATTCTATGATATTTGTGGTGAGACACACCAGATAGTCCATGGAGTCATCTCTATCACCAGCAGAGTCATTGGGCAATATATCTAAGCTCTCTGAGCTTTATTTTCCTAATGTGAGAAATGGGGATAAAAATTGTACATGTTTTTTGCAAATTTATTGAGATTAAATGAGATAATGTCTACAAAGCACTTAATAAATTGCCTTGTATATACTCTTTCAACAAATATTTACTGAGTTCCTACTATGATCTAGAGCAGCCGTGGGCAAACTACGGCCCGCGGGCTGGATCCGGCCCGTTTGAAATGAATAAAACTAAAAAAAAAAAAAGACCGTACCCTTTTATGTAATGATGTTTACTTTGAATTTATATTAGTTCACACAAACACTCCATGCATGCTTTTGTTCCGGCCCTCCGGTCCAGTTTAAGAACCCATTGTGGCCCTCGAGTCAAAAAATTTGCCCACCCCTGATCTAGAGTCTAAATCATAGTAAGCTCTCAATAAATACTAGCCATTATGTTTGTTATCAGCAGCAGCATTAGCCCATCAATACCAGCAGAGAAGCATTCCAAACAATTATCCACACTGCAATTTCAGGGGT
>NW_005365858.1:0-542 GCF_000412655.1 Myotis brandtii
TGCAATCAGGAAGATTAAAACAAACAAATAAATACGGGAAAAAAAAAAAAAACCAACCCTCTAATCTAATCTAATAAAAGAAAAACATGCAAATTGGCCATACCTCTGCTACACCCACAAAGCCATGCCCACAAAGCCACACACACAAGCCAATCAGGAGTGAATATGCAAATTAACACAACTAAGATGGAGGCAGCCACTGAGATGGAGCAAGCAGGAATCTTGGGTTGCCCCCTGCAATGGAGCAAGCCAAGCTGCCCGCCTGCCCTGCCGGCCCTGAGCTCTGCTCAAGGCTACAAAGTTTCAATTATAGAAGATAAATAAATCCCAGATACCTGCTTCCAGCTCGTGGCTGTGGCCAACCTGAAACGGCCATCAGCCCCTCACCCAGGCTGGCCAGGCACCCCAGTAGGGACCCCGATCCTGAAGGGGCTGTGGCCAGCCTGAAAACAGCCCTCAGCCCCTCACCCAGGCTGGCCAGGGACCCCAGAGGGACCCCCACCCAGAAGGAAGTGTGGCCAGCCTGCAAACAGCCCTCAGCC
>NW_005365859.1:0-726 GCF_000412655.1 Myotis brandtii
GCTGCTTGCTTCACACTGACATGGCTGCACATGAAGGAGTAGGGCCCTGTGGGCATTGCCTCTCTGTGAGCCTGGAAGCTCCCTCCTCTCCGTGTGCCCCAGATGGAGGCAGGAAGCTGGGCATGTTCCTCGTGGGTCTCAGAACCTGGTCCCAGGGGACGTGTCCCAACACCTGTCCCACTTCCCCTGGAGAATCCACCTGCATCCTGAGAACCTGCTGAAAGGAGTCATGGTCCCCACCCACCTCTGCTGTGCCTCCACCTCTGCAGACACCACCCCATCCTCACCCTCTGTCCTCTGCCTCCCACACTTTCACACCACGGGGCCTACACAGGACATACAGTGTGGCTGTGCTCTGCCCTCTCCTTCTTGCCCTGGTAGGTTTTGCCTTAAATGCACCCCCACACCATCCACTCATGCTCATCTCTTGTGCCAGCCCCTCCCTGACACGCCAGGACCAGGGCAACTCAGCCGTCCTGCTGAGCCCACATGTAGGGTCCACATATGATGTCAGGTAATGGGGGCCCCTCCTGTGTCAGGTGGAGACAAGACTGAGCACTGAGCTCAGAGCACCTCCAACAGCTCACACCTGTGCTGAGGGAACCTCCAGGGGCCCATGAGCTGCAGAGCATCGTGGTGGACAAGCCCATGGCCCTGGGGTCAGCAGGGATGGGCTAGGGCCTGGTCACCTATAATGTTGCCAACGTCTCGCTGACCAGAGCCCAG
>NW_005365860.1:0-891 GCF_000412655.1 Myotis brandtii
TACTACATTTTTATACACACACCCCCATGCTTTGTTACTAATGTCATGTTTTAGATCTTTTTGTATTGTATCTTCTAACTACTTCTTGTAGTTTGAAGTTGGTATTTTTTTCTTTTGACCTTTGTAGTAGCTTTCACTGTATTTATTAAATGTTTGGCTTTACCTGTGAGTTTTTTTCCTTTCTCATGTTATTTCTTGTTATGGTCTTTCTTTAGCTTTTCTTGTAAAACTGGTTTAATGGTGATAAATTTTTTAGTTTTTGCTTGTCTGGGAAACTCTCTCTCTCCTTAATTTTAAATGATAACCTTGTTGGGTAAATTATCTAGGTTGTAGGTTCCTTTCCTTTTAGGATTTTAAGGAAGTCTGCCACTTATTTCTTTCCTATCAAGTTGCTGCTGAGAAATTAGCTGATGGCCTTATGGGGTTTCCTTGCATGTAATTCTTTGTTTTTCCCTTGCTTTCTTCAAGATTGTCTTTTCATCTTTAACTTTTGCCATTTTAAATACAATGTCTTGGTGTGAGTCTCTTTGGATTCATCTTATTTGGAGCTTTCGGTGCTTCCTGGACCTGGATGTCTGTTTCCATTTCCAGGTTAGGAAAGTTTTCAGCCATTATTTCTAAAGTTTCATTTCTTTCATTCTTCTCTTTCTGGGATCCCTATAATGCTAATGTTTGAGTACTTGATGTTATCTCAGAGGTCTTAAATTCGCCTCATTTTTAAAAATTATTTTTTTACTTTTTGCTGTTCTGTTTGGTTGATTTCCACTAGTCTGACTTCCAGGTTGCTGCTCTTCATATTAACTAATTTGTTGTTAATTCCTTCTGATATGCTTTATTTTTTTCCATTGCAGTTATTGTATTCTTTAGGTCTGCTTGGTTCTTTTTTGTTGT
>NW_005365861.1:0-537 GCF_000412655.1 Myotis brandtii
TTATTCAAATCTCGTCCTAGCCCACCTTGGCTAATTTCTATACTATTTACCTCTCTAATATCTGAGTAGCTCCTCCACACTCCCAGTGTGGATTAAAGGTAGCCATACAATTTTAGCACTCCTGTCGTGGCTAGCTCCGTTCCGCCTCCCCTTAAAACCTGGGCTGTCCTATGACTACTCTGACCAATGAAATATGGGAGAAGTGCTGCTGTTTCAATTCTAGACCTAACCTCTAAGAGCCAACAGTCGCCATTTAAGAAGTCTGACTACTATCCTATTGGAGAGACCACAGGGAGGCGTCCTGAGATCATGTGGGAAGGAAAGCGCTCTGGCTGTGCCCAGCCTTCCTGTCATCGCTACTGACATGCCCAGCATATAGTGAGGCCATCTAGAATCTTCCACCCCAGCCCCGCTTCCAGCTGAGTGACCCCAGTGAACACCATGTGGAGAAGAAGAATGTCCTGGCCAACCCCTCTCTGAAATCCTGACCCACAATATTATGAGATATAATAAAAGGGGTGTTTGTTTTAAGCCACT
>NW_005365862.1:0-243 GCF_000412655.1 Myotis brandtii
GACCCTGTGAGTCTCTGGCGGGACTTCCCCCTGGAGAGGCGCTCACACAGCAGTGCCCGCGTGGCGTGCGGAAGGAGCCGTCTCCCCGACAGCTGTCCCCTGGAGAGGGGCTGTGAGCGGAGGCTGGCTCCCCGCCCGGGAGACAAGAAGAGGCCCGTCTGTGACTCACCTGCTCCTGCGAGTCCTGCCAGACGGCCAGGCTGGGGCTGGAGGCGGAGGCACCAAAACAACGCCGCGTCCTGG
>NW_005365863.1:0-914 GCF_000412655.1 Myotis brandtii
CCTGGAAATATGCACTCTTCCAAAACAGAATCAGAGAATATGAATAGACAAATTACAACTAGTGAAATTGAAGTAGTAATCAATAAACTCCCAACAAACAAAAGTCCTAGACTGGATGGCTGGCTTCACAGGCAAATTTTACCAAACATTCAAAGAAGAACTAACACCTATCCTTCTCAAACTATCCAAAACATTCAAGAGGAGGGAATAGTCCCAAGCTCATTTTACAAGGCCAGCATTATCCTAATTACAAAACCAGGTAAATACATGACAAAGAAAGAAAATTATAGGCCAATATCCTTGATGAACATAGATGCTAAAATCCTCAACAAAATATTAGCAAACCAGACCCAGCATCATATTAAAAAGATCATGCACCATGCTTAAGTGAGATTTATTGCAGGGATGCAAGGTTGGTAAAATATCCACAAAACAATACATGTGATACACCACATAAACAAAATGAAGGGTAAAAACCACATGATTGTATCAATAAACACAGAAAAAGCATTTGATGAAAGCCAGCACCTATTTATGATATAAACTCTCAGAGAATGTGAATAGAGGGAACATACCTGAACATAATTGAAGGCTAAATATGGCAAACTCACATCCAACATCATACTCAATGGGCAGAAACTGCAAGCATTTCCCTTAAGATTAGGAGCAAGACAGGGGTGTTCACTTTCACCACTCTTATTCAACAAAGTACTGGAAATCCTAATAGCAATCAGACAAGAAGAAATAAAAGACATCTAAATTGGAAAGGAAAAAGTATAACTGTCATTATTTGCAGATGACATCATGTATATAGAGAACCCTAAAGATTCCAAACAAACGCTACTAGAACTGATAAATGAATTCAGTTATGTAGACAGATACAAAATAAATATTCAGAAATCAGTTACATTTTT
>NW_005365864.1:0-836 GCF_000412655.1 Myotis brandtii
AATACCCCTCTCTGTTTCCCCCATGTATTTTTAAATGAAATCATTGTTTTTTCTCCATTGTTCTTCTACTTTGACTATCTTCTACACTAACCATAATCATTGTTACATAGATTTATATTTGTCTGAGCAAAATTTCAGTAAGTCTATAGCAACATGCACAGCATTTTTTGTCTGTATGATGATCTGAAAGATTAGTCAACACCAGTTGAGGCATTAGTTTTCCCTTTTCCTTGTGCAAATAAATGGATACAAATACAGTTCACTAAGTAACTTACAGAGATTGCCAGTGAATGAATAAAGGGGAGGATTTCTGATGTTTCTGAAACTGAGCTCATATTATGGCCTGTGCATATCACAATTAAAGCAATATTTTGGGTAGTGAGCTAGTCGCAGGAAAAGCAGACTTGAAATATAATAATCCCAGGAGAGGAGGCCCAGAACAGGAAGCTGGAAGCCATATGGTGTTGGCTAATGCCACACTCAATCATCTGCTAGATTATGTTTTAGCCAGGTCAGCTAGCTGGAGGAAAAATGTGAAGCAGAAACTTGCTCATTAGGGAGGTGCGAGTTGACTAAAAACAGTAATAATACTTAATAATTGCAACCTTTCCCCCAAAGACCCCCTTCTACCACACACACACACACAGACACACACACACACACACACAAACACAATGGATGTCTGAGATGAAAGTCTGTAGCTATAAGACAAACAAGCAAAGGGTGCAGGAAATGTGCCCAGGAAAGAGCTCTGAGAACAGATACTCTGAAATCTTCACTTTACTTCCTCAAGGAATATTTTAGATTTTCCTCCCAAACCCAAGAATCCCTCTAGG
>NW_005365865.1:0-762 GCF_000412655.1 Myotis brandtii
TTCAGAGAGGAAGGGGGAGGGAGAGAGAAATAGAAACGTCAATGAGAGAGAATCATTGATTGGCAGCTTCCTTCAGGCCTCCTACTGGGGCCTGAGCCTGCAACCTGGGCATGCGCCCTTGACAGGAATCAAACCCGGGGTCCTTCAGTCTGCAGGCCCATGCTCTATCCACTGAGCCATACCGGCAAGGGCTACAAACCTTAGTTTTTACATCATAAAATAGGGCTGTTGCTTACTCTGTGGGATGCTGGAAAGAGTAAATGAGAAAATGTGTGGGAGAGCTTGAGATACTATATACTATTAGACTAATGGTAAATATTTTTATTATATTCTTGCATTTTACTCTCAACAGGGCCTTCTCTTTGCTCTGAGCACCTCATGCAGCCCTTTCTAATCCCTGACGCTGAGGGAACTCACCGAGGACGGGGAGAGCTCTGCCTCAGGCCTCAGGAGGTGCACGCTTTGGTCCACTGCGCGGAGGGCACAGAGCGACTGAGGAGAAGCTGTGACTCGCAGGTGGGCCTGCGAGGCTGGAAGACTTACTGCTGGGTTGAAGCTCAAATCCACCTGCGAGACATGAAGGAACAGTCATCCCGCACTTCTGCTTGTGTCATCCTGCAGTGACCACATTTCTGCGTCATCCTGACATTCAGCTGTAATGACTACGCTGGGAAGCATCAGACAGGAAGGAACCTCTTTTATCATCTTGCCTTTGCTGTTGAAATGCTGTGTTGCCCTAAGGAGGCAACGCAGGGTCATAAG
>NW_005365866.1:0-499 GCF_000412655.1 Myotis brandtii
TTCGGTTGTAATGGTCGCTTAGGCTTTTAAATATATAGATAACTATAGCTAATCCCCAGTATTCTATTTCTGCCCCTAACATCTGTAAACCAATTAAATCAGTAATACTAAATCATTTCCTAGAAACCATTTCTAGGAATAAGAATGTGGTCAATAACCAAAATATAATTGTGGAGGTCTTTATCCTGCAGAGAAAGTAGCAAAGTGGCCGGGTTAAGACTTACATTGAGCTTAAGTGAAATTTATTGCGAAGGTAAGAACCAGTCAGCTGACACAAGTGTAAGTGTTGAAAATTCAGTGGAGATTTAATAGAATGAGGAACATAAACTAAAGAGAGGCCATAACTATCTTTTGTTTATTTGTTTGTATAACATGTCTGTAGCAGAAATGGCTGTTATTCAGGGAGGGGGCCTTTTGTCTAGTTTGTCTAGTTGCTAACTATAACAACCTACAGGTCTATGCTGATCTATATTTTTGAGTTAAAATTTCTATAATTAAT
>NW_005365867.1:0-743 GCF_000412655.1 Myotis brandtii
ATAATATTAATAATTATGACTATTATATCTCAATAATCTGAAAATGAAGAAAATGGACAATCTTCCAAGATACATGGAAACAATTTTATTAAAAAAAATAGAAGTAAAACTCTGATGTTAAAGATGATGGATTAAAAAGTTATTGTATCTTGGGGGTCTTATCTAATACAAGAAACACAACAATCTTTGAGTGCTACAGTCAGGAAAAAAATTCAAGATCTGAATTATAAAGTTCAATACATTGAAGAACCAGTTATAAAGGATATTGATAGGAATTGTGATTTCTGCATATGTGTAAAGAATACAACCTGTGTTGTTCTGTCTGGCAGTAGCCATGTCAGTCATATTTTGAACACAAAGTAGCCTGGCTGGGTGGGATCCTCAAGGAACTCCCTTAAGATAGGTGGGAGGACGCTTCATATATGGGCAAAGGGGCAGATTGGTGGAACCTGATAGGATGCTATCTTTCCTTTCCATTTAAAGCTTCCTTGGAAAGTTTCTGTTCTCATGCTTAACACCAGACTTTAATCCCTTCCAAGGGGCCTAAATCATAAAGTGTAATCATTCCTTAATTGCCAGTGCTTCCCTGAGAAGGCAAAGAAAGGAATTCTATGGGGCAATGTCTTGAGTTCAGTGAAGCCAGATATGAAGCAACCAACAATCGTGAGTCAAGGATCCGTCTGTCCGTCTGTTATGTTGACATTTAGCTGCTGACTTCTTTTAGATATTGACTTTTAGTTGTG
>NW_005365868.1:0-541 GCF_000412655.1 Myotis brandtii
CTGGTGAGGTTGCAAATGGTGGCCCAACTCCCCCTGCATTTTATCAGTGTGTGTGATGAAGGGACTAGCTCTCACCTTTCTCGTTTGCATCCGATGAAAGCGGTTGGGAAGCAAGAGGTGTAGATTTCAACACCACACGCACGCGCTGATGAAGGTGTCCTGGGCTGGCAACGTTTGCAGCCTCCGACATATGTGTAGATGCTTTGGCCCATCCATCTGCCTGGGACAGTTAGTGCTGGGAAAGCTTGGCTTTCTCAACCTTGAGTGATACTGTTTCTCTTTGATCTTCTTGACAAGAGTTGTCCTCAAAGTCATCCGAGGGAGGATGTCCTGATAGGGGACATTGTCCTGTCTGTTTTCTTCCAGCATCTACACCCAGGCTCCTTCGTCATTGTTCCTCGTGTTTACACTCAAGTGTAAATTTGGGCAGGGAAAAAAAAGTAAATGATTTCCTCAACCACAGAATATGAATGATCATTGGAATAGGATTCAAGTCGGAAACATCCATCCTAGTGGAGAATGTTTGGAAAAGCGGTTCCTT
>NW_005365869.1:0-17818 GCF_000412655.1 Myotis brandtii
TTAAATAGATGGGCTAATGTCAAAATCAATTATTTTTTCTGCCACGTTCTGGGAAATGGGAGACTCTTGCCTGGCACAGAGTGGCTCTAAAGCTTTGGTGGCAGTAGCAGCAAGGATGTCCTGGTGGTGGCAGCTCCTGCACCTGAAGGCTCAGGAGCCCCTTTGGTGGGAAGAAAGGGACAGAGCCCTTAGCAGGCACCTCAATATGGCCTTCAATTGTGTGTCCCAGTCTGGCAGGATGGGAGCTATAAATATATCCAATTTGATTTGGAAAAATTTTGTCAAATGTGCCATTTTCACGTTAATTTTGTGGTGGAACCCTATCCATGCCTACTGCATTGAGGGAAAAGAAATTCTATCTCTGACTGATTGTATTTTTATCTTTCTTATATAACTAGAGGGCCAGTGCACAAAATTTGTGCACCGGTAGGGTCCTTTATGGCTGCCAGCTGCCGGCCAGGGCCTTTCTTCATTCCGCGCCACCCCCTGGTGGTCAGCGCATGTCATAGAGAGCCATCGAACTTCCGGTCAGTCAAACTCCCGAGGGGACACTTTGCATATTATGCTTTTATATATATAGATTCTCAAAATCATTTTAAATATATGAATTGACACCAGTGCCCATGCTCTGTGTATCAGATGGTCATGTGGCATGAACAGAAGATGAGGTGCCAATCCCAGAACACAGAGGGGCTCCTGGCACAATTCTTACTTGGAAGTTTGCTTGCAGTATGTTGAGACTTATTACTGTGTGCAATTATGTGAATTTATAGATTATATTGTCTGATTTACAAAATAGACAAAAGGATTAAATATTCTTAAAATGAATTCTCAAATTGAAGTACCCTCAATAATGCAAATATGTAGAAACAATGAGAAGACAGACTTGACACTTCACCTTCCCTCAGTTATGAAATGAAAACAAGAAATTTTTTTTAACTATCCAGAAGTTGTTTTGAGTTATTAAGAACAGTATTTGAAATTATAAATTTACATTCACTCTTGTTAAAATTGAACTTTGTGCTAAGAGTATAAATTACTTAGGATATTAACTACTAATGTTTAGCAACATCACTACTAGCAACTAAGGAACTAAAATATTATTAATAACATAAATTTTAGTGGGGGAAATATTTTGCAATTAATTTAATTTTTTTTAAATCCTCTCCCAATGATATTTTTACATTGATTTTTAGAGAGAGTAGAAGAGAGAGGGAAAGACAGAGAGAAACATGGATGTGAGAGAAACACATCGATTGGTTGCCTTCTGCACCCGCCCTGACTAGGGCCTGGGCTGAGGAGGAGCCTGCAACCAAGGTACTTGCCCTTGACCAGAATCAATCCCGGGACCCTTCAGTCTGCAGGCCGATGCTTTATCCACTGAGCCAACCCAGCTAGGGCACTATTAATTATAGAGGTACTGTTAAAATATTGGTTATGTTTGCTTTATCTTACTTTTTACAATTCCCTTTTTGTGTCTAAAGTATAATGTACATATGAGGTCGTATGCAAAAACATTTTACTGATAAGGTTGTATCAATAAAGTTCAAGACCACTGGTGTAATTCCAGATCAGGACTGTACGCAAAAATATTTCACAGAGGGTCCTGTAGTCTTCCCCTGAAGCAATGCTTACATCTTTTTCCAAAAGCAGGCCTCACATATTTAATTAAAGAAAGGATTCTGAGACTAAGAATACAAATTTTCAACCACTGTGCTAGACAGTCTTACACCTTAAACTATGATGGGTGAAAAGAAATTCACCTGTTTCAGAAATATTCTTTTTTGCTTATTCACTGGAAACATATAAAGAGTGTCCCAAAATTCACGCAAGATTTGAATGTTGTGTGAGCATTAACAACAACAACAAAAAAATAAAAGCCTAATTTTACTTGGTTTATTGAATCATATTCTAATATCTGTTGCCCTTTGATTTCAGTCACTTCAATTTGATAAGCATTACCAAGTACTAATTATGGCCCAGGAGCAGGGACAATGAAGACCAATGAAGACCACGGCTTTGTGTATGTGCCAGCAAAGCCGCGGAGGCCATTTACCTGATGTGCTATTCCATACATAACCCTATACTGTATACTTTATGAATCAATAAAACATTTACAATTTTTCATTATAAACCTGGGTTTTCTATCAAAATTACTTCTTGCATGAATTTTGGGACACCCTTTACTAGTAAATCCTGTTGTTCAAGCTTCAGGTCAATATCATTGCCAAGATTTGAGCAGTTCCTCCATGGAAGCTCAAGAATGAAAGGTTCAAGGAAATATACAGGGAGCACAGTTAGGTTTATCATCCATAGCTTTTGATAATAATACAACTTCATGTTCTGAGATATAACATGTTTTATTAAACCATTTTGAACCCACCTACCTAAGTTATCTCTCAGCTAGACATACGTTTAAAGCCAAGATAAAGATTAGTTGTGCCCTTTGTATTTCAGTCTTATTCTTTAAGATGCTGTGAGATGACAAGTCATTTAGAAACATAAATAAATGCCATTTGAAAATCTTAATTCTTTTCACTCTTCTTGAAAATGTTTATAATACAATGTTGAAAATTTGGCTTTTTTTCTGCTTAAATGTAAAAACATCATGTTGATGTTTAAGTGTGTGGAAATTCATATTAGAGGAGTGTAAATTAGAAATGCAGGTGGAAGAGGGCATAGAGGAGATAAATGGTGATGAAAATAATTAAATTAACTTTTAAAAAATCACTGCAAGTAAAAAAAAAAGAATTGCAGATGTTGATAATGATCCGTTAAATTTGCTTTTTCTGTTTGTATTATTATCTCCCTGTGCATTTGAGAAACATATATGGGATTTAAAAAGGAGACAATACATCAAGTGTGATGTCCGCCCTCTCTATGTTAATGAAAATAACTTGTAAAAATTATGATGGAACAAATTATTAAATTTTAACCAAACCGAAGTAGAATCAGAATTTGAGAGCTGGAACTCATCCCCCTGGTCTCCTTTTATAGAAGAGAGAGCAGAGGCCCAGAGAGACCAAGTGACTGCCCAGGGCTGCACAGCCTGCACAGAGCCTAAAGCAGTGGTCTCTCCACCACACTGCACAGCGTGTCAGGACATGGATAGAAGATGATAGCTAGATAGAAGATAGATAACTAGATAGATGGATAGATAGATAGATCGATAGATAGATCTATAGATAGATTTTTAATGGCATTAAGAGAAAATTAAATAGTATTTTTTTTCATAGACATGCCCCTTCTCTTTCAGTCTTTTCTCTTAATAAAGAACAGTGATCGTCAGGAATAATAAATCAAGGTGGGATTTTTCTTTTATGAAGTTGCAATATTTCATTAAGATTGACGTCCTGACTGCTCAAAGCCCAGATCTTCTCATTTGCGGAACATACTGATTGGCTACACTTTCTCCTCTATTTGTTCTGGTTTTATGCCTTCCCTCTGAGTCAAGGTTTCATTCCCTTGATTCCCATTTACTAAGCACCTTAATGGTGCCAGAGGTTGGGGACTTACAGGAGAAACAGACCCCATTTACATCTTCAAGTGTCTCCATCAGGTGGATAGAGAAGCGAAGCACTCACCTCTCTCACACTCTTGTTCCTACGGTGCTGAGGGTCTTAAACTGCAGAGCAATGAATTCTCCCAGGCTGTGCCTGAAATGTGTGGGTGCTCAGGTGAGGCTAATAACTTGGCATCCTTCCAAGTGATGTTCTTTAAATAGTTTTCTGACATTACGAGAGGAGCAGCTAAGTGCAAGAGAAAGGAAGAAAAAGGAGACTGGTAGCCCTGTTCAGTGGTCCCAAGAACATTGGGCAAACATTCTACATTGAGATGGCGAAAAGATGAATGCTGGTGGAGCCACAACTAAGATCTCTGTTTTATTAGACCTTTACTTTGATGAACATTTTTTCTCTGAGGGTATGTCATGAACTTGAGGTGTGTTCGATTCTGTGATGAACAATGGATTCTATTCTGTATTCCCTCCTCTTCTCTCCTTTCAATTCCTTCCATAACACAGAATTCTTCTATTTCTCTAGAATTAAAATAGTTATTTTTAAGATTTTTTAAATTGATTTTTAGAGAGAGAGGAATGGAGAGGAAGAGAAACATCTAAATGAAAGCAAAACATCAATCGGCTGCCTCCTGCACGCCCCCTACTGGGGATCAAGCCCACAACCCAGGAATCAAACTGGCAACTTTTGGGTGCCTGGGACAATGTCCAACCAACTGAGCCATACTGGCCAGGGCTAGAAGTTAAATATTTTGAGATCTTGAGATTTTGGTTTCTTTGGCATGAAGCCACCAAAAATGGACTAAGTCTTTGATTCTCATAGGAATCTGGTATAGACATCTGACAAGCTTTTTGATCCGCTCCAAACAGGTCACAATGAATACGATCCTTCTATAGCAGCGGTTCTCAACCTGTGGGTCGCGACCCCTTTGGCGGTCGAACAACCCTTTCACAGGGGTCGCCTAAGACCATCCTGCATATCAGATATTTACATTACGATTCATAACAGTAGCAACATTACAGTTATGAAGTAGCAACGAAAATAATTTTATGGTTGGGTCACAACCTGAGGAACTGTATTTAAAGGGCCAGAAAGTTGAGAACTGTTCTATAGGCTCTTTATGGACATTCAGATGTTTGGTCTGACTGGTGTGCTTACATCATTTTGGCTCCATGGAATGATGGACTTTGTTTTCTTTTTACCATATTAGAAATATGATATCCTCAGAGGGCTCATTATTTCTTTATCCCTCCCCACCCTTCCCATAGTCCCCTTCTGCTTCTCAGAAGCATAATTGTTCTTTTGGCTGTGCCCAATCCCTTTAGTAATACAAGGCAGAAGATGTCTCACAATGATCAAACTAATAAAGTATAAAAGGTTATTAAGAGAAGAAAATTTCATAAATATCTATAGGGCAATGCAATGATGAGCAATAGGCTTCATGATCATATAATAATATGACTTTGTATCTTTCATGTGGCTCTCTGAGTGCTTTATGTATTAGTCAGTATTATTAGCCTATTTTAGAGTTGGAGACATTGACACATAGAGAGATGTACATTCCCAAGGTCATACACTGGGTTGAGGGAGACCAGCAAGTCAAGGGAGGGAGGGCATATGCAGAGCAGCAAGTAGAGGAGTGAGCAAGCATCCTATAAAGCTACATTTAAACCAAGTGTGTTTTGAGAAGAGAACAAAGCTTGGGAGTGAAAACAAAGCTGTTACAATTAGCAGTACCACCTCCTTCTCTCATTCCAGACAAAGGTCTGAGAAAGGAGCAAGAAGAAAGAGAAAAGAAAAAGAAAAAAAAGAAAGTAATGTTAGAGCTTACAGTATATGATGAAGAAATAGATATTTGTCTTAAACATTTTTACCCTATAACTATGCAAATAATTTCATTAACCAAAGAAAAAATTATGTAGTTGAACATCAACTTACCTTCTTCCTGCTATTTAAATCCAGCACAACACCATTGCCTTCATCAAACCCAGCATGTGCCAAATACAGCACCATCCTTTGCGTACATTGATAATTCACCCCTCTTCATATTAGTAGTGCCTGGCACAGCATAATCACTCCAGGAACTATTAAATTAATATATAATAGATAGATATTAATACCTAATATTAATGTTTATATCAACATTAACACCATCTTAACAATAATGTCACAAAGAACAATTAATTTGGACAAGGTCACACAATTAGTTAATGGAAGAGCTAGGATTTTTAATTCTTCCTCCATTTTATCAGACTAAAGGGTTTATTAATGTATTTCAACCATGTACAGTACTCTTCTAGGAAGAGAGGAGGCAAATCTAGTATTCTTTTTTTGTTGTTACATTTCCAGAAATGTTCAAGTATCATGATCTTTCTACTACCCCACACTGTCTAGGTCCACCTAAATCCCTCAATTCATAAAGCAATGGTTTATGTCACTAGTGTAGCAATAAAATATCATTTTATTGTGACATCTCTTGTGCAATTATTTCATTTAACATTTTGTAACTTGAATTTTAGGTTATTTGAAGTTAGAGATCTTGTGCTATTTACATTTTTGCATTACCCTCAGCATTTTGTGATATGTTGTTCACTAGTAGTAGTTGTTTAGCATTTTTAGCAAACTAAAGTGAAAGGACATTACTGGTACTGCTCTGTGACTGGACATTGAGAGACATGGGGGAAGTTTCATTAACTCTCACAGCCAGCATCTTACCACTATACATGCCACTAAAGCAGCGGTTCTCAACCTGTGGGTCGCGACCCCTTTGGCGGTCGAACAACCCTTTCACAGGGGTCGCCTAAGACCATCCTGCATATCAGATATTTACATTACAATTCATAACAGTAGCAACATTACAGTTATGAAGTAGCAACGAAAATAATTTTATGGTTGGGTCACAACATGAAGAACTGTATTTAAAGGGCCAGAAGGTTGAGAACCACTGCACTAAAGCAATAATCAAAGATCCAGACCTGGCCCACTGAGACAGGTACAAAATAATGAAGAAATCTGATGTATCAAGAGACAGTAGCCTCTACCCGTTGCTCCTTCTTCTTCCTCAGTAAACAATGACACACATTTGGGTAAAAATTAGATAATTCAAAAATTCAATGCTTTTTTGGTCTTGTTAGAAATAAGAAATGTTGAGGCCTTTGGACACATTATATCCAAATGGGGATTTTCTTAATAGTTTATATATGTTATTTTAGTATAACCAGAAACCATGTATGTGATGTGACCATGTACGTTTCTCACATTTATAACATTATTAGCTGTTTCCACTATCCTCAAAGTGAAAGGGAAGCACAGGTTGTACCCAAATGGTGCCCCATAGCCTATCGGTTCCAATGGCCTAAGCATAAAAGGCGATTTACAAAAGTGTCCAAGGACTGAACAAATCCGAGGAAGTTGGTGGGCCATGTTTGTGGAGTGTGGAACTTTCTTGCACAGGTACTGACAGCTGGTAATGAGATACAGAAACTTTCACCACATCAGTAGCCCCAATCCTCCCTGGTCTGGAGCTGTCCCAAGATCTGTACCCTCGGCTACCGTATTTACGATACACAACACAGTGCCGGCTGCTGAACGTGCCCATTTTTCAGTTCAAGGGGTGCTCAACCATTTCTTCCACATCTTTACTCATGAGGAGTGATTTTCTAAATTCTTGGATGCTGGAAGTGACCCAAACTTAGCTCACTAAACTAATTTATCTCAGAATTTTTAAATGCATGTGCATTTGAGCATAAACACTATCCATATGTTTCTGATTCATTTACACTGAACTCATCAAAGGGCTGTGTTGTAAGAGTTGTTTGATGTCCAAAAATACTTGAGGGGCTTTTTTTTTATTGGAATTTTAGACTTTCTTTCACCATTTTCCTTAGGAAGTCAAACGTTGTTGAGAGTAAACAAACTTGGACCCCCAAGGATCTGGAGTTTGCCCTATACTCAGAGCTCAGGAGAATGCAGCTTGGCAGTTTGGCAGGAAAGGCCCTCGTGGCCTTGAGTGTATCTTGGCACTATTCCCCAAAGGATGGGAGGGCCTACGGGTGAGCAGGGAAACCCCTTTCAGGAGATCTTCTTTCATTTGGTGGTTTATTCGATTCCACAAAAGCCATTCCAGATACAACTCTTGGAAGTTACTTGGGGTCTCTCTGTTGAGTTTGACAATTGTGGCTGCAATTGCCCTTCATTTTTTCGAAGAGAACCACAGGAGGTTTTTCAGGAAACAAGTATTTGTTCACCTGAATGCATCATGTCCTACATTTAGGTACTAAAGAGACAAGACAAGCATCTCTGGCGACAGCTGAGCACTAATTAAAGTTGCTCTTTTACAAGCATTATGTGGCTCATTCCATTCTTTCTTGATTAAGAACAAAAGAGAAGGAGAGTCATTTATTGCCATGAGTCACTTGAGTTACAATGGAAGGAATTCCAAGACGCTGCTGAGACAAAACAAAACTGACATTATGAAAGCCATGTCTAAACACTAATTTAAACTGTCAGCTTGCTACCAATGAAGACTTCTGACAGACAGAGAATTAAAGGTTTAAAGACCTCATAAATCACCGAGGAGATTAGCAGCAGCGTGAATGAGTTGAAATACATTTCTGCCTTGAGAGCGTTAGAGTGGTTCAAAGCAGCCCTCTAGGATTTGACGGGAAAATTAGTTGTAATAACTAGGAAGAGAAAAATTCTCAAATGTAGCTTCTTGGGGATCTCAGAGTGCAAACTGCACCCACCACAGTTATTTCAGGTACCTGAGTTAGTGAAATACAATGTAGGCGCTTTCAGGATCCAGCATAGAGTACAATAAAAATGACTTGAAAAATGTTAGAATTCAAAAGCATTATTTACAAATGCCAAACGTTTTTCCAGCTCCCCCACCCCCAAACACTAAAAATAGCTGAAATGGGAACCTAAATGTATGACTCAGCAGCGGTTAACCCCACTTTGTCCACCTTCTATTTCCCATGTGAGCCTCTCTCCAAGAATCCTGCTGTGTACCTATTATTCTCCAGCAAAACCCTCACATGTCCTCCATTGCGGGGAGTTTCCAAGCTCTGTTACCAACACCAAGAAGTTTTCAGAAAACTTTGTTGGGATTCCCATCAATTTTTATATTTAAGTATTTCTTCTTCGGGGCTTTTGAGTTAAGAATAAAGAGCCCTTCCTTAAAGCATCCTTAACCCCACCTAATACTGGAAGCTCTTGCTCCCCAGTGGTCTACACCCGCAGAAACTAAGATGCGGCTATGACGGAGAAGTTCCTGGGAGCTATGCAACTTTTCAAAAGAGAACAGGCAGAGAAATGTGAACTCTTCTATTCAACCACACTGCACTAACACTTCTCCCCACGCCTGAGGTCTCACTAATCATTTCTCTATGGGTTCTTTCCCAAAGACCCCATAAAATCACACTGTGTTTCCTAAGTCACTGGTGCACTGTAGATGAGCTCTTTGATTTAGATCTCATCACATCTCTGCCTGTCCAGGAATGGCTTTCTGAAGCACGCGTTGATCTGGTCTCTTCCTCCCTTAAATCATAAACTTTTGCATGCGGTAATTTTATCCCATTCTTTGATTTTTTTTTTCTTTTGGCTTAAATCAAAGCGATGCAGAAATCCACATGGAGAAGAGTAGAATATAATTGCTAGAGTCTTCAGACAGAATCCACCCTTCTCCAGCATATAAATGCTACGTTCTCCCTTCTTTGTGGGCACTTTGCTTCTCTCCCTCTGTTCCCATTAATGGCAGTTGTCAGATGTAGTCACAAATGGGTTTGAGTAGCTAATACAGGACACTAACAGAACTTTTAAGGAAGCACCTTGAGGTGGAACCCATTGATTCAACCACACACATCCAGCTGTGGGACACTCACTCCCAGCTTCTAAGATATAAAACTTGGATCCCATTTTGGACACAACTCTGAGGACCTCTTTAAGGATGGAAATGGCTCCAGAAAATTTTTATTAAGGATCATATCTGTGTCAATCTTCTGCTCTATGGGCATCTTAGTTTAACATTTTTATGGTGCTATAGAGGTTGAATTATACTCATGTTACTCTAAATTCAGCTCTTTAATGCCTAAACTATTGCACTTTATGTCTTCTTGGAAAAGATGCAGGAAGCACACAATGTAATCATGATCCCTCCTTGGGCTCCCCTTCTAGCTTTCAAAATAGAACTCATGTCAGAAACTGCAGAAGTGGTCTCAATAAAACTGTTGTGAAGGGCATCCTGCTCTGTGAGAGTAGACTTACTGCATGCCTATCAATCCCCTCAGGGCCACGGACTCATCCCCAAACTACTCTTCAGCCAATCGTAAGATGAAAGACACTTAACTTCATCTTTCACTCATAGCAAGATGACCATTGCTCTGTCTCATGCCTCCTGAACCTGCTCCACCTGGCAAGTGGGAACTGCCACAAAACTTCCACATGTGAATCATAAGAGGTGCCTTATCTAAAGACAGGCAGGGAACTCTACCTGAGTATGACACCCCCAGAAAGGAATTGAATTATCAAGATCTGCTCTCTGCTTCTGAATACCATTGTGTGCTTTTTTAAAAAACATATTTTAATTGATTTCAGAGAGGAATGGAGAGGGACAGAGAGATAGAAATATCAATGATGAGAGAGAACCATTGATCGGCTGCCTCCTGCACGCCCCACACGGGAGATTGAGCCCACAACCCAGCCATGTGCCCTTGACACACATGTGAATCATAAGAGGTGTCTTATCTAAAGACAGGCAGAGAAACTCAACAGGGAAATCTACCTAAGTATGACACCCCCAGAAAGGAATTGAATGATTAAGATCTTCTCTCTGCTTCTGAATACCATTGTCTGCTTTTTTAAAAAACATATTTTTATTGATTTCAGAGAGGAATGGAGAGGGACAGAGGGATAGAAACATCAATGATGAGAGAGAACCATTGATCGGCTGCCTCCTGCACGCCCCACACTGGAGATTGAGCCCACAACCCAGCCATGTGCCCTTGACTGGAATCGAACCCGGAACCCTTCAGTCCAGAGTCCCACAGTCCAACACTCTATCCACTGAGCAAAACCAGCCAGGGCCCATTGTCTGCTTTTTACTGATCACTGGCTCTCAAAGCCAGAGCTGTGGGAAAACCCCACTAGCCCAGTTCAAATGGCTTGCTGTTACTTCCAGGCTCTTAATTCATCATGAACTCATATATGTTCCTAGGCTCCTGTGGTTCTTTTTAAGCTTTAGTCCATAAAAAAGTATACCAGGTATTAGGCAGAAAACCTGGCATCAGGAAGGGGCCAGCTTGCCAGCACTTGAAGTGCAGATGAATGATTTTATTTGGTTACAGCATTTAAACTCTGAGTGCAGGGAACACCTTGCGTAGCCAGAAACCATGCTTTCCGTTTATAGGATGGATGACTAGCCACTTAGAGAATCATAAAGATCATATTTGGATTTAGCCATCTCTTGCTGACTTTTCTCCTATGTTTGTAAACATTGCTGACTTTGACCCCAATCTCTCACAAAGCCATGACCAACACTAAACAGCCACAGAAGAGCTGCAGAACATAATGTGATTCTGTAATGCAAAACAGGATGGCTTACTAAATGTGAAGATCTGGAGAGAATTCCTGACATAATCCTTCTTACGTCTTTTATGATAATCATTTCCATCTTTGGAACACACGCAAGCAGTGCTCCTTTGGACATTGCTTCTGGAGGCTGGACGGCAATCCCTTCTGGGTGAACTGCATAGGATAAGGCACTGGGGCAATGTGAATATGAGCAGGACACAATATTTCCTGCAAAAATGGAAGCAAGCAAGGAAAACCCAGAGACTGATTAGCTGGGGAGATGCTTCTGCAGAAGGAAAATGTGTTAAAACATCAACCATTCTTCCTACAACTTGGAAATCAACTCCAGTCATAACTTACTCATCTGTGTATACAGTTAGTGGTCATTAATGGAAGGCCTACTATATTGCCATAAGCTCACTGTGTAAAAAAGGACCATTTATGAATAAAGGTCTATGCATGAAAATTTACTTGTAACCTAACATTTTTAATACTTGTGCCAAACAAAGTCTCATCTCACAGAGCAGAGAAACAGTAGACTGGGAGTGTATGTTTAAAATAGAGTTAGCATGTTTAAGTAGATTAAAAACTATAGAACATTGGAGAGGCTGAAAATGAGAGGAGCCTGAGTTGGTTAAGCCAACGAAGGATAAAGAGTTGGATCCTGATTCCTACCTAGTCAGTCCATTGTGGAGGTGCAGTCTAGAACCAATGTTTCCCAACTTCAATTGTCAGGACACATGGAGGGCTTTTCCCTATGGAGTCAGCTCTGTAAAACAAGCAAAGATCCTCATTTCTTTTACTAAAAACCCCAGTCTAGTGTACCTGTGCGGAAACCACAAGTGGGCACTAGACCAAGGTATACTGAATTGTATACCTTGGGTCATATATCGGATGGATTTCAAGGAGAATTTCACTCTTGGGTCATTTATACAGTCTTGCAAAATCCCATGGAAAAAAACACACGAAGGAGTCCATATGTGATTTGGGGCAAGGATACAATCTTGGGCACATTTTAGTCCTACAGTTGTCACTCTTTGTACTTAAGGAATGAGAGAATTTCAAATCTCAAAAATCTTATAACCAATCTAATAGATAATAACTGTTTCTTGAATTTATTGCTGAGTCATAAAAACCGTAAGTACAGTCCAAAACAATAGAGAGGGGGGAAAGTGGAGGCTTCAAACCCAAGGAAAAATACAATAAGTGCCCATCATCTGTAGAACACCCTACTGTAGGCAGCATTGTGTTTCTTTTCCATACACTATTTCAAGTTTCTGATTCTGATACCTACACTTCTTCTCTTATAATGCATTGTAAAGGTGTTTTTGGAGACTTTGCACAGTAAAATATTGGTATCAGTTTAGAGGACTATGATATGCAATGCAGAAACAGTATTTGTACATTGTTTTACATAGCCATAATAATATCATTATCATCATCATACCTAACCCTAATATGTACAGGGATTTTAAAACACACCGTGAAAATTGCCTAAGGGCAGTAGTATAACCTCTGCAAACTAAGGCCCAAGCACAATAATGTCTTTTAGGTAAGAAATATGTGACAGAAGAGAGGGCTGAACCAAACCCTGCAGATAATGTTTCATTATCAACATTTCTTTTCAGAAAACTAGATTCAGAAAGTTATAAAATAAAAAGAAAGACATGCACTTGAGAGTAACCAGATAATTTGAGTTTTCTCTTTTCATCATGGGTATACCTAACATTAAATGTGATGATTTTGTGTAAAAAACAACAACAAGCTAAGCATGAGCTGATGCTGAAATAAGAAAGCTCTTGGGATGAGAAGCTTCTTACAAATAGCATGACCCAAGTCTGCTAAAATTAATAAATAAATACTGTTCAAGTTAACAGATTCATACTAAATATGGGTTATGCCCAAGGAATTGTGCTAGATGCTGTCGAAGAAAGGATGCAAAGAAGTTTAAGATTTATATATTGCTCTCAAGGAACTTAGAGCCTATGAGAGAAGTGACTACCTTCTTTTTGTTATTCTCTCTTCCAGTAAAGAAATGTAATAACACGTAATCAGACCAATTTTGATCAGTTAATCTAGCACAAAATGGAGGTGAAACTTATTGGGTAAAGTCTGAATAAATAATTTGCTGAATTGGGAGTACTGGATTTTTCCCTAGTTTCCAGGTAAAAATCAATTACAAAGGTCAACCCTAGTTAAGCCTTTTAAAACTTTGCTTCCCACTTTCCATCTTTAGGGTAATTCAAATAACTTATGGCACATCTTTCGTCACATAAGGATATAGCTAAAAACTTTAAATTTCCTTTTCAAGTAGAAAATTTAATCTATTGAATGTAATTTAATCATCAACCAAATAATAATTGCACAATTAAAAAACAGAAGGCAAGGAAAAGCAATCTAGGCATTGACCACGTTAATGTCTGGCTAAGTGTGTGTAGATGACCTAATAATGACTGAATGGCTCTTCTCAGCTTGTAATTCAGCTATTTAAGATTGATTTCTATTATTTAAATTATGTCATCACAAATATTCTATTCAGATTTAGAGTTTGTCTTAAAATACTTAGAATTGACTCCATTAAAGAAAGGAAAATATGTATAACCAAAGCAAATTGTTTAATTTCCTTCTTGAGATGAAATGTGGAATTAAAATTTGAATGAAATCCAACTATAACAGCAATATTGGATCAGATGTTAAGTTGTAATGACAACCAAGACAAGGAAAGTTAAAAATGGCCTGAGAAAACCTACCCTCAGAACTATAGACACCATTCAGGAAGCAGATTATGGGGAGGGTACCAAATTGGAAGCTATGAGGAATGCCAAAGACTTAGGAGATCAGGTTCTTCCTCCCAAAGAGTTTACCACCTATTTGAGAACAAAAGATACACATGTGAAATGACCAAAGGACATCTGTGCAGAATGGAGGTGAAGTGGGGAGGGGGAAAGAGGCAAGGAAGAGACAATCAGGGGCTTCTATCTTCTCTTTTCCAAGAACAGCAATGAACTTCAAAAATTGAGGACCAGGACTTAGCCATAAAAAAAAAAAGAAATCTTCCCAAATGAACCAATATGGATGGACCTAGAGATTATTATGTTAAGTGAAGTCAGACAGAGAAAGACAAATCCTGAAATATTTCACTTATATGTGGATTCTAAAAACAAAACAACACAACAATAAACACAAAACAGAAACAAACTCACCCCTCATGATTGCCAAAAGAGTGGAGGGTGAGGGGAAGAACAGAAAAGGGGAAAGGGATTAAGAAGTATAACCTTTCACTTATAAAATGAGTCACAGGGATATAATATACAGAATAGGGAATAGAGTCAATAATACCATAAGAACTATGTGTGGTGACAGATGGTTACTAGACTTATTGTGGTGATCACTTTGTAAAGCATACAAATGTTGAATCACTATGTTGTACACCTGAAACTAATATAATGTTGTATGTCAACTATAATTTAAAATGATTTTTTTAAAAATTATGGATCAGTGGTGAAAGTTTCCTGGGAATTTGAGAAGGAAAGGGTTCAAAATCTATATGTAGATATAAATTTTCTTTTTGGAACCATGGGACAGATTATAATAATAGTAAGCACTTAATAAATGGATATTTGTTACTACCACTATTGTTATTATTATTAGAAATTATTAGTTTGGTATATATTAGTTATAGAGAATAACTTCATAGAGCCCCAATAATACTAATTTAAATGGGTAGTGGCTAAAGATAGTTGTAGATCATAGGTAGGGTGACCATATGCCCAAGTTGACTGAAACAGTTTGGGTTTCTACCTATTGTGCCAGCTTAATTGTAATTGAGCCTTCTCTCATTCTCATAATTGTCCTAATTTACATGATGATGAATAACATTGAAGCTTAGTTACAGGACAGATTAAGAAATATCCAAGTAGAACCGCCTTTATTTTTACCAATCAATAGCCTTTCCAAAGCAGTGTTGTGTGTAAATGGACAAGAGCAGATTTCCCAGAACACAAACTTAAAGGTAGAGGGTTTCCTCCCATGCTCAACATCTCTCTGATCCAGGAGGAATGAGTATCCCAGAAGGCAAACACAGCTCTGCCTGTAATTGAGATAGTGAACAGGCAAATTTAGATACCAAAAGATGGTCCCTGGCATAGCAGGTTTCACCAAGTACAGAGAAGAAACCACATATCCTGCATCAATCCATGATTCTTACCTCTGCTCACTCCCTTAAGTCTACTGAATCATTTAACTGGTGATATAAACTTATATCAACCAAGAGACCTCTGCTCACTCCTTTAAGTCACTATCATTTAACTGGTGATATAAACTTATATCAACCAAGACTTCAGCTTAACATATGAGAGAAGAATCCAAAAACCATACCAATAACAACAAAGGAATCCAAGAAGACCTCAACAATACTCTATTGGGGCAAATTCCAACTTTTGGATGGCATCTTGTCCTAGAATTATTAACCTCAAAACAATAACAATGACAATAATTTGAAATAAGATGTTGTGAAGAACTAAAATTTGAAAATAATTAACTACATATAACTCATCAACTCTAAGTAGCTTTATATTCTCAAGGAAAATCAAGAATACATGCAGTCTGTGAAACAAGAGATAAGATGAGAAAACAACCAACTGAAATGAAAAAGAAGGGGGTTAGGAGGCATGGGAAACTATTTTTAGCTACATGAAAAAGAGAACACTAAGTAAGCAAAAATAAGTTTAGTATTAGCTTTAAAATGAACATAAAAAAAGTAAAAATCAAAATTAACCCTGTAAGAATAAAATCTGTGATATAGAAAACAGGACAAGAAGCTCTCTATGAATGGAAAGAAAAGGACAAGAAGATTAAATCAAGAGTGAAGATGATAGGGAAAAATATTAACAAAGGATACCTAATCAAGCCATAAACAAGACACATGTTTTAGATTGAATAATCTATCTATATATATAAAAACCCAGTGTCTTTGATGACCAGGATGACCAAATGACCAGTCACCATGAAGGGGCGTGGTGGTGGGGCGGGAATAGGGACTGTTGAGCAGTGAAGGGCTACAAGCGACAGTGAGCATCCAGTGGCAAGCTGTAGGGAGCATTGCAGTGTGGGGGAGCTTCATGGAGCAGTCGCAGGGTGGTGGCGAGCATTGAGGATTGTCACGGGGCATCGTGGGGCATTGCGTCAGGGCATCAGACATGGCCCTGATTGCAGGCTAGGCCTAGGGACCCTATTCACTCACGATTTCATTTACTGGGCCTCTAGTATATATATAAAAGCCTAAGCAACTGTTAAACCAGTTGACCAAACGACTGGTTGACCAGTTGCAATGTCAGTGCACCCCAACAGCCAACTTCCTGCAGCCAAACAACCTCCCACACAACCAGTTGACCAAACAACTGGTTGACCAGTTGCAATATCAATGCACTGACCACCAGGGGGCAATCGCTTAATGCCGGAGCTGACCCCTGGTGGTCAGTGCACTCCAACAGCCAACTTCCTGCAGCCAAACAACCTCCCACAGCCCCTCCCCCCAGCCGGCCCCTGATCGGCCCGATTGCCCTGATCAGCCCCAATTGCCCTGATTGCTGGGGACCCCACCTGTGCACGAATTTGTGTACCATGCCTCTAGTGAAAAATATAAAAAATAACATTTTAATGAAATGAGAAAGTTATAATAATACAAACTAAAATATCTCATCATGATATTTTTAAAAAGAATATAAACCTAGACTTTGATGAAAATTATAAATTTTAAGAAAAAATAAACAATCCTAACATCATTAAAAGAGAAAAAAAACTTACCTCTAAAAAGCTGGACTTTTTTCTTAACATTAAATGCTAGGAGACGGGAGTGACAACATTGAAAAAGGGTTCTGAACCAATATTTAATCCTAACATCATTAAAAGAGAAAAAAACATACCTCTAAAAAGCTGGGCTTTTTTCTTAACATTAAATGCTAGGAGACTGGAGTGACAACATTGAAAAAGGGTTCTGAACCAATATTTTACATTTAGCAGCATAAAAAGATTATTAGAAATATACAAATTTAGAATTATTCAATTTACATGGTATATTTTTCTTTAGATTTACACTAAAACATGAATCAAAATAAAGAACCATAATATATAAAAATATATATTAAATGACTTCTGGTGACATAAAAAACATTTTGCATAAAAGTAATTTAAATGATATATGTCTTACCAAAAGCAGTATTTTAAAAATAATTAACCTAATCAAACGGTTCTTTCATAAATTCAATAAAACTAAGAAATAGAAATAAAACTTTTAAAGCAAATAAAAGTAGATAGTTTCCTCAACATACATATAAATATATATAAATGTATATATTTGATAATTCAAAAAACTACAAAATGAAATATAGACATTTTAAAGCAAATAAAAGTAGGTATTTCATATATATATATATAAATCATGTTTATTGTTTGATTTTTGATTGTTAAGAGTTAAATTCTAGATGAATTAAAATAACAAAACTTTAAATTATTAAAAATAAACGAAGTTGATATGGCAAAATACTGATAAAAAATGAAAAATCGCCGAACCAGTTTGGCTCAGTGGATAGAGCGTTGGCCTGCGGACTCAAGGGTCCCGGGTTCGATTCCGGTCAAGGGCATGTGCCCTGGTTGTGGGCACATCCCCAGTGGGGGGCATGCAGGAGGCAGCTGATCAATCTCTCTCATCGATGTTTCTAACTCTCTGTCCCTCT
>NW_005365869.1:18035-42630 GCF_000412655.1 Myotis brandtii
TTTCTCTCTCTCTCTCTCTCTCTCTCTCTCTCTCTCTCTCTCTCTAAATCCTCTCTCTCTCAGGCAAGGATTTAACAAAAAACACTTAAGGGGGCAAATTGGGAATTGGTTCATTTTGTATTAATAAAGAGTATATTTTGCAATAAGAATATTTTGTTGGTATTAATATGCTAAGTAATATATAAGAAGAACATAAGAAGAACATGTCTTTCAGACTTCTTGATGGAGCAAATAGACACAAATAAAGAATGTAAAAAATCTAAATTAAGTAATTTAAAATATGTCTATAATAAATATTTATCAAACTCAATACTTTATTAACAGAAAATATACGTCCTTTGCAAGTGTCCAGATAACATATACAAAAAATTGACCTTACAGCATGTGACAAAGAAAACTAAATTATAAACAGCACATAAACAAATCAAAATGCCAAAACCCTTCTTTTTAACCTAAAATTCTATACCAAGTCAAACTATAAATCACAATGAGGAGGGCCAAATGAAGGTATTTTCAGATATATGAGAACACAAGGAAGACCCTAAGGAGTTACATGAGAACATTGTCCAGTAAATTGAGAGTTAACAATACGAAAGGAGACAGCTTGAAGTCCAAGGAGACCAATAAAGAGAAATCTAGAATGACTGTTGGACAACAGGCCTTGAAAGCAATTATTCTAAATTAGAACAGTTGGCTTCAAATAAACAGGAAATTATAAACCCCAAATATTTTGATTTAGCCTTGTTTAAAATTGCTGGTGAAACCGTATGTCATGAGGCAAAATGGTATTTAAACTAGAACCATGAAAGCCAAAAAGATTGTTGACACAACCCTTTGTTTTAAAGATGAAGGAGAAGGTTGAAAAATGTACATAGAGGAACAAAGAGCCATAGCCAAGCGGGTGAAGTCTCTGTATAATTTAATTTATACTTATTTGTATCTTGTCATCAAGGAATTTAGTTTTTATCTAGTCTGTTTACCAAGAGGGAAAAAGAGTTTCCAATGATTTTCAAGCAATTATTTTCCATGGACTGTAACCTGTGACCTCAAGACTGTGTATATTTGTTATTGGAAAGTCCTCGTGTTGGAATGTTTTGTCCTTAAAAATTGAATTTGCCCCCCAATCTTGTGATAATTAATCCACCAACAATGTCCTCATGGATCTTGTTATTTTTAAGCTAACTGTATGTAAACTAGATTGTCTTGCAAGTGGGGGAACATGTTTTAAGATTTTCTTACAAGACATTTTGGATATAAAATAAATTTTATAGCAGATTCGTTTTTAAAATACAAAGCAAAATCATTCACAGCTCCAAAAATTTATTGTTGGGGGGAAAAGAGTGGATTCCAAGCAAAAGACAGAATAACTAAGGACCTGGATAATATTAGTGAATAGTGAAGAAAGCATATGTTTCTTCTCCCAAAAGAAAAAAGAATGGCAAGTGGAAATTCAAGGAAAAATACAACAGAATAAGAAAGTCATGATCCAATTCGAAGCAAAATCAATGTGAACTAATTGCTAACATTCAGTGGAATGCAAGAAAAGGTCAAACTTTGGATTTGGATATTTGCTATTTGGTGAGATGGACATAACTTTGGACCCATAGAGAGGGAAATAAAATACTTGGCTCCATGGTGAACAATATTTATGTGGTCATAATATTGTATATAAGCAACATGGTTCAAATTATAAAATAAGATTATAAGGAAATCACTCAAATGTAGTTACAGATCAAACTTTGACAATGTGAAATTAAAGACATAACTGATGGAATGTGGGAAATAGAAGAGTAGAGGCTATTACTGTGCCTATTCTAATACAAGAGCCAAAAAGTACAAGTTTAAGTATAATGTTTAAAATTATAATGCAAACCAATAAAACAACAAAAGGAACTATCAAAAACTGGAATAAGTCCTCAGTCCTATATTTAGGTTCTCCGGTATGATGACCAGTGGCCCTCACACTAAAGCGAAGGCATACAGAGCTCCCAGTCATGCTTTCTAACCTCACTCATGGGTATACATGGACAACCAAGGATCACTTGAGAATAATCTGCAACATCAAAGAGAAATAAATACGAACTCTAAAGAAATGGAGAAATCTAGATGAATTAAAGAAATCTAACATTAATGAGTGAAACAAACATTTTATCCTTCAAACTTATGCATAAATAACCACCAGAAAAAATGAAGACCTTTTAAAGTTTGACAAGGTGAATGCTAAAATAAAATAATTAAAGTTAAAGGATAAAATTGAATAAATCTCCAGAAAGCAGAACTAAAAGCAGAAAATATAAGCAAGGGGAGATAACATACATAGACATTCAATCCAGATGCACAGAAAATCAACACAGGAAAGAAGAAAAAGGAAGTCAAAAAGATGAACTTATAAAAGAAATAATATCACTAAGTTTCTCAGAGCTAAAGCGTAACATGTCATAAAAGTATGATTCACCAAGTTCCAGGTAAGCTAAAACGAGAACAATCTATACTTAGGTATGTCATTGTGCATTTTTCAACATACCAAGGTTGAAGATAATATCCCGAATACTTCCAGAGAGATCTAAAAAGGATTGTCTACCAAAGAAAAAAAGATATTTGGTACTAGGAATATTGTCCTTTGAAAAATATGGGGTCATAACACTGGAAAACCACCAAGAAAAAAAATATAATCGTCCATAATACTAGCTCTGTGGTGAACAAAACTTATATACAAATAACCTAACCTGAAATTTAGGGGGTTCAATAAAGCATAGAAGGCAATTATGCTTACAGAGCAGAGAGTAATTATCAGCCTTGACAATTTCAAAATATAGTGGAGAGAGGTCTGGAGGTGGAATGTGAAGGGATATGGCGGGAAGAATAAGAGTGATAACATCCTCTTCCTAAAAAAAAAAATGGGAGTCAAGAGGCACTGTAATAGATGGAACAAGAAACATAGACTGAAGTAAAGGAATTAAAAACCATGATATTATCCTATTGTCAGGAGAAAGAAGGGGAAGATGACATTTACAGTGGTCGGCAAACTCATTAGTCAACAGAGCCAAATATCAACAGTACAACAATTGAAATTTCTTTTGAGAGCCAAATTTTTTAAACTTAAACTATATAGGTAGGTACATTGTTATTAACTTAATTAGGGTACTCCTAAGGCTTCGGAAGAGCCACTCTCAAGGGGCCAAAGAGCCGCATGTGGCTCACGAGCAGAGCCGCAGTTTGCCGACCACGGGTATAAAAGAACCAAACCCATATCTCTCATAGGAGGGAATCAACAGATCGTGTCTAATAATATTGATAAAAGAAACAAAAATATAAGTATATTATTTAGCAGAATGGAGGTAACCACTAACGTAATTAAAATAGTTGTCTCTACAGAGCAGGACCAAAAAACAGGGAACTATGGCTTAACCTAAACCGTTTTTTATCCAATAGATAATATTCTATTTGATATATCAAAGGAAAGTGACATAATAAGTATTTAACTTTAGGGAAATAGTTAAAAGAACAGGCTGAGTACTTATTTGCCAGGTGTAAGCTGGAGGAAAGAATGATTGGAACAAATAAGCACAACAGTTTCTGGGGTTCATACAGAAGTGAGAATAACTGCAGTTATCCCAGGGAGAGCGGAAAGACCTTGTAATAGATGGCCATCAGGTGAAATCAAGAGAAAGCATATTGGGGCTCAGTTAGCCCTATACTAATGGCTTCTCTGGACCCAACCTAACAAATAAATGGCTCATAATGATCCAACTAAATCCAAGTAACTTAACTCTGCATAAACAAAATCGAACATTATTTAAAGAAATATGAAATGCAGCCACCTATCATGAAAAGCTCATTATGTTTGGCATCCAATCAAAAATTACCATCATGCAAAGAATGAGTGGAATATGACTCATAACCAAGAGAAAAATCAATAGGAAAGACCCCGAAATGACAGAAAGTCCGTAATTAGGCTGTAGGGGTTAAATACACTGCATTGTTCAAGAAGGCAGAGGAAAGCTTGACTGTGAGATGAAGAAAAACAGGAAATATAGAAATGATGCAAATAGAACATTGGGAGATTAGAACTACAGTAATTAAGACATTGTGGTTATTGGCATAAGGATAAACATATATATAAATGAAACAGAAAATAGCCCAAATACATAGAGGCTCATGTATAAAGTCAACTGATTTTCAACAAAGATTTTAGGTTATTCATAAATAATGCTGTAATAATTGGACAATTATATGTAAAACAATTTGATCTTTACCACAATACGCAGAAATTCACTTAAATGAATTGTACACCTAAAGGTAAGAGCTGAAACTATACGATTTTCAGAAGAAAACCTTTGTGATCTTAATCATGCAGAGGTTTCTTTTCCCTTGTTCTCATTTCCAAATGAAACAGAAAATAGCCCAGATACATAGATGCTCATGTATAAAGTCAACTGATTTTCAACAAAGATTTTAGGTTATTCATAAATAGTGCTGTAATAATTGGACAATTATATGTAAAACAACTTTGATCTTTACCACAATACACAGAAATTCACTTAAATGTATTGTACACCTAAAGGTAAGAGCTGAAACTATACGATTTTCAGAAGAAAACCTTTGTGATTTTAATCATGCAGAGGTTTCTTTTCCCTTGTTCTCATTTCCCACCACTCTTCATCACACTCAGCCTGCTCTAGGCACACCAACCTTGCCCTTCCTCAAAGGCTCAGGAACTAGTCTACTTTGTTGGGGCTGTAATTGCTGTTCCCTTAGGCAAAGATTTCTTTGATAGGACACACACACACAAAAATGCACAATCCATAAAAGAGAAACACTGATAAATAGTCATCAAAATTAAAGATTTGTGTTCCTTGAAAGATATTAAGGAAACGAAAAAACAAACCACAGGTGAAGAAAAAATATTGGTAAAATATAAGACTGATTGTAGACTTAATATCGAGAATATACAGATAACTCCTATGATTCAATAATACAAAGGTAACCTAATAAAAATACTCCTAATAAAATTTTTCAATAGACACTTCACCAAAGAGGATATATGGATGACAAATAGGCACATGAAAAGATGTTCAACATCATTCATCATTAAGAAAATGCAAATTAAGACCATCAAATACTACTACACACAGATTACATAAAATCAATGTATATTATACCAATTGTTAGCAAAGGTGTGGAATAACTGAAGTTCTCATATATTTCTTCTTTGAGTGTCAACTGTATTGACACTTTGGAAAAATGTTGGCAGTTTATTTTAAAGGTAGGCATTTACTTACCATATGACCCAGAAATTCAATGCCTGGGTGTCTATCCAAAAGAAGTTAAGACATATGTCCACACAAAGACTTTTACAAGAATTCTCATAGCAGGTTCACCCATAATAGTCAAACACTGGAAACAATGAAATTGTCCATCAACTGGTGAATGGATAAACAAGTGGTGGCTTATCTATATATTGGAATGCTAATCAGCAATAAAAATAAGTGAATTACTTATACACACAGCAGCCTGGGTGATTCTCAAAATCATTTTGTAGAAAAAAGAAGCCAGACACAAAAGACTACACACTATAATAATTCCTTGTGTATGAAATTTTAGAACAGAAAAAAGGAAAAGTTACAGAAAGTGGATGGTGGTTGCCAGGCAAGGGAGATGGAGGACAGAGTAGTTTGCAAAGGGGCACAAGGGCACTTTTTGGGGTGAGGGAAACTTTCTCTACCTTGCTTGCCCTGGCAGTTGTATGACTATAGGCATTTGTTAAAACGAATCAAACTAATACACCTAATGAAATTTTCCAATAGACACTTCACCAATGAAGATATAAGGATGACAAATAGGCACATGAAAAGATGTTCAACAGCATTCATCATGAAGAAAATGCAAGTTAAGGCCATCAGATACTACTGCACACACTAGAATATATAAAATCAATGTATGCCATACACTTAAAATGAGCAAATTTTATTATGTGTAAATTATACCTCAACAAAATTAATTCTAAAAAGAATAAAAATGAACATCTCTGGAAGCAAGCCTGTGGATTTTAGAACTTCTTATCACTTGAACTTCTATACTTTTATTTCCATAGGCATGTATGACATTGGTTTAAAATTTCTTCATGGGAAAAGAAAACCAAGCTTTTTCCAGATTAACTTAAATCACACCTTAATGTGGTCAATATGATATGTGTTTTATTTCAAGGGTAAAATAAATAAATTTAAAGTATTACAAGAGAACCCCGCCCCCCCCAAAAAAACCAAAAAACATAATGTAAAAGTTCCATTCACCAAGGCAAAAACAACCTACGTGAAAAACTTCCTGCGTTCCATGAGAGAAGACTGGACAAATGTTGAGATGCGCAGTTACAACAAAAGCACAATTTTTTAAAAATTGTAATATAATCCTAAAAGGCTTCTGGAAAAATAAATATGCAGGAATAGTCAAGAAATGCCTGGATAAATAATTTCTGCCTCACAGAGCAAGGATGCTATGTATTTTTTTAAATATATATTTTTATTGATTTCAGAGAGGAAGGGAGAGGGAGAGATAGAAACCTCAATGATGAGAGAGAATCATTGATCAGCTGCCTCCTGCATGCCCCCCACTGAGGATCAAGCCTGTAACCCCAGCATGTGCCCTTGACCGGAATTGAACCTGGGACCCTTCAGTCCACAAGCCTACTCTATTCACTGAGCCAAACCAGCTAGGGCAAGGATGCTATGTATTTTTTAAATTATCCAACTCCCTGTGGTTTACTATCATGCCCATGTTTGGTGGCTTTGTGTATGTTTATAGCAAACCCTAGCTAAGTGATCTTGGTTCACAATAGATTCTTAGGAAGCAATACTGACTTTATACTGAGCAAGAACCTTCCAAATGTATTCTCTCATTTCAACATGCGATTCAGATAAACTGCACTTACCTAATGGGCTCAGATTTTAAATATTTAGTCATGAACTAGATGTCTGTCAGAAGGTCAGCTTACCAGTATATACAGTATTCTGGAGGATAGCAAAGGCCTTGTTTGAATAAACCTAGAATGTGCAAATTTGTTTGTCAATATACCCCACATCTCCTCCAAATAATGGGAGTTTAAGAGCTTATGAATCAACCCAAACAGCTTGCTGATGATCACTTGACAGACTGTGTGGGAAATTGAGTTTACTTCAAATTTATGAACTGATGGAGCTATTCCTTATAATGATTAACAATGAGTCATAGAAGAAACCAAGGGTCATTCTCAGGCACATGTGCCTAATGTCAGGTGTGGAGAGAGTGAGAACAGTTGTAGAAGAGGTAACGCTCTCATGACAGTCTGTTAGCTAATTTTCATTTTTAAAGTGAAGACACAGACTGGAAAAATTTTAAGGCAAGCTTAGTACCTAAAACATCTCCAAAATGGGTGCTTTGTGAAAAGCCTGGGTTGCAATCCCCAGAAGATTATGATTAATATAAGAAAGCAATAACTCAGAGGAAGCTGTAATAATATCACAATATGTTTACTTAATTTGGGGACTCAGAATAGGATACAAGTGCAGGGAGCATAGGGTGGTGCATACATCGCCCTGATAATTGATGTTTCTACCTGAAAAACACATCATATACACATTGCAAGGCCCAGATGTGAAACACTTAGAAAAGTATATAAAAAGTAACTGAAGCAAATGTAGATGGTTAAATAAAAAAAGACACAGAATCAACTTTCCAAAAGTGATTTTTGTATTTCAGTCAACATTAATTGTGTTAAGAAGAGTCATTCATAAAGTGAACAATATTTAGAGTTCTTTCAACAATTATTTGTCCAACAGATATTGACCAACTATCATGTGCAGAGACTGTACTAAGCACCCAAAGGATTATCTCATTCCAACATTACAAGAATTAGAGGTAAGTATTATTTTCCACATTTTATAGATAAGGAGACCAAACATAGAGTATAAAATGCTGTCCAAGTTCACACAGCCAATTCGGTGTGCACTTGGGATTCAAGCCCAGGTTTTCTGGTACTAAGAACAGAAGCAGTGAATGCTAAATTAAAATATATATATATATATTAGCTAAGACTATACTATTCAAAGTATTTTAAAAATCTGAATGAATATGTTATAAAAATTGTTTTTAAATTGTTTTTTAAGCAAAAATAACTTTTTGTTTAAAAACGTTCTGTCAATAATCTTTCTGGGTTAAATCTGCCTGTAGTAAGACCAGAAAATGACCTAATGTTCCTTCTCCTCCTTTTTTACAAAGAGATATACTTTAAAAATACCAATTCGACCAAATTATTAAGTAACTATGTCTGCATTTCTGCACCCATCAAACACATAGTATTTAGACCTAAAATCAGAAACCCTGGAGACCATATATACACATACAGTAGTTTATAATTTAAAAGAAGACTAATTGATATATAAAACCATTAGAAATGACATTGGGAGTAATTGTCTAAATGATTCCACCTAAACAACTGATGAATAAAACTTGATACAAATAGCCCTTTGCATAAAACAGTGATTCTCAAAGTGTGGTCCAAGTGTGATTCTCAAAGAAGGGATCCCCAGTACCCTTCCCAGTGGTCTTCAAGGTCATCGTCACCACTATCTTCATATGGTGTTTTACTCTCATTCTGTCATGAGTGTACATAGGTCTTTTCCACTTATTATGTGCTTGAAATGTAACTCCTAACTTTTTCAACTCCCACAAAGTTGTCAATCTCAGGGAAAGACCAGAGCTATGGAACAGGCTTCAAAGTTCATTAAAATGTTCTCTGCATTGCTTCTTGACCTTTTGGTCCCTGCACAGCTTGGTACACAGACCCTTCAAAACCTGTGTACCAATCTTCCGCAGCAGTGGTTCTCCAATTGGAGCATGCACTGGAGTCTCCAGCAGAGCTTGTTAAAATGTAATTGCTGGGCCCCAGCCCCAGATATTCTGATTCAGTAGATCTGGGGTGAGTGCTGAGAATCAGTTTCCAGCTGTAGACCAGCCAAACTCTGACCCCAGTCCAACTGGCTGGGCTTCCGAGTGTGTGACCTACTCTAACTTCTCAACTTCCCGTGGTTTGTCCTCATACATTGCTCTTCAAGAACTCTCTACCAGGGTAAAACTGTTCTCTGATAAGTACTCGTGGAAAAACTTTTGAAACATTTGGCATTAAAGGTTCTTTCTAGAAGTTCACACATTAAAAATGTTAGGTGGAAATTTTAATCTCAAAATGATTCCTTGAAACTGCAAGGTTACGTAGGAGCACAAGCAGATGCCTGGGAGCCACTCTCCGTACTGTTTCAGGCAGAATTTACAAAAAGAAAAGAGGTTAGTCCTAGATGGTTTGGCTCAGTGGTTAGAGCATCAGCCTGCGGACTGAAGGGTTCCAGGCTTGATTCGGTCAAGGGCACATGTCCAGGTTCCAGGCTCAATCCCCAGTGTGGGGCATGCAGGAGGCAGCCAATCAATAATTATTTCTCATCATTGATGTTTCTTTTTCTCTCTCCCTCTCCCTTCCTCTCTAAAATCAATCCTATATAATAAAAGGGTAATATGCAAATTGACCCTAACAGCAGAACAACCAGGAACGACCAGTCTCTATTATGCGCACTGACCACCAGGGAGCAGACGCTTAATGCAAGAGCTACCCCCTGGTGGTCAGTGTGCTCCCACAGGGGGAGCTCTGCTCAGCCACAAGTTGGGCTGATGGCTGCGAGCACAGCAGCAGTGGCGGAGCCTCTCCTGCCTCTGTGGCAGCGCTAAGGATGTCAGACTGATAGCTTAGGCCCACTCCCTGCAGGCTCCCCCAAGGGCTCCAGGGCTGCGAGAGGGATGTCTGACTGCCGGCTTAGGCCCAATCCCCTGGGGAGTGGACCTAAGCCAGCAGATGGACATCCCCTGAGGGTTCCCGGACTGTGAGAGGGTGCAGGCCTGGCTGAGGGACACCTGCCCCCCCCCAGTGCACAAATTTTTGTGCACTGGGCCTCTAGTAAAAATATATTTAAAAAAAGAAAAGAAAAGAGGTAAGGGTTCAAATAAAAATATTACCTGCAGTTTCTAAGAAAATGCCTTTAGTGATGCTCACAAGAATTCCATGAAGCAAAGTGTTTGAGGGCCTGTTGTCCCAAGAGAATGCTTGCCAGCATCCTAACAGAATTAGGAAGTCCTCCTTGACCTGCCCTCTAGACATGAGCCTCACATAAGAAGGCTTCATCTGAAATCCTAAGCAAATAAAAGTCAAGTGAGGAGAGTGGAACATTAAATTTTAGACTTGGCAAGTAGCAATATTTTGCAACCTTGAAAATATTCTTTCACTAAGAGTTGAAATACCACAAAACTGCAAATTTGACAACTAAATGCTCCCCAAAGGTGAAGGCTTTACCTGAAAAAGATCTAAAATGCAGTTATTTAGCCCAGGTTAATGGGCACTCAAGTCATATGTGACAAAATCCTAGCAGGGGGAGTAATCTGTTGAAAACAAAAACTTCACCTGGGGTGGAGGCATGTTAACACACTCCTTAGATGGGCTGAGTGGTAGAGCCATTCTCCTTAAGTCTCTCCTTAGGGATTTAGCATTTCCATCCAGGGACCTTCCCTAAACAATTCCGAGCTTCTATAAAGCTGTTAGCATTGATGCAATGACATTTTACCTGCTCACTTTATATTTCTTTTTTCTCAGATCTGGAATTTTCAATTGCTTCTACACCAAAAACTTCAGAAAGATTCCAAAGTCACTCAGGCTTTGTCTATTCAATTCATCCAAGTTGATTCAACAGGAAACTGTTGAGTGCCTGTTCCTTATGGCATACCACATTAGATGTTTCAGGGGAAGAAAAAATGAGTTTAACATGGATTCTGCCCCTAAAAATCGTATGGGTGGTCTGGTTGAAGAACTAACTTGCCCACATTTATTAGGATGGAATAGAGGTGACAGTGGTGATTACTGCATGAGAGGCAAATTAAGGCCCCATGAGAGTTGAGCGGTGGGGGTGGCCATCAGGAAAGGTTTTGAGGAAAGGGGGCTATTTAAGCTGAGCTTGGAGAAATAGTCCGACTTTGGACACTTCATGGAAGGCAGTTTTATTAAATTTGCATGACAGCATGTGGACGCACAGCAAAAACAGCTCGATTGCCCCCAATCACAGTTGAGCGGTGGGGATGGAGGTCAGGAAAGGCTTTGAGGAAAGGGGGCTATTTAAGCTGAGCTTTGAGAAATAGTCTGACTTTGGACACTTCATGGAAGGCAGTTTAACAGCATGTGGACGCACAGCAAAAACAGCTCGATTGCCCCCAATCAATCCCCCCATGAGCTGGAGCATCTCATCCACACAGCAATCCCCCCAAATAAATGTCTTTTTAGAGTTCCCATAACGTCTTTGTCTATAAATATTTTTAAAGTTTTTTCTCTTCCCTGTGTGTTCAGTTTCCTACTGTGAACCCCAGTGCTCCAGAGCACCCATTCATGTTTGTGTCTTGTCTGGAGTAAATTCCTAAGATTTATATTATTTCTATACAAATGGCACATTTGAGATGGGGGAGACCTCACTAATCTGGCTGCATCTAGACCAGCCGTGGGCAAACTACAGCCCGCAGGCCGGATCCGGCCCGTTTGAAATGAATAAAACTAAAAAAAGAAAAGACCGTACCCTTTTATGTAATGATGTTTACTTTGAATTTATATTAGTTCACACAAACACTCCATCCATGCTTTTGTTCCGGCCCTCCGGTCCAGTTTAAGAACCCATTGTGGCCCGAGTCAAAAAGTTTGCCCACCCCTGATAGACTCTCGTTGGAGAATAACAGAGAAATTATCTCAGTGTCAATTTCATATCCTCCTGTCTGTCCCAGGGATGCCTTTCTAGCTGAATGATTTTAACTTCTTTGTCACAGAGCAGGGGTGGGGAACATTTTTTTAGCCAAGAGCCATTGGATATTTACAACGTCATTCGTGAGCCATACAAAATTACCAACTTAGAAGTTAGCCTGCTATATTAGGTCAAACATTTAATTAACTCACCTCTAATGCCTTGGCAGGACCTGTCTGAATGATTTTGCTGGCCTTATATGGCCTGCTGGCTAAACGTTTCCCACCCCCATCATAGAAGAAAAACACTTGAATTCAAAAGAAGAGAGGGACAGACGTAAAGGAGGAGGGGGCAGGGGAGAGGGAGGGAAGAAAAGGAGAAAAAAGAATAAAATGGGAGCAAAAGCCCAAATGCAACAAAATGAAGAAGGAGGAATTTGTTTGGAAATGAGAAAAACATAAAAGGGGGCAAGGGGAGGGATGGAGAAGGTGAGATAAGGTTGGATGACAAGAAGCCTTTTTAGAATAATGCAAACCCTTCTCCTTTCCCTACTGGAAAGTGCCATGGATTCTTCTGGGGAGGTTGCTCCCTGTGGGCACACCCATTATCAGGATTCCAAACCATCTGTCTGGCCCAGCCTTTGGCATTCCTGTCCTTGTGGGATAGAGGGAAGACAGACAGAATGCATGGGCTGGAGGAGGCGATGCATGCCAGAGAGGCCTGCGAGGAAGGGAGGAAACAGACCACGCTGGCCCCAAGAGCCAGACACCTGTGTAAACTGCAGGAAGCTGAGAGGAGCCCAGCTGAGCTGATGGAGACACCACATGCATGCGGCTGTAGGAGGCAAAGTCACACGGAGAGACAAAAGCAGGCGTGTACACACACACACACACACACACACACACACACACACACACAGAGTCAAAGAAATGAACAGAGGCAGACTGATCTGAAAAGGGGCAGAGAAACATTGAGAGGGAAAAAGCATTCTGAAGACAGAGAAAATTATGCCCCCCCCCAAAAAAAAGGTGTCTAAAGAAATATGACTATATTTAAATATCCTTGTATTGTATTTTGATAGAAATTTATTTGCTACATAAAAAAAGTATAAACAGCACCTTTCTTAGGGTTGAATACCCAATTAATTTAACTTAAAAATTTGTCAAATATCTAGACAGGTAGGAGCTCACATAAAAAAACAAAAAACACACACACACCTATAGGTGTTTTATGAAATACATATGCCCAGGCCCCACCCCGTACCTATTGAATCAGAATTTCTAGGCACGGTGGCTAAATGATGGGGGATACTGACACCCACTCCTGCTTACAGGCTCCTGAGGGCTTGGGAGTGGCTTCATTCCAGGCAGAGGAGCACAGAGCCCGTCTCTGGGAAATAAAACTGTTTACCTGCTCTGTGCTTTAAAGGGAACATCTCCGCACACCAAAACATGTAGAAGAAAACAGTAATAAAGATCTTGAAATCTGAATTCTGGGAAAAAGGATATACAATGTAAAAAAAGGTCAACACCAGGGGTGTTCATAAATGCTCTAGTCTAAAATCATTAAGATGTAGTAATTCTCACTTAAGCATATTCATTCTCATATTTGTGGTACCCAGGAGCATAGTGCAAGACAGTGTTTCCCAAGTATGTTCCAGGGCATGCTGATCCCCCTGGAAGGCTCTTTGCAGAAAAAAGGTGAAGGACATTGAGAACTCCTACCTAGTCTCCCCAGCACCCCCACACATACACCAACCTCCACCATCCAAAGAACGTTAGTATTTAAGACATTAAAAAAAACACACCTATGTAATTTATTTCAAAATGTGTTTTGCAAACTTATGTGACCAAAGAGCCAATATTCAATATAATGCCTCTAAAGATCATGAGGAGCTAGTATTACAAGAAATTAACTTTTAAAAAGCATTAGCATCTCTGTATATAAAAAGCCAGCGACTGAAACACCATAATGACCGGAACAACCAGTCACTATGATGCCCACTGCAGCCAGCGAACCGGCCCAATCAGGGGATGGGGCTGGCTGGCCAACCTCTCGCAGCCCCTCCCCCCTGCATGCCCGGCCCTGATTGGGTCCCAATTAGGGCGGGCCAGCCAGCCAACCTCTCACCATCTCCTCCTCCCAACAGGCCCGGCCCTGATCTGCCTTGATTGGAGCCGAGGCGACTGGACCCCACCTGTGGGTGAATTCGTGCACTGGGCCTCTAGCCTCTAGTGTTGTATAAAGAAAGGTAACTGGTCACCAATCACAGCTTCATTTTTTTAAAAAAGAGGCAAAGCCAGTGATCTGCAGAATTATGAAGCACAACAGCACAAGCCTATATTAAAGCAGATACACTGGGCATCAGCACTTTCCATACTCTAAGTGCCTTAATTACCTTGGGTGAAGATCAAACTAAATTATTTTCTGATACTTTTTTTTTAAGGCTTTCTGAGGAATTTGAAGCAAACACAGAACACAGCTCTTGGGCATATCAAACAGGAAAATACGTCTGGCTAATGTACAGGAGGAAATTTTCAGCTAAGGACACCCTGAAAAGAGAGCCATTAGTAGGAGAAGGTAACTTGGATGAGTCTCTTCTCAGATGATCAGGGTGACCTGCTGCCCATTTGGTTGTAATAAAGGGTGGGATCTGGTTCCCTGTGGTTCTGGGGCCTTCGCTTCGCAGCTTGTCTCCATCCCTTGCTGTCTCAGTCCCTTACAGGGAGCCAGCGCACAAGGAGGATGACTGGCGATAGGTCAAATGAGCTATTGGTGGAAACACTGGGTTGATTCATAACTGCATAATTCACCAGCTCACACACATCTGTTACATAAGCTAAGCTAGCTTGATAGAAAGGCCTTCTGAGAGCCCCAGAAGGTGGGGCAAATCTGGTTTGAGAAAGGAACACAGGATGTGAGACAAAAGTCTCATGAGGGGCATTGGGAAGATGGAAAGTTAACAAGAAAGGTAAGAATGTACAAACTTTCATTTCTAGACTTAATGAGCCAAGAGAAAGGAAACTCCACAAGTCATTCCTGCGTGGCATACATAATTGGTCCTGTGAAAGGAGCAAAAATATAATTTTTTTAAAGTTGGGCTTTTTATCATGGAGGGTGGCTTTTTGCACATGGTTTTGGAGCGAATGGTTGCTAGGAAATATGACAGAATAAGGAAACAGGCTGTAAGTGATATTTGGGGTGTGTGCAAGATGATCTAATATAACTAAACGTAACTAAATACATTCCATGTCCCTGGTTGATTTGGCATCAGTTTTAAGTCTTTATTTTGAAATTTCCAAAGCACACCTCTCTAACTTGGTTTAGAATGTGAAACCTGATATTCATTCTTTTAAAACTCAGTGTCCACATGGTAGATGACGGTGGTGAGAGAGAACAATACAGCAAGACACTAATAAAAAATTCCATGGTGTGGTTTATCAGGTCAGGATTTTTTTCATTAAGTCTCAGTTTTCTTAACAGGTGTGGTTTTATTCTGAAGTAAAAATATCAAGTGATCTTCAGCAGCAAAGCTATGTCCCGTTGGTTCCATGGCCTTCTTTCTTTCTCCAAACCTCTCCCTGTCCCACCCAGGAATAATCCAGCACCGTACTAAGCCCACAGAAGGGGGAAGCAGAGCAGAGCAGTTGACTCCTCTGGGTGCTAAGAAAAATAACGACCACTAAAATCAGTAGTGGAGATGGGATGCTGTCCTTCAAGGCATCGTCTGTGTGAAATGTGCCTCAGACACAGACCTGCATGCACTTTCCCTGTGTGGCTTCTCTTGTTACTTTGTAGTTATTTCAAAAACCAATTAAAGTCATAAGGAGGATAAGCTCTAAAATAACAGACCTACAAACTATAAGTCAATGTTGATCTTAGATCAAAGAAGGGGATAGAAAATATGAAGTAAAGAAAGAAATGTTAGTGAAAAATTAGTTACCCAAATCATACATTTTCTCCCCACTGGTAAAATTTTCAAAAGAATGCTTTAAGAAGATATTTCCTTATTTTTTGACTTCATGGATGCTACTTTTTATAGTAAAAGTATTCTTGAAATCTATTAACCATTTTCTTTCAGATTATTTTTCAACTAATAGCCAGTTTTATCACAAAAAGTCCCTATACACATCTATCGGTTCTAGTACCTTAACAGCTATTCAGCAAGTCACCAATAGGCAGAACCATGCATATGAGAAGCAAGAAATATCACTCATTTCTTCTGCGTATCAGAAACTTGTCACTCCTGAGCAAGAGCGCTCACATCACTGAGGTCTGTGAAGGTCACTTTTCCCATTCATTGGGAGGAAACGATGACTTAAGTACAAACACAACATGTAAACAATTCCTTACAAAGTAAGTCACAAATTAAACCAAAGTATTTTACAGAATTTACTACCCAACACCATAAAACTGCCTTTACTTAAGCTTTCTCTCCCGATATCTGGAGAGGCAACTGGGTGTCTTTGGGCATGATGGTGACCCTTAGCATGGATGGCACACAGTATCTTCATAGAAACCTACCCGGCATGCTTCCCTGGCCTCCTGCAGCACACTGACAGTGGAACTCTAAAACCTCAAGCCAGTTTTGAAATCCTGACTCATCTCCCTCACCTATCTCTGAAAAGGCAGCTTCCGGATCAGGAGCTCCTCCAACGAAGACCAAACCACTTTGTGCTTTACTCACTATTTTTCATAGTTGAAGGTAAGGGACTATTGAGATTTGCCCAAGTTATGCATCCTAAGAAATGAAGTTATTTCTAGAAACCAAATTAGTGGGGGGAAAAGGTTTCTGCACTATGCTTCTACTGTGCACAAATGGTTAATAATGTTATTAAATGTGACACTTCTGTGTATTTTTGTACATCGGCTCTAGGTCAAGCAGACAGAACCAGAAGTCTTTGTTAAGCTTGACAGACCCAGAGATTAATGGTGAATTCAGCTCCGCTTCTGCTTTACTTGGCTGCCAAGAGATTTCTGGTTGTCACACAGCAAACTTAGTGAAGCGGATTGAAGAAATATTTATAGGATGAAACAATCAGTTGAGAGAAAAAATCATGTAATTATCACTGACAATGAATCAACCATGGTGAAAGCTAGGAATGATTTAGGAAGGAACCCCAAGCATATGATGTTGTGTTCTCACACTTTGTGTCCATTTTTTGGTTGCTTCAGAGAGGACAGTAAATCTACTTCCTGATATTCCGTCTTGACTGGAAGCAGATGTCCCTAGATATTTGCTTTTAAACATACTAATTCATGGGATAGAAGCTTCAGTGGAATTTTAGCAATTGTGATGAAATTCAGAAATACAGGGAAGATTGGTCCTTAAGGTAGAAGCAATTTTCTGTTGGGGCTTAAGAATCTTTCTTTATGACGAACTTCTATATCTTTGTTCTCTATTCTAAAGCCTTAGAACATCCTACACATTTGAAGTTTTAATTTGTAATGAATTCCGTGGGGCGAGGCGGGCAACATTGACAGAGCAGCCCTTTGTGAGTGTGTAAACTCTAAATTAGTAACAGCCTTTAATCTATTACATAAAGTTGAATTGCACGGTGTTTTAGAGTGGGGCACATTTATTTAATCACAATGGCCTAATGGACAAAAGATTGACAAGAGGTTCTACTCATCTAGAGCCTACCTCAGGGTCTACCCCTGAACCAGCCATGTGACCATCCATGCAAGTCACATAGCTCCTTTAAATATGTGTGTGTGTGTGTTTTTACCTGCCAAATGATGTGGCTAGATAACATGAATGATCCTCATAAAATTGCCAAGGATTATGCAAAAATTAAATCCCCAAGAGTTATTTATTCAAACTCCTAAAAGAGCTGTATGGCAGTGGGGATGGGAATAGAAATTTGAAAAAGTGACGAAAGTTTGGATGAGCCACTTTGAAAGAAGGGAGAGTAAGCCGGCTAAGGGTGTGTGAAAGGACAGACCTGGGTGGCTTAGGAGCCAGAAGAATGGAACTCTTTAGTCTCCATCTTCATTAAGGTGTAGCTTTTCTGCAATAGATCTCAGCAAATATTTTTCTTTTATGTCATATCTACTATACTTTAGTGACTGGAGAATCAATATTACATGAATGAATGAGTGAACGAACGAATGAAGACATTAGATGGGGATTGAGAGCTTGGACTCATCACCTCTAAAGTATCTTTCAACCCAGAGAATCTACATTCCTATGAAACACAATAATGGAGGTGAAAAGGGTTAAGGGAACAGAGATAAAGGAGAAATTAATTTTACATCAGAGGAATCAAGGAGGCTTGATGAAATGAATGAATTAATGAGTGAACGAACGAATGAAGACATTAGATGGGGATTGAGAGCTTGGACTCATCACCTCTAAAGTATCTTTCAACCCAGAGAATCTACATTCCTATGAAACACAATAATGGAGGTGAAAAGGGTTAAGGGAACAGAGATAAAGGAGAAATTAATTTTACATCAGAGGAATCAAGGAGGCTTGATGAAGTCAGGGGCTGAACCTTGATGTGTGCATGTCATTTGATGGACAGAGCTGATTGTGTGTATCGTAATTGACAATAAAAAAAAATGACCTCAGAAGCACGATATCCAGTTCTTGAAGAATAGTATGTATTTTCACTGTAGGTTTTCTTAGATGATGGGGCTGGAGGTTTTATTTCACAGGGTTCTTCACAGTTAACTTTCTGAAACTCCTATTTAGTCACCTAAATTTCTCTTCTAAATCTTCCATGCACAACAGCTACAGATTTTCTCCATCTCTCATCAGCACACTACTCCCTCCATGCCTTCTTTCTCCAGCCCTGGCATCCAGGCAGGAAGGACCAGCACTCTTCCACTTCTCCCCTGCAGCTGCACAGGTCCCTCTAGGACAGCGGTTCTCAACCTGTGGGTAGCGACCCCTTTGGCGGTCGAACGACCCTTTCACAGGGGTCGCCTAAGACCATCCTGCATATCAGATATTTACGTTACGATTCATAACAGTAGCAACATTACAGTTATGAAGTAGCAATGAAAATAACTTTATGGTTGGGTCACAACATGAGGAACTGTATTTAAAGGGCCAGAAGGTTGAGAACCACTGCTCTAGGAGCACTGGGAATCCAAGCACCTTGATTAGTCCTCCCTCCCCACCCCCCACCCCCAGGCTAAGTGCACAGAGCTCTTGCGACACATGATTCATTTCTCACTGTCCACCTTTCTCCTGAAATATTGAGAAGAATTTCTGGTGAAAAAAACTCTTCATTGCAATATAATAATAAAAATCTGAAGAGTCAAATAAATGCAGTTGCTTAAAACTAAAATTAAATATATGTTGTCTATAAAAATGTATGTGATGGTAATTTGGTAGAGGGCATGGTTGAAGAAAGACTCCTGTAATTTTCCCCCTCACTGCTGCCTATGAGTCTTGTTTCCACTAACTCAGTGTAGCAGACACATTGCCTTGCTGTTCTGAATATGCTGTGCATATTCTCCAGCACATCTTTCTAGACACCAAATACCACCTTTTGCTTTCTGCCTAAACATTTGTGTGTATATCAGACTTCTCTGAACAATTATGAATAACAAGAAAGGGGCTACATAACAGATAATTCAACATTGGACACTCAACTTCACTGTTCTCAAAAGTCCCCTGGCTATTGACTACAACCCAACACAGATCCCCTTAAAAGGGAGAAGGAGGATCCCAAACTGAAAAGAGACCAGAGGGGAAAGATTTAAAAGAAACAAGAATATAGAGTCATTTAGCCTAAAAGACCCTCAGAGCAAGAAGCAAGATGAGTAATGACCATTTATATTGAAGACCTTCAACCAAATCAACTGCTTCTCATTTCCTTATCCTATAACATTCAAACTGTTGAGAGAAATATAATGGTACTTAACAGATTTATCTTTGAACTATATTATGTATATATAAATCCACTGTTTTCAGTAATACTATTACAGTATGAAATTTAAGGTTATTGGCTTTCACACTGCTTTAGAAAATATGATGCAAAAAATAGAGACATAGAAACTATCTCATAAATGTGCATAAAATCTAAAAGTACATTTACTTTAGATTTTAATACATATGTCTAATTTTCACCAGTTTTCTTTTTCTCTTTCAATCTTTCTGAGTACACACACACATACATATATATGATATTGTTATGTTGTACAATAAATGTATAGATTAATTACTATTTCAAATAAGCCCATGGAGTTTCGAAAGAAATAAGAGTGATGGTTCCTATTTTGATTTTAGGGAAACTGAAGCACAGAGGAGTTAAATGCCTTCCTTACCACAAGGTCACAGAGAGAATCTATGCCGTGGGGAGAGGGAAGGGGTCTTTCCTTCGCTGCACGCTATTTTATATGTTAACCATCATGCACATGCTAAGTCAATGGATGCTGGCACTTTACATAAATATATGATGATGCAGTGCTATATGTAATAAAAATCTGAAGCATGAAATGTGGAAGCAATTCAAGAAAACAGATCTCACATTTTTGCCTTTGTCAGAGTCAGAATCTGACATGCTCTGATTAAAATTCAACATCTGCAGGCATTTAAAATTAAAATATACAGGTATTCGTGTTTTCCTCCTTCCACAATGTTTTATTGCTGCTTTTTTCCATCTTAAATATTAAAAACATTACATTATTTTATTTCATATGTCGAACTTCATGTCTCAGTATATTACACATTGCCCTTTCACCCCAAGCTCTGGTTCAAATCCAGCTCTTAGCTAAGGAAATAAAAACCATCTGAAAATATTTAGCAGACACATCTCAAGGCCTAATGGACTACAGTTTACATTAACTTGACAAACACAACAAACAAACAGATTTGCCACAAATTAAAATGTTTACGTGAAAATATTCGGGAATGAGCAGTATGGAGAGGCCTCTCAGACCAACCTAAAAGCTATGCCTTAATTTCACAGAGAATTTGAAACAAAGATGGAGAAAAATCTGGGCTGCACCTGTCCCACCCAAAGCAGGTGAATGAGGTTCCAGATCATAGAAATTTTCCTCCACCATTTTGTGGTGGGAAACTGCAGTTTGGAAGGACCTGGGGCGGGTGCGGGGGGAGGGTAAGAGAAAACAGCTCTAATAGAAATTGTTGGCTGTATCACATCACTCCTTTGTTCATGCAAAAATTATTTGCCAAAGCCTGCACTGCACTGACGCACTTTGCTAGGCACTTTTTCATTGGTGCCCTCCAGAAAATAAAGGTCACTTTGACTTAGAGACCAATCAAAGATAAAAGTCTGTTTATTCTCCTGAGGACCAACTTTTATGAATAAGTTTATATTTCACGATTTAAAAACAAGGAGACAATAAGCCACAATGTTAAATCCCCAGGAGTTGAGGATCACAGACCTTCAGAGGCAAGGGGGTGAGCCGGAGGTGATGGGCTGTGGGAGGCTGAAGAGTACATGCCCCCTATAAAGGCAAATGCCATGAAGTCCAAATACATGAAGCCACCAGTGTGCGATCTCTGTGCCACAGCGACTCTCTAGGCCCCACATTTGATGACTGCAGGATCACCACCCTGATGGGTCTAGTCTCTGTCCTTTCCTCCAGCACCTCCTCCCTCCCCCATTGCCTCATCTTCAGGAAACACTAAACAATTGCAACTATAAGGGGGAGCAAATAATTCAAGTCCAAATTTACCTTATGAACTCAACTCAGTCCCATGTGACTATGACTAGACAATCAAGTGACTGGGGATGGGATTCTGTAGTGGAGACTGAAATGGGGAGAGTTGTGGTGTTTTCCCCAATTGTCTACTAGTTATTCTGGCAAGCACTCCCAAATCCGGAAATTGGTTGTTTTTTCTTATGTTGGACATTGCTCTTTGGGCCAGTCTCAATATGCAGATGAATTTCACACTTCATGTGAAGGGTTTTATATTAGAAATACCACAAAGTGGGGTCAAAGGTATGCTCTCTCAAAGAGTAGTTTTCATGAGTAAACAAAACGGAATTTTCATTGCTAAAAGTTAAGAGATTTACTTACTTAACCAATGAACCAACCAACAAACATTTATTGAGACTATTACTTCCATAATACTGCAGTCTCTTATTAGTAACCATATAATATGTCTTAGCCAGTGCGGCTCATTTGATGGAGTGTCATCCCATGCACCAAAAGGTCATCAGTTCAATTCCCAGTCAGGGCACATGCCCGGGTTTCAGGATCGATACCCAGTAGTGGGCATGCAGGGGGCAGCCAATCGATGTTCTGCTCTCACATCAATGTTTCTCTGTCCCTCCCTCTCCCTTCCTCTTTCTCTAAAATCAATAAAAAACATTTAAAAAATAACCATATAACACTATTGTAAGACCTGTTCTTACTTGCCAAAAATCTAAAACTTGGGTAAACAGGCAAGACTTACTATGAGGAAACAATTCTAATTCCAAGGTCTAGCACTGTGTGTGCTTGGTCCGCAATAGATGTTTAATCATTTCTTACATAAGTCTAGAAATGAATGTTAAAATTTGAGGTACAGATTATAAATTCTATAGATCCAATAAAAGAGAGCGTGTGGTTGCCCTAACCGCTTTGGCTCAGTGGATAGAGCGTCAGCCTGCGGACTGAAGGGTCCCAGGTTTGATTCTGGTCAAGGGCATGTACCTTGGTTGTGGGCACATCCCGAGTAGGGAGTGTGCAGAAGGCAGCTGATTGATGTTTCTCTCTCATCGATGTTTCTAACTCTCTATCCCTCTCTCTTCCTCTATGTAAAAAGTCAATAAAGTATATTTTTTTAAAAGAGAGAGAGAGCATGTGGCATTTCTTGAGCTCCTCTGACTATGGAACTAGCTTTCCGGAAGTTCCTTAGGAAATCATGTTCCATGGAACTCACTTTGGGGGATTCTCGCTCAGAACTCCTTTATGGGAGAGGTGTAATGCCTAGTGGGTGTTGCTAGGAGCAAAGAATTAGATGGATGAGGGGGAAATCCAGGCAGAGAGAATAACAAAAACAAAATAAGGTGGAAGTCAAAATTAACCTAGAGCATGGGAGGTCAAAGAAATTTACCCATACAGTTATAACTTAAATCACTAGAGAGTGAACTGGTTTCTACAATATTCTGCCTGGCCAAATAGTACCTGTTTTAGCTGAAATAGACAGTGAAAGCCTGAGCTAACCTTGTGACAGTGCAATAAGCACTTAGATTCATATTCCCTTGGAAAACTAGTTAAAACGTATTTGAGGTCCAGAGCACAGACCACCAAGCATAATAGTTTCACAGTTCTCTTATTACAAGCATCTGAAGAAATTGGGATGGGGGGCAAGGGTGGGAGAGGAATATGGGGGAAAGTCTTATTTTTATACATTTTTTCAAATTAAGATACACGTACACAAGGACAACATTTGAGGTTCTAGATGCTTTTGTTTCTTCACTGATTTTTTTTCTGTATCTCACAATGGTCTTCTAAAGGCATGATCATTTCTTACATCTCCTTTACTTTCATTATTTTATAGCTGCTTTTTCTTCTGAATGAATTTTTCAGAAAATTTAGGTTTGCGACAGGATTTTGATAGCCTTTTCTGTCCTGTCTTGGATGGGCACTAATTAGTCGTGTGTGCTGAGTGAATTGCTGATTCTTTATTTCAGTTTCCTCTTTTGCTGTAAAGGGAGCAAACCAGCAGACGGGCTTCCAAAAATCTCCTTATTCTTTCTACTAAGCGCTATTTGTTGTTGTTATGGTTGTTGTTAATTCTCATTCAAGGGTATTTTTCCATTGATTTCTAAAGAGGGTGGAATGGAGGGAGAGAGACAGAGAGGGAAACATCAGTGTGAGAGGGATATCTATTGGTTGCCTCCGCATGTGGCCTCCAACCCCTCTATCCCCCACCCCCCAACAGTGCAGGGGATAGAACCTGAAACCGAAGTACCTGCCCTTAATCAGGAATCGCACCCAAGACGGGTTGGTCCACCTAGCCAAACCAGCTAAGGTCTAAACGCTGTTTTTGATATTGAGACAAGGCCTGTCAGGTGAAGGAAGTCCACAGCCAACCTAAGCCCTCACTTAGGATCACTATAACCTGGAGACAGCCCTTTCTCTGTGCTTGCATCCTCTCTTTGCAGCACCATCACCACACCCAATCACTAGATGCTTATGACAATTTTACAGGTCTGTCTTTTCTACCAGAATGGAAAATGCTTGATTTAGGGGCCATATGTTTTTCATCTTTGCTTACCTAATCCTATTTCAGGATGCAACACCCAGAGGTAGTATGTCCTAGTAGTTAGGAACACAGGCTCTTGCCCTGAGTGGGTGGAATCTAGGCTCAGCCAACTTACAGGTTGTATGGCCTTTGGAAAATTGCTTATGTTCTTTATGCCTCTGTTTATTCACCTATGAAATGAGGATAAAAATAATAGTTATTACCTTGTGGTGGAATTAAACAAGGCTAGAGTACTTAGAACAAATACTTAAAATATTAGCTTCTTTTCAGAAACCAACAGATACTACTAGATATTCAGTAAAAGTTTGAACAAAATAAGTTTATCAAAATAAAAGGTTACATTGGAATAGAATTGATTATATATATATATCTTATCTAATAAAAGACAAAAAGGGTAATTGACCGTACCTTCGCTATGCTTCCCATTGGCTAATCAGGGTGATATGCAAATTAACCGCCAACAAAGATGGCGGCCGGCAGCCACACAGCTGAACCGAGCAGGAGGCTTGCTTGCTCCAGTGATGGAGGAAGCCAAGGTTCCCCACCTGCCGCGGCCTGGCTCTGAGCTTTGTAAGCAACAAAGTTTCAATTATAGAAGCTAAAAAAACCCCAGATGCCTGCTTTC
>NW_005365869.1:43046-66083 GCF_000412655.1 Myotis brandtii
GCCTCTAGTGTATATATATATATATATATATATATATTATACACACACATAGAATTTGTGGGGGAAACAAAGTTGAATAAGACACTGTCCATGCCAGTAAAAAAATTGCAGACTACAAGGGAAATTAAGACATGCACATGGTAATTACAATACTAGATAGAATCTGATGAATGATCCATAAAAAGAAACAAAGTCTAGCAGGATAGAGGAGAGAGGAGATAATTTCCAACAGAGGGGATCAGTAAAGTCTGTGTGGCTGAGTTTGATATATTTTTCAACAGAATAGAACTGTGTTTACACAGTATCTGTTCCATCATCTCCCCCAATCTTCTTCCCCTGGAGATTAAATGAACAAAAATCCTTCTTTACAATACCTAAAAATTGAGGTTTAAAAAGTCAAATTTGTATCTTGTTTTGGCTACTAACTTAAAGTTATTAAGTTATATTTTCCAATTTATGTTTCTGAACAAGAACAGGGGATGGGTAGCCCCAAAGGGTTGTCTGCTGTTCTGTGCAACCAGAAAACTGTGGCTGCCAAGCACCAGAGGCATATGCATGAGTGTCACACCAAGAGAGCAGCCAAGGCCCCACTTGGGCTTCTTCTATTATTTGTCTAAAGTGGATGTTTTTCCAAGCAAACTGCACTGTCTTCCAAAAGGAGATCCATCATACTTGTCTCTGTGGTTACAGAGCAGTAATCAAAATGATGGGGTGATGGTGCTTGGGCCAAAGGAAAAGATGCTCCAGCTCAGAGGGTCCTCCTTTGCCAGGTCCTTTTCAAGAACAAAGACATCTTTGGAATGAAAATGCAATGACTGACCTTGAGGGAACCCATCCCCAGGGTTTGACTCTCAGGGAGTTTTAGACACTTGGGAAACCCAACGCAGCTGCTGAGAGCTTTCACCCAGATAAGACAGCGCAGAACCACTTTACATTTGTCCAGTGATGTAAAGACTCCTCAAACTCTAGAGCATTAACTCACATATTGGGAGTGTGGGTGATTCCGGGATATATATCCAGATTTCCATCCCCTGCAAATATATGCACTCCTAACTGCACCAAGATTATTGCTGAGTATTTTTCTGAAAGTTAGAACTGTAAATTCCTTGAAATTTCAGCCAAAATACATACCTATCCTTAAAAGTTCATTTTTTAAAACCTTTTAATAGCTCTATATTTGAAATTATTCTTGTTTTGCATTGTCTCAACACATTTGACTGTTTTCAAATAACCAAATCTGAGTCAAGTGCAGAATTTTAAGTACTCGCCTCGTACCATTACCTACAGAACACCTCCAGGGAGTTCTGAGTGCACCAGCACTATTCCTTCTTCACTGAACCCTCATCCGATTTCACTCCAGGCTCCCTTGGACAGGTTAATCTCAGGCATTGTCTCCTCAAGCTGCTCTTACCACCGTTTCAATGGATTCCTTACCCCACCTCTTTCCTCTTTTTCCTTGCAATTCTAGAAGAGGATTATGCCTATATCTCCAGAAATATTGACCTCCATTCCTATTTTAGTTGTGAGTCTCTTCTTCCACGAAGGAGGTCTGCCTCTTAGTCCTATATTCTTTCCCAGGCAGCACCTTTTCCAGCTCTTTCTCCCTGGACCTAGAACATATACCTATATGTCTATTTCTTAAAAGGTTATAATCTTCTCATCATCATCATCATTTTCATCATCTATCATTTATTGATGACCATATGCCAGGCACTGTGCTAAGAACTTTATGTTATTATTTCACTTAATCCTCAAAATAATATTAAAAAATTAAAAAAATATTTCTGTCTTTGCAAGGTAACCTTCAAAGCTCACCACTTGGGATGGGTTGTCTAATTCTACTGTTTGGTTATTTTATCCAATCCTCTCTTTTTACTATGATCTGCTTTCTGTTTTCATGTCAGTCTTCTAAACCATCCCTACAGTGTCTCCAGATGAAGTTAACCCTCTTCCCCAAACATACCCCCTTATCCCTACAGATCTTTGGATCACTTCACATTCCAATAACCCATTTCTCTTTGATTAATGCCTTATAAATCCACACAAGGTTTGTTTCTAGACCCTTCATTCTGTACAGATTCTGTTTGGGTATTAATATTCTTCAATGGTTTAATTCTCTCTGACGATATTTGAGCTGTCACTCAGGCCTAAGCACTATTTCACACTTCCCTTCAACCCAATAAGACACCATTTGCCAAAGGTTGTACACAAATATCTTTACATACTTCTATGTTTATGTACATGAATTTTAGAAAAGCATGTGTATTGTCCATCAAATTTAAGATTCCATGAATATTTCTGCTCAGGAACTATTTAGGATTTAAAAATGATTGATCACAGAACTATTAAGTAAATAAGAATGTGATTATACACAAATAGAGAATAAAAATTGTGACAGTAACATTCAAGTTATGAAAACTATTGTAGAACATTTTGTTCTGTTGTCAAGAAGGAAATGGCCCCACATTCCTAATTATCTTCCCCTCTTTGTCTGTCTCTAAATTCTTTTACCTTACTTAGTATACTCAATGATATCCTCTAACTTCTTAGTCATTGAAATAATCCACATCTCTCTATTTTCTTCATTCTTTCTGTCCAGTTTGTCTCCAAGTTTTGCCAGACCTCCTGCACTCACATTTTTTTTCCTGTTTCCTTTCTGTTTCTTTCTTTTTTATTTCTTTTTTGGAATTGAATTTATTGGGGGAGACATCAGTTAATAAAATGGTACAGGCTTTAAAATGGAATAAAATAGGATAAAATAAAACATGTAAATACATAAGAATCTTTGTATTTTTGTGTTGTGGAAGAAAAGGGGCCACATGCTAACCTGACCCACTCCAGGGAGGCCTGTGTGGCAGCCTGGCCTTGCAAACTCAGAGACCTAAAGTGACCACCAAGGATGTTCTGAAATTAAAAACTTTTAAAAGTAAAAAGCAGTTTATAGTGGGTAGTCATGTCCTAGGCCTGGTATCTTCCCTAACAAAGATCAATTTTCTGCAATCACATTTTAATCCCTTAGCCAAAACCTTAGTTAACAACAGGGAAGCTTGTGTGGCAGCCTGGCCTTGCAAACTCAGAGACCTAAAGTGACCTCCAAGGATGTTCTGAAATTAAAAACTTTTAAAAGTAAAAAGCAGTTTATAGTGGGTAGTCATGTCCTAGGCCTGGTATCTTCCCTAACAAAGATCAATTTTCTGCAATCACATTTTAATCCCTTAGCCAAAACCTTAGTTAACAAGTTATTCAAACACACACACACACACACACACACACACACACACGCACACACACAACCTGTTGTCCAGCAAAAATTCTTCTAGAGCCATTTTAAACTATATGCCAAGTAAAAGCAAAAATTTGTAGCTGGATATATAACTATCATTTCCTTCCTAATTTCCAGTGCCATTGAAATTGGAAGAAGGCCATTTACAGAAGGGCTCACAGCTAGAGAGGTAAGTTTGCAGGATAAGACTGTTTCAACTTCTGCCAGTAATATCAGAACAAGTGAGACAGTTACTCTTTCCCAAATGCATGCCCTCAGCTAGTTTGCCAGTGCCTGCCTCCATCACACCTGTTGCCCACATCTGTCTCCTGAGTGACCTCTCACTGCAACCATCATCCTCTGCAATCAGTTCTATGAAGTTTAGCCCCAGACTCCCCATACCAGTTCCTCCATATCCAACCCTCTACCAAACGTGGTCATCATGTCCTCTGGAACTCCTACCTCATTGGCTGTCCACTTTTCTAAAGTTATCTCCTCTCTCACCGTGATTTATTTATCTGACATCATTTCTCCCACAGTTCTCAGAGAAGACTGCTTTTACCTGTACTCTGTGCCAATACTCACCACCTCTCTATCTAGAACTTCAGGCTATCATTTGGTTCCACAATCACTCAGTAAACTCCACTGAAGTATACCCTGTCCATTTACACCATCTTCTTCATGAATTTCAGATTTCTACCAATCACCCAATCCATTCTCATACTCCTAAGTGCTGCTAGAACCTGGTTGAGTTGTCCTTTTCATCTTATTCAAGGCCACTGCCTTCGATGACTTAAAGGTTCAGCATCCAGGACTTTTCTTATTCTTCTTAATCCTTCTGTCACATGACATAGCTGACTCAAACCTCCTTAAATCCAAGTCCTCCTTTGCCTTCTGATTATTCTGACACTAATTATTCTGATTCTTCCTTTTTTACTCCAAACACTGCTTCTCCATCTTCTTCTCTATTTCTTTCTTCCTTCTCTGTTCCCTAAAACATTGTGTCCTCCATGACCCTGTTCTTATTTCCGTTTTTATCCTCACCCTCTAGAAATCTCATCTATTCCAATAAATCAAGCCTGCTAAAACTCTACACTGTTAAATCTGTAATTCTGACACCTTTACAAAGCTTGATGGTCAATTTCATCTGCTTGGTGAGCAGTTCCCTCTATATGTATTTTTGGCATCACAATATAAAATTCCTCTCTCCTCTTGGTTTCCCTATTTCTATTAGTGGTACATTTTCCAGTTATACAACTTAAAACTCTGCTGCTTCTTTTCTCTCTGCAGACACATCTATACATTCCTGTCAATTGGTTTCTTGTTTTACCTTTCAACTGGTCTCTTTTCTTTTATTGTAAGACGAATAGTATTATTCCTATAAGGTGAATATCATCATCTTCATTTTATAAGCACAAGTTTAGCGGTTAAGTATTTTTCCCAGTGTTACATATTCAGAAAGCAACAGTGGCACAGGATTAAAATTCAGGTCAGTCTTAGGCAAGAACATGGGCTTTCCCTCCCATCAAACTATTTCTTGAAAATAAGAATAATATAAAATATGTGTGATTAGAAATAAATGTTTCTACTCTTTATCATTATTTTCTGTAAAAGCCTATATTACCCTTGACTTTATGCCTAACTCTTTGAGGCATAAAGTCAAGGGTAATATTAATTTCTGCCAACTTCTGAGTGTGGAAATGGCAAAAAGGAGAGATGGCACAAAATATCTGAATATGCTAAATATGCCTGAGTATTAGGTAAAGTTTCCCCTGTAAATATTATCTCTTTAAAAAAGAGTCATCTCTCACTCAGTCCAGTGTGGCTATGGAATATCGTTCTGTACTCCGAAAGGAGGTCACAGGTTCAATGCCTGGTCAGGGCACATACCCAGGTTGCATGTTTGACACCCGGTCAGACTATATACAGCCAAGAACAGACTATTTTATAGCCATCTCTACTCTTTTTATTGTTATTCCAACTGCAAAAGTTTCAAGATTCTTTCTTTCTCTCTCTCTCTCTCTCTCTCTCTCTCTCTCTAATAAATAAGAACATATCCTTGAGTAAGGATTTTAAAAAAGAGAGTCATCTAAATTGAGTATTTGCCAAGTATCTTATATCATGGGGATGCTCTCTCAATGTATTCTGAACACACACACAGAAAAACACCACTGGGTGGGGGGGATCCATTAGTTTGAAATAGCCTCAATCAATGCTAGTTTTGGAAGCTTGTATGAGTTACTGATATGAGCAGCTTTTTAAAAAGAAAAAAATACCATAGATTTAGTCATTATTCTTGGATATTTGACTATTTCACATGTTGGATATCAGACTTTCAGGGTTCACTTAAGAAGTTCTATTTTGGGGTTCAGGGGAGATTTTTAAATTTTCTATTATGCAAATGGGTACATGTGTTTGGGATAAAATTTGTAGTACAGTATTACACACTCAGATTAGAAAATGAAAAAGAAGAGATGACAATAGGCTCTGGAAAAATGTATGAGGTGATTTGTAAAACAGCTCCAGTGATGACGTTTCTGCTGCATCTTGGCTGTCTTCAAGGTTCATGCAAAGCGCTCAGCTGTGAACTCAAAAATATTGGTTCTAAAATAATATATCAGTATATGTAAGGTGTGGTTGCAAGTAAACATGTGAGATTAGGTTAACAAAGAGCATTGGTAAAAATTTAACTCATTAATATTCATTATACTTACCATATTTAAGGTAGCCAAAAGGTTTATTTGGAGGTTATATTACGAAAAAAAAAACGGAGTCTCACCGTACATTGAGGTTGGCTTTAGTCTGGGCGTTCATGGGGTGCATGGGTGCGTGCAATGTTGGTGTAGGTAGGTTTGGGTGGATGGACAACTGGCTGAGGGACTGGCTCAGGATAAAAGACTGGTAATATATTTTCTTACCATTTTATAGCAATATCATAAGCTGTACTAAGAAAGATTGGGACACTCTGATCTAGAGAAATTTTAGTTCATTTTGTTCTATTCCCAGAACTGCGAGTGCTCACTGGATATTATCATTGATAGGATGTGCCATGAGGCTGTTTACGCAGCATCTTTCTGATTTGTTACGTAACACAAAAGAGTGGAATCTGAAAAACACAAAAAGTGGAGAAATGTTCAGCATAATCAAGTTGTGTGTGATACATATTTAATCCTGTCTGTAAGTTCCTTCAGCACTTGTGGAAACCCACTGTTGGGCTTTTTCCTCGCTAAAAGGCCTTCTTTTGTTGAGCAATTTCAATGTATAGTTACATTTTGAACTGTTGCCAGCTAAAATTCTTGCATTAGGCTCATGGCTGTCTGTTCCACCAAGACAAATAAGAACTGGCCCAACCCCTCATTTGAGTGCATTGTTCATGGTGCTGAGCAGTGATTTTCCATATCTGCCTGTCTTTGCGCTCACCCCAGGAGGAAGGGTGAGCCTGGCTTACTGAGTTCTCATTTCTCACAAAGCAGCAACATCTGGAGGGCTGAGCTTGTTGGCAGGTCCAGCCCGAAGGAATTCAGCCATGGTTCCGATTGGCTCTTATCAGTAGGTGTCACTAAAGACAGCTACAGAGACAGAAAAATAAATAGGCCAATTAAGCAATGCCAAGAACAGACTATTTTATAGCCATCTCTGCTCTTTTTATTGTTATTCCAACTGCAGAAGTTTCAAGATTCAAATTATTCTCTGGCTTCTTTTTTTCCCTGCTGCAAATGAACATTTTTCCATTTTCCAAGTGCCTTCCTTTTGAGTTAGAGCGTGGGACATTTAATTAATAAATGTTCTTTGTGGTGCCTGATGTAGTGCGTTAGCAAAATGAAAACAGATGGAGATGAACTCTAACACTTTGTTGAGATGAAGCTCCAGCCACCTGTTCATCGGCACACAGGCTAGTGAATGCGTCAGACACTCCTCTCTCCGCACCATGAGCCACTCGGCACATGATGTACACACATCCCACCCAGCCGTGCCCGTGTGTCCCCAGAGGATGCAAGTGTGGGAACCCCAGTGTGAGATCACACATTTCCGAGGAGGTCAGAGGGGAACGCCCAGGCCTCTTTCTAGACAGCGGCCGTACTTATCCACAATGGCCACCATGCTCACAGGCTTCATTCTTAGGTGGCTGACACTTTCCCACTTGCAAAGATATAAGCCAACTGGCGAGCTCTAAATTCGATTTTCAAATCCAAGAAAAATCATACATATAGAGAACACTGATATTCTGAATTAGCAGATATCTCTTATACATTCACTCGTAGTTATCTGAGGAAAAAACAGTTGGTAACCATTCAAACCATGAATGCTCTTTGCAAAATTGACTGGGAACAGTATAAGGGCATGGATCCCAGTGCCAGCACAATGTCTAGAACATGGTAGGCATCCAGGCAATGTTCATCAAATAAATGAAGCATCGCCCTAACCGGTTTGGCTCAGTGGATAGAGCGTCGGCCTGCAGACTGAAGGGTCCCAGGTTCGATTCCAGTCAAGGGCATGTACCTTGGTTGCGGGCACATCCCCAGTAGGGGGTGTGCAGGAGGCAGCTGATTGATGTTTCTCTCTCATTGATGTTTCTAACTCTCTACCCCTCTCCCTTCCTCTCTGTAAAAATCAATAAAATATATTTAAAAAAATGAAGCATCCGCTAACTCAGAATAGCAGTCAAGTGTTCTATGGGTATCGTATATATGGCCTCTGCCAACCATTATGTATGCTAAATTTGCATGCAGTTTGGTGGGTCTTTCATGCTTTCTGGTTTCAGGTATATTCCAACTACCTCGGTAGATAGATCTTTAGGGCTAAAGACCAAACCAAATGACTTTTAATTCTAAATTACTTATAATTATGAATGTAAAAACAAGTAATCATCATCATCATCATCACAGCTGTCACTTATTGAGTACTTACTCTGTGCCAGACTGAGTTCTAGAAATTATTTCATGTAATCTCACCACAACCTTATGAGATAGATGGGATTATTATCTCTATTTTACTTATAAGAAAACTGGAACCTAACCTCATTAAGTTACTTGTTTAAGGCAGTGGTTCTCAACCTTCCTAACGCCGCGACCCTTTAATACAGTTCCTCATGTTGTGGTGACCCCCAATTTCATTGTTACAAATTGAACATAATTAAAGCATAGTGATTAATCACAAAAACAATATGTAATTATATATGTGTTTTCCAATGGTCTTAGGCGACCCCTGTGAAAGGGTCGCGACCCACAGGTTGAGAACCGCTGGTTTAAGGGGACACAGAAAACTAAAGAGCCAGGTTCAAAATGGGTTGGCTGACTCTAAACTGTTCTTTTAACCAGTACTTTACAGCCTTTCTCCTAACATGCAACTATTATTAATAAATCTTAATAAAGAGAATGGAGGGTATTTTGGGGAGAGGAAAGAGAGAGTAATTTACACTGTGGGATTTATTGCTGGGATTTTGGTGTTTAATATATGCTGAGGAAAAAAGGTATTGCTTGTTTCCATGGCTAAAGATTATTTATATTTACAGCACTGTCCTCTAATCTCCATGATCAACAATTAATAACTAGTGGCCCTAATTTTCACCATGAACATTCTTCTCTGGCATCTTTCTGCAATTTTAGACTCTCAAGTCCAAGTTACATGATGTCACTTTCATTTATTGGATATAATTACTAAATTATAAAGGCCATAAATCCACATTCTTGTATTCTCCAAGTTACATGATGTCATATTCATTTATTGGGTATAATTACTAAATTATAAATGTCATAAATCCATATTCTTGTATTCTCCAAAAAATTGTTCTGTGAATTGAAAATTACACACCAGAACTCAGTCCCACTAGCCCAAGGTTCTCCCACCTCCACAGTTCCTCTACAGAGACCTCTACAACAAGAATGTCAAATTTCCAAATCTAAAGGAATACATATCCAGCTTTAAAAAAAAAAACTGGTGAAGGTATTGCTTACCCATTTTAACAGACTTCATTATTCATAAAAAACCGAAATATTTATTTTTATGAGATTGTATTCCAGAAATATTTTCTCTTCTACCAAAGCATAGCATGTCCACAACAGACAGACATACACCATCACATTTCAAAGAATATCGCTTATCGATCATCCCAGCTGAAGAACATCCTTGCAGAATTTTATTTGTAAGAGGCTTATACTCAGAAAGCTATCTTTAGAAGTTAATCCACACTACATTTAAGAGTCCTCCTGATGGCAAGTGAGAGCAGAGCATTTAGTGGGTGGTTATCATCCTTTTTGTCAAGATCTGTGATGTGTTTTATGCAGATGAATCCAAATATAGGAAGTGATTCAGTGAAAGTATGTTTGTTAGTAATAACAATTTAGAACAAGCTTTGGTAGGACCCCTAATCCTTAAAGATTCATTTACAAAACCCAAATCTACAAATATCAAAGACCTAGTAAGAAGACTAGGATACTGTCTTGTACTACAAAGAAGATGAAAATAAATAACATTATTTTTTGCTTTTTAATTGGTGCACAATTAACATGAAAGGAAAGATGAGTGTCATGAAAGATTTGACTTTGAAGGAATGAAAGATGACTACCATTAGGAGAATCAGGAAAGGATTTTTTAAAAGAGGTTGCATTTGGGATGGACCTTAAAGAATATGTAGAATTCTTTGTTGAAAATCAATGAAATGGAACAGCACTGGGTCTAGAACTATGCCCATGTGTTGTAAATTTGGGATCACTCGCTCCAGCAGTAGCAATAGAAGCCTTGGAAGCTAGTCAATCGCCAGGAAATGGGGTATTGAGAAGATTAACTTGTACGAGCAAGTGGGCAAAATGCTTCTGAAGGATGAGAGAAAAACATGTATGTGCTTTAGGATCACACAGAGCCCATTCCTTCTGATTATCTTTCTATTATATTTTATTTTTTAAATATTTTTATTGATTTCAGAGAGGAAGGGAGAGGGAGAGAGAGAGAGAAACATCAATGATGACAGAGAATTGATGGCTGCCTCCTGCATGCCCCTACTAGGGATGGATCCCACAACCCAGACATATGCCCTGACTGGAAATTGAACTGGTGACCTCCTGGCTCATGGGTTGATGCTCAACCACTGAGTTATGCCGGCCAGGCTTTCTATTATATTTTAAAGTTCATATATTCAGAAGTTCAATTTCCAAAATGATACCTACATACTTTCGTATCTATAGAAAAATACCTGGTTTTAAAAGAAATTGATTTTAAAAAAATCAATGATTGTTCATGAAGGCCTTGAATTACCAATCAACTATAATCATCAGAAAAGGCATAGTCTCAAATAACTCATGAGGAATGGTGGGGCTCAGGATTCTACTTTCCAATTGCATACAATTCTCAATATACTAGTATAGCAATTAAAATAAAATGCATTCTTGAGCAGTCACACAAAAAGAGTGAATCTACATAAAACTGCAAAGTTGTACCAGTCTTCTGTCTCCCTAGTTACATAACCAGAACAACACAGATTACTACTCACCCACCACAAGGTTAACTGGCCCTCAGAAAATGGGCAAATAGCTTCTTTGAGACACTGAGACTTGAATCTCAACTATTAGAAGTCATTTGACCCCATTAATAAACCCTGGAGGTTTGTAAGGGGACTCGTGATTGTGCTAGAAATCGAGACATTCTCAGATGAAAGAAAACTAAGAGGATCTGTCACCAGCACAGCTAACCTAAACTAGTGATGGAAGAAAGTTTGCTAAACAGAAAGAAAATGATAAAATTAGGAACCCTGTAACATTAGGAAGAGGAAATATAGTGAGTGACAATGTGGATAACTATAATAGACTTTCCACTTGAGTTTCCTAAATTATGTTTGATGATGCAAGCAAAAGTTGTAACACTGGCTGATGGGATTTTAAATGTGTAGAGGAAATATTTAAGACAATTATGTTATAAATAGAGTAAGGTAAAGCAACATAAAGGGAGGTGATGTTTGACACTTTACCTAAACTCGTAAAATGTCAACAGCCATAGACTGCAATGATAAATTATGTAAGATATACATACCACTATGTCTACCACTTATATACTATAACTTTACAGGCTTTAAAACTTTTAGAAAAAAATCTTCAGGACATAGGGCTAGACAAGGAATTCTAACACTAAAAACATGATCCATGAAAAGAAAAAAATAGATGAAATGGACCTTACCAAAAATAAAAACCTCTCCTCTGCTTGAGACCCTGTTAAGAGAATGAATAGACAAGCTACGAATTAGGAAGAAATATTTGCAAATTGCATATCCAACAAAGTATTAGTAGCTAGAAAGTGTAAAAAGCTCTCAAAATTCAACAGTTCTTTTTTAAAAAAAACAATTGCAAAATGGGCAAAAAACATTATCAGATATTTCACTGAAGAGAATATACAGATGGCAAATATGCACATGAAAAGATGTTCAGCATCATTATTCCTTAGGTAAATGCAAGTTAAACCACAATGAGATGTCACTACACATTTATCATAATGGCTGAAATAAGAGATACTGACAACACCAAATATGGACAAACTGGGTAACTTATATGTGATTCCTGACAGGACTGAAAAATGGTACAGTCACTCTGAAAAACAACTTGGCATTTTCTTAAGACAAAACAAAAAACAAAACAAAACTAAACTAAGCATTCAACTATCATATGATTTGGCAATTTTAATCCTGGGCATTTATCCCAGAGATATGAAGACTTATTCACACACAAATCTATACACAAATACTCACCTCAGCTTTAGTCATAATAGCCAAAAACTGAGAACAGCACAGATGTCCTTTTCCAGGTGAAAGGTTAGACAAATTCTGGTACATCCATACCATGGAATATTACTCAGCAATAAAAAGGATCTGACTACTAACACATGAAATAACTTGGATGAATATCCAGTGAATCATGTTCAGTGAAAAAGAGCCAATTCCTCAAAAATCACATATTGTATAATTTCATTTATATAACATTCTCAAAAGGACAAAATTATAGAAATCAATTAGTGGTTGCCAATGGTTAGGATAGTGGGTTGTAGCTTTAAAATGGCAAAGAGAGGGATTCTTGTGGTGATGGAAATGTTCCGTATGTTGACTGCATTAATGTAAAAACCCTGGTTGTGACATTGTACTACAGTTTTGCAATATGTCTCCATTGTGGAACTGGGCAAAGTGTGCAGGGGATCTCTGTATTGTTGCTTACAACTGCAGGTGAATTCACAATGATTTCAAAATTTAAAATGTAATTTAAAAAACTCTGGCCTCAGTTATTTTCTTAAGTTTAAACTAGAGGCCCAGTGCACGAATTCATGCACAGGTGGGGTCCCTCAGCCTGGCTGGAGATCGGGGCCAATCAGGGCTATCTTGCCCAGTCCCAATCGGGCGGGCCTGGCTGGCCAGGGGAAGGGACTGCGGGAGGTTGGCCAGCCGCGGGAAGTTGGCTGTGAGAGTGCACTGACCAGCAGGGGGCAGCTCCTACATTGAGCATCTCCCCCCTGGTGGTCGGTGCGCATCATAGCTACCAGCTGGTCATATGATTGTAACAGTCACTTAGGCTTTTATATAGATGGATAAGATTCAGTAGGGAATCACTATATATTAATAGGCTATTTGGAAGATGGGAGTGAGAGAGGAAAAAAGGAAGGAAGGATGGAAGGGAGGGAAGGAGGGAGGGAGAAGAGTTTACAAAAGATCATCTGGCCTTTCTTTGGATCCTTCTGGGGACAATGGCGGCAGAAAGAACAACTGAGAGGTTCCAATAGGGTTCTAGAAGGTGAAATAGAATATATTGGAAAACAAAGGAAACTGCTCCCTTCGCAATAAAGACCATGAACTTACTCAATGTGAGGAAGAATTCCTCTTGGCATGAAGTCCCTGGAGTGTCCAAGAAAAATTGATGGCCCACAGGGTATGATTTTGCAAATTTAAAAGTTAAAATGAAATCTCCTATCTGTTCCAGCACATGTGTGTCCTTGCAACATGATATTTATGATGTGAATTGGGCTGATTAAATCCATTTTAGGGCCCAGGGATCTGCACAAGCTAAATATCCTCGTTCTCAGGGAGTGAAGAGCTTCATATTTCCTGTGCACATTTAGTCTCCCTGACATCAATAGGAAGCTGTTGGCGATAAGGAGAACTTGGCACCGGGGGCTTGGGGCGGAGGAGGTAGCTGTGCACAGTTGAGCGTCAACCTGAGTACAGGACTCCTCAGCTGTGATTCCATGAAACCTCTTCATGAGCCCCCACCAGGGACTCACAGACACAGAGGGGATTTACAAGAAAGTTTGACATGAGAAGCTTCTCAAAGTTAGTAAACACAGAAATGATGGATGCTAGAGATAGGGTAAACCTCATCATGGAATCTGGAGGAAGGCAACATTCCTGCCAAAGTCTAAAAAAGAAATAGCAAATGAAGCAGTGAATTAGACTTGATGCTGAAACCGAAGATCATTACGTATGCCAAGCCTGAACTCTTCTCCAAATTTTACAAAGTCAAGTCAAATTTTACAATAGGAAAAACTATGGTCCTCCTGCAAATATACCTCTGGTGGACCCTATGTCACCTGATGGCCAGAGCCTAGTACCCAAGAAACAAACATATCAATTTTCAAAGACGAAGGGAGGTCCGTGCAGTTCGTTATCCTCACTCTGGGCAACTCCCATTGCACCACAGACCTAGCAAATCTTCGCGTGAGGATTCTCCAACTGAGCTGGACCTGTCAGGCTGTTTACTCTTTATTAATATCACACTGGAATTACAGCACGAGGCCAAATAATGATGTAAAACCCAAAAGGAGGAATGCTGCTAATTGCCAAATTTGTTATGGAATTATCACATTTTCTGTTTCAGTGCTAAGCTCTCACTGAATGAAAGCTCCAAACACACACACACACACACACAAAAAAAAAACAAACCCATAGATCAATGTCAGACATAAAGGTTTGAGGTAAAAAAAATTCAGAAAGCGAGCCGGCAAACTCGGGCATTAGGTCCTTACACTAGACGCCTTTGAGAGGGACAATCAATATAAACATATTTGCTGTTGAGCAGAATAATAAACGCATTTCTGCATATAAACCCAAAGGCATAATGGATGTAGAGACGGCAAAAATCTGGTTCTTCTCTAAAGAGTTGGGCAAGTCTTTTATTAAGATTCATTTCCCTCTTGACCTTCAACCTGTCACTGCTTCCTGTCTGCCTTTCATGTTCTCTCACCTTGATGCAAGTCAAAATACTGTCTCGCTATACTGCTGACATTTTATTTTAGGTAACTGTAGGGTTTAACGTTGCTCGCCACCGTTCTTAACATATGGAAACAATTAATTCATTTTCTTTGCCATCATTAGGAGAGGAATCCCAGATATCCTCAATGTAACTTCATCATAGATTTCCCCTAACTAATTACATAATATCGAACCCATTTTCTTAAAAGTAAAACTTGCTGGTTAAGAAATAAAGAATGTCATTGCTTATAATAAACTCTGCATGCTACACTGTAATTTAAACTGTACTGTTATGTATGGTGAAGGACTGAAAGTTTAGAGTTACTCCCCTTGGCAAACATTTTTTTTAAGGATTGCTTAAATAAGCAGTACAGAAACCAGATGTCATTTGGTAAGAGTATCTGAATGACCAAAAATTTGCTGTCTGGGTATTTTTTCCTTTATAAAAACAAGAAAAATTCTTTGGATTTATATCATATTTAGCAGCTGTGAAACGGTGCAAACATCTGTTTGTACCTATGGGGAGCTGACCCGCGGGGTCCTCATCTCTTAATCACCGACCATCAAGCCAGTCTCACATGCACAGTTTATTGTTTTCTTTGCCGTTGCCTCCCGCACTTCAAAGTTTTCATATGCTCATGTGCTATTGGCAGAATGGAGGAACTAATCCATTCATTATAAGACCAGATGATTAGAATTTTTTGAGACATGATCACAGCATTCTCTCCACCCAGCCATGCCCAGAAACACATTCACATTTGCCTCTAAATTCATTTTGGAGTGTCTACGCGTACTCCAAATAATGCAAGATTTATGAGCCTCAAGCAAGATCATAGTAGCACATATACTGGACTGCACAAGGCCCACAGTCACCCTTTGGGGCCACAATCTTTAAAAAGTCATTTTAAAATAATTTGTTCCTTTATATATGCATACGGACATTACCTTCACTCTTATTTGGAGTTTTCCTATTAGAATTTTGCTCCATTTTTTAAAAAGAGCAATAATAACAAAAACAAAACAAAACAAAAAAGCCTCACCACACTCACGCACCCAGGGAATATCAGTTTCCAAAGGCCAACATTTTTACTGCACTTTATAAATAGGGAAAGTACGCTGAATTGGAATCGAAGCTTGCCAGGTCAAATCAGCTGCTTTATTTATATTCTTTTTTTTTCCTTTTTTACATCAAGTCTGCCAAATAAAGCATTCCTATTGCAAAAAAAAGAGAGAGAGTAGGAATCGGCCTCATTTTTATATATTAAAAATACTAATTAAAACAAAGTCTCCTTATAATTACAAAAAAAGGATATGTTATTTATAAGGATAACCCATCATAAAAATGCTCATTAACTAGGGTGATAAAAATTTTCCTGTAACAATTAATTCTTGAGCAGCGAATGCCTTTGGTGGCCCCGGTCCTATAACAGACATTCTCTACACTGTGTGCTGTTTGAAGCGAAGAGGAGGTCGTGTTATAGCTGTCTTCTCACCATGTGGAAATTCTACTTTATTGATTTCTCTATTTCAAACATTCCAACTGCCCCCATAGGGCGGAGTGGGAGGAGGATGTACACAACAAATTAAAGCCATAGGAATATCCAGGGACTTGAGGGAAAACACTAAGGTAAAAACCACATGCATAACACCTCCCTTTACATCCTGCTGGGTTCAAAGCACTTCTTGTAACTCGATGACACACTAAAGACTAGACCTTGGATTGGTCTCATCTTTATAAACAGTATAGTATAATGTCCATATTCTGAATCTGGGATCCATAAAACAGACTAATTCCCAAGGTACCAATAGGTGTTCCTGGGAAAAGAAGATTCCATGCTCAATTAAATTTGGGAAATATTTATAGAATGCCCCCTTTTTTTTTTTCGATAAAGACAAGGTCTGTTGGCAAATTAAAGGCTCTGAGAACTACTGCACTGAAGGCATGTTATATTGTTATTGTAAAAACATTAGAAATAATTTAAGACATAAGAAGATGTGAAGAATAATAAAATGAATACATGTACACACTTAGCATCTTAAGAAAGATTACAAACACCATGGATGCTTCCGTGTCTCCCTTATCATGTCCTTTCCATCTCTCAGAAGTAACAACATTGTGAATGTAGAGTTTTCCATGCATTTATTAATATATTTATTGTATTTCTATATATTCCTAAACAATGAATAGTTTTGTTTTTTATGTTTCCTAAAAGTAGTATAATATTCTAGGTATTATTTTGCTAATACTTCGGCGGGGGGTGGGGGGGGCACATATTATATTCATGAGACTTTAACATAGGTAGCTCTAGTTTTATTTTTCACTGCTGAATAATATTTAATTGTATGAATAATCACAATTTTTCCATCCAGTCTCCTGGTGAATATTTAGACTGTTTCTTTCTTTTGTTTTTTTCAATTACAAACAGTATTGAAATTGGTGTCTGAATAGACAGAGTAACAAAATGGAAGAGAATAGACAGGCCAGAAACAGATTCACACACGTGTGGAAATGTCACATATGATGGAGATGACCCTTGAAGATTGATTACCAAATAGTACAGGCACAATAATTTTTATATGTGGGGGAAAATTAGATCCTTACCTCACACTGTATCTCCAAATCAGTTCCAGATATATTATCAGTTTTAGGTATAGACTTAAATGTAAAAAACCAAAACATTAAATTTCTAGTAGAAAAAACATAAGAATATATTGGAGTAGGGTGGGATCCCTAAAACCAAACCTTACAAGATTAAATGTTGAAAAATTTAAGAAATCAGTCTATAGTTTAATTTAAAACTTCTATTCATCAAAAGCTACTGGAAAGGATAGGAAATACAGTCAATAATATTGTAATAACTATGTACGGTGTCAAATGATGACTAGACATATTGTGGGATCACTTTATAAGGTATATAAATGTCAAATAATTAATTATGTTGTATACCTGAAACTAATATAATATTGTATGTCAACTATATTTGAATAAAAAAAAGGAAAAAATGTGGTAAAAGGGTAAAAAACAAAACGAAAAAAAACAAGGCCCAGAATGAGGAAAGATATTTACAAACCATGTAACTCATAAAGGATTTGGATCCAAAATATATTTTAAAATACTCTAAATTTTATTTAAATCAGCATTTTAAAAATCATTTGAACCTTATTTAAAGAAATACCTATTAACATCTATGAAAAAAGGATTCCATAGGTACAATTCTATCTAATAAAGAGGGAATATGCTAATTGACCCTCATGCTGTAGCAAATATGGTGGTGCTCAAAGCCAATAAGGAGGGAATATGCTAATTGACTGCCCCGCCCTCAAAGATGGCAGCACCCACAGCCAATAAGGAGGGAATATGCTAATTGACTGCCCCACCCTCAAAGATGGCAGCGCCCACAACCACAAGATGGTGGCACCCAGTCCCCTCAGCCCACCAGCCACCCAGGGCCAGTCTGAGTTGCAGGCAAGCCTTGGATGGTGGCTTCCTAGCTGCCCAGGGCCGCCTGAGGCTCAGGTAACCAGAGCCGGCCAAGATTTGTGCTGCCGACAGTGGCAGCAGCAGAGGTGTGATGCGGGCATCACCTTCCCCTGATTGCCGAGTCGCCTCCCGCCCCTGAGGGCTCCCGGACTGTGAGAGGGGGCAGGCCGGGCTGAGGGACTCCCCCCTCCAGTGCATGAATTTTCATGCACCAGGCCTCTAGTTTAGAAAATTTTTATATTATGGGAATGCATGAAACGTGGGAAAACCTTAGCTGAGGTCTCTACCCAGCTCTTCATTCTTCAGCAATATGACCTAAAAACATTTCTTGCCTGTGCCTTGGAGTTTTACCTAAAATGTGGAATTAGCCCTATCCTTAGTTCACAAAACTATTAAATAGCATGGAATCTGGAAACTAGACTAATAATTACAGCTCAAGCTCAAGCGACCTGTAAGTACCTTGTGGTGACTTCTCATAAATCCTTTAACTTCACCAACAGTGGCAAGAGCTACCTTCAGGGCTTGGCTAGGGAAAATCAATTCTGGCAAATTCTGTCTGAAAGATTTCCTATTCTTATATAAATGTCTTCTCATCATACTTATTCTATTTCTCACTACCAAATACTCCCATTGTAGACAGCAAAATACAAAAGACAAACTATGCCTGGGGCTGAAATTTAACAAGACTATATTTTAAAATTTGGTTATTTAACTATTTCCTGAAATATACACATAGGCCAGATACATATGGACACAACAAAAAGCTCCTGGGAAATAAGCTGCATGAGAGTTTGAAACATACATAAAAGAAGTTAAAACAATTTTACCCCTATTTACAACTCCAAAGTATTCCCACTTAACTGAGGAAAACCATTTCAATGAAGAGACTAATACAGTTTATTCTTAAAGTTTAACTCCATCATCTATGGAGATGCCATTCTTAGCTGGGATTTGCATAGCATTTCTCTTCTGTTTTGCCATCAAGAAAAAGATTACAAATGCTTATGTGGAAAACCATTTTTGTGTGCAATGCAAGAGTAGAATCTTCCTTTGCAGGTTAAAGGAAGGCTATATTTTAATGGAAGGCTATATTTTGCAATACCAAAGTAGAAAAGGAAATATAAAGGAACTGCTTATAATTCAGATACTGGAGACCAATTGAAGAATTACATAAGAAACAAGCATAGGATAAGTGGTTGGCTTATTTTAAGTTCTATAAATTAACTTTGCAACTTCAATTTCCAGCAATATCACAAACTAGAATTCTGAAATGTTTTTTATTTTTAAAATGGTGCATAAAATATATTCAATATTTTTATTTAAAAAATTAAGGAGCTGCGAAGGTTAAAATGAAATAGGAATTCTTTGAGGTTATGGAGCACTAATAGCTTTTATTCTAAGGATATCTACTGTACCTTGACCTTCCATTTTGATGACTTTGGGGGATAAATCTACAAAGGTCTCTCTTGTGTCTACATGTTTTTTTGAAAAAGGCACTAGCTACCCTTTGTTCTACACTATGTTTCCAGAATGCTTGTTTACTGAGAAGCCTTGGTAGATAGAGATACTGTCTCCCCCTGGCATGAAAGCAGGCATGCTTAAATGGCCATTATGGAAGATTTGGGTTCCCTAAGCTCAGAGTTTCTGTCTAGTAATACAACCCACTGAATGTATAGAGGTCATCTGAAACGCTTTTATGTCACCTTGTGGGGAATGAGGCTTGGGAACTAATATAAAATATGACACTCTTGCTATAAAAATAAACTGTCCTTCATGTTTGACTTGGGTGTCTCAAGTCTTGCACTGGAATTCATGAAATTTGATTGCTTAAAATTAGGATAAAAATCTCAGGCTCTTCATAGTTCTTGACAATGCCTGAATGTTTTTAAGCCTAGGGGGGTATTTAAGATTTAAAAAAGCCAAGACTGCTCAAGGACTACAACCTTCTAGAAATCAACCCACTGGGCAGAAGGGATAACAAGGAAGCTTGGTACTGGCTGAAAGAGGAAAGCCATTCATAAGAATTCATAACCATAAGCTCTCTGTCACATGGGTGTTTGGACCAACTTTACCAATGTATGTGGTTCCAATCCTATATAATAAAACCCTAGTATGCAAATTGACCGAACGCAGAACAACCAGTGGAATAACTGTTCGTTATGACGCGCACTGACCACCAGGGGGCAGATGCTCAGCACATGAGCTTCCTGCTGGCAAGAGCAGTGGCGGTGGCAAGAGCCTCTCCCGCCTCCACAGAAGTGCTAAGGATGTCTGACTGATGCAGTGAGTGGGCCTAAGCCATCAGTCGGACATCCCCCAAGGGCTCCTGGATGCGAGAGGGTGCAGGCCAGGCTGAGGGACCGCCCCCCCCAACACACAAGTGCACAAATGTCGTGCACTGGGCTTCTAGTTGTTAAATAATTGAGTAGATCTAAATCAATGGTTCTAAACCTAGAGCAAATGTCCCCCCTCAGGCAATATTTGATGATATTTGAAGATACTTTTATCTGTGACAACTTGGGGAGGGTGATGCTATTGGCATCTAGTGTATAGAGGTTAGGCATGTTGTTAAACATCCTGCAACATACAGAACAGCTCCTCACAGCAGACATATCTGACCCAACATGTTAGCAGTGCTGAGGTTGAGAAATGCTGAAGAGAAATGCTCTAAATTATCACTGTGTGCAGCAGTAATAAAAATTTGTCTTGTGGGGCTAGAACTAAAATATACTATAAAAATAGAGTATACATAGAGAGGATGGTGATTTACGAGTTCTAAGATCTTTATCTAATTTTGGAAGAGAAAAAAAATACTGATTATCTGTAAACTTTGATAAGTTAAGTGGCCGTATTAAAATATTAAAGGTGAGTGGCCCTTATCGAAGCTGCAGTTGCTTCCACGTAGCTTTTTGCGGTCAAAAAGGAGCCCAGAGTGACAGCTTTCCTTGGCGGTCGCCGTTCTCTTTGCTGTAACCGATCTGCAACATTTCAGGAAAAGACAGTTAAAAGAAAAAAAAATATTAAAGGTGATTACTAAATGGATACATTTTAGAAGTTATTTTCTCTAAACTGGTAGAAGGAGGCTCCAGAATGAGAATAAAGAGAAAAACAATAAAGAGAAAACATGAAAGGGAAAAAATAAATATGTGGGGAAAAAGTAAGTAATATAGCAGAAATAAATACAAATGAATCAGTAATCAAAATAACTATAAATAGACTAAAACTCTCCAGTTCAAAGAAAAAGCTTGTCAGTCTAGAAAAAATAAGAATTCCAGATAAATACTGTTTACCAGAGATACTTACAAACATTAGACACAGAACAGCTTAAAGGGTGGAAGAAAATATACAAGGTAACCACTATCTTGACATAAAAGGTTTCTGTAGCTATACTGATATTAGGCAAAAACAAACAAACAAACAAACAAAACCAAAAACCACAAAACATTACTCAAGATTAAAAGAAAAGATCACCACATAATAATAAAAAGTTCAACACAATATGAAGTTAATTCTAAACTTGATTGTACCTACTAATGCAGCCTTAATATGTATTTTTTAAAAATAGGCAAAACTACAAAGCAATTTAACAAATTTATCATTATCATAGATATCATTATCATTATCATATCATTAATTTACCCCTTTCAGTAATTGATACAGAAAGTAAAAGCTAAATCGGTAAAGATTTGAAACAAGTTTTATAGACTAAATCACCCAATTTTTAAAAAATTCATACTTATGCACATATGAAACATTTTTTAAATGACCATATGCTACTGCAAGCCATCACTGATAATTAAAGAATTGGCATCACTTCCCACAATGAAAATAACATAAGGTACAATTACAAAAAGACAGCTAATAAAACTTAATACATTGGAATTTTAAAAGCACTTTAAAATAATTCATTGATCAAAGTACAAAAAGCAGTGGGAATTAGAAAACAACATGCTAAAAATTATGGGACAAAGATAAAGTGGTACCTAGAGAAAAATGTATTGCCTTCAATGATATATAAAGAAAAATGATTAAAAATTAAGAGGTTAAAAAAGTCAAAATATAACCCCAAAAAGCCAAAAATATAAAGACAAGAACATAAGTTAATGAAATACAAAACAAATACATAAAAGAGAAAATTAACACAGCTAAAAGTTGGTGCTTTAAAAAAATAAACCTCATGAAACTGACACAATTCTTACAAGATTGATCAAGAAAACAGAATAACATCTAAATGAGTAATATTAAGAATGAAAATGGAGACATAATTGTACATACTTCAGGAAAATAATAACAAAAGAAGTGAACAAAATTATTCTAAAAAGATTTAAAATTTTGGTAAAATGGATGTTACTAAAATACAAACCACCAAAACCAACTCACGAGGAAATACAAAAAAAAAAAAGAACAGCACTATAAAAATTGAAGAAATTAAATTAGTAGATAAATATCTTCCCCAAATGAAAACATCAGACTCAGGTAACTTCACAGGAAAGCTTCTTCTAACATCCAAAGAATAGATCATTATACACATACACAAATTTTTTAAGAATGCCAAAAGAAAGAACTCTCTCCAACTCATTGTATGAGGCTGTGACATCAAAATAGGTAAGGAAAGCATTAAAAATGAATATCACAAGCTAATTCCAGTAATACACAAAAATATAAAGATTCTAAGCAAAAGATTAGCATCCAAATGTGGCAATGTATAAAAAATATATCTCATAACCAAGTAGTTTATTCCAGACATGAAAAGTGTTAAATTTAAGCTAATAAAGTGGTAAATTTAATAATATAATTTAACCGCTTTAATAGTTTAGAAGAGGAACTGTGTATGGTGCCAGGTGGGTACTGGAAATATCAGGGGTACCACTTTGTAAATTCTATGATTATCTAACTTCTATGCTGTATGCCTGAAACTAATCTATCCTATCTAATAAAAGAGAAACATGGTAATTAGCCGTACAGCCGCTACCCTTCCCACTGGCTAATCACTGAGATATGCAAATTAACTGCCAACCAAGATGGCGGCCGGCAGCCATGCACTGAAGCAAACAGGGAGGCTTGCTTGCTCCAGTGACG